>NC_079404.1:17639181-17980719 GCF_029220125.1 Pseudoliparis swirei
AAATAAAATAATAATAACTTAAAGGAATTCATTGATGATAACAAATATTGACTAAACTCCAACATTAAATATATTTTTATCTTAATGTTAATGTTACTCTCTGGCAGTATAACTTTATGGTCACAAACTGAAACTAGTGGGCATGAGAGACTTTTTGTTTCTACAGGTGACGAATTCTTTGAGGTGCCAAAAAAAGATCCATTTGTCGTCAGCTGTCCGCTGCTGGTGTTGTTCCCGGTGGACAGCTGATCGACAGCATCGGGAACTGTTTTCTTTCCTCGTGTTAGCTCGTTAGTTTGCCTAATGTTGCTTTTACCCTGTGAGACAGGTGTGTGCATACGTGACCACAGAGGTCCTCAGGGGTCAACACTTTCATACGCGGATCAAATGTTCCTGAGTCAGGTTGTACGCCACTCCCGCTCTCCTTCAACCCCCCCAAGAACATGCGCCTACTGGGCAAATATTTAAAGTCAAAACAGGCCGGGGCCCATAAAAAGCTGAGAGGTGCTGGTAGTGTGGCTACATCTGTCAGGGGGGGAGATGAGAAGAGAGGAGAAAACTGGGGGCAAAGAGGGCTGGCGGCAGCTGCCGGAACGAGTCTGGACACTGCTGACGCCAACACCTGTCCATACTGGAGACACGCGGCGAGCAAATGTCCAGCCACAGCCCCTCACACACACACACACACACACACATGCACAGAACATGCCTGAATCTGTCTGTCTAATTGTGGAATAAGATATTTGACAAACACACGGATACGGCCTCAGACGCACGCGAACACACACCTAACCCAGCCCTTTGTAGCCCGCCACACCCCTTTTCCTCTGGCTGACCCCCATCTGTTGCCTCCCTGGGGAGCGTGTGCGTGCATCTGTGTGTGTGTGTGTGTGTGTGGTTGTATGTGTGTGTATGTGTAAGGGTAGGAGGTCAGGGGAGGGGGCAGGCAGGCGTTGGCCCCGGCTGCCCATTGATCAACAGCTGCTCGGCTTCTCATGCTGGGCTGGACGGCTGGGAAGGCGACAGCAGCTGGGATGGGGAGAAGGTAAAAAGCTCAGGGCCAGAGGCTGGGACCCCGGGGTTGGAGTCGAGGTCGGGGCCGAGGGGTCGGAGCTTACAGGCCGCGATTTGGAAAAAGGGTTCGGAGCTGGGGGGCCGGGGCTGCGGTGAAGGCCAGACATGAGGGAGTCCTCGGGAGGCAGTCGGGGCAACAGGCGATGGACGGAGCTGCCAGAGATGGGCAGCGAGGCTTTGGACTGCCGCCAGATGCTGAGCAGGGGAAGGATGCCAGAAAGAAACAATGAGGTGAGATAAAGTGGAGTTGAGGCCGAGGTTGAAACAAGCGAGTTAGTGTCCTCAACACACATTTCAAAGTGTTTACACCTGTTGCCGATGAACACACGGCCATCACGGAGAGAAGGGCGAGGTGAGATGGATCACACTAGCAGGTCGCCCCTCCTCCGATGTATTCACATGGGGAAAAGTGGTGGAGGTCATAGTGAGAGGAATAAAGAAAAGAGAGCTTCAGAGAGAAGTTATAATTCCACCTAAACACACCTGAACATTTTATTTCTGCCAATTCAGGCATCAAAGGTTGTGGCCATGTACAACTTTATGACTACCTGATGAGCATCCGGACAAGTTAAAATAAATAATAATGTTCAATGAAACTCTTTTTCACTTACAACCATGAGATGACTTAAAATGGGCACTTGAGAATAAATAATAGATCATAAAAACCAATGGCAATAATTTAATATAGATCTATAATTACACTTTTTGTTTTTGGAGGAATAACCAACAATCTTTATTTCTGTTTAAATATGATGGTCAGGCAGCAACATTTGCCTTTTCACTATAGCTATACTGAGTTTATAAATCAAACAATTTTGCTTTAACTTGAATAACATATAAATAAAGCAGCAGTTATTGTGCTCTCCTGCATTATTTTCAAGATCAAAGTAAAGTTGAAGTTTAAAGCACAGCCTGTATTGGCTTGATGAAGAGAAATTGAAGGACGGGTGAGATGACAAATAAAAGGCTTAGTGAGGATGAACATGTGTGTGGCCGCAGATGTTGGAGATATTGATTGTTGAATGATTTATTGCTTTTCATCAAACTGCGCCTCTGGAAGCTTATAATGTATTTATTATTATTTATTATAGAAATCAAGAGGCCCTTCCCTGCAGGCAGGTTGGATTTCAGCCTTTCAGTTTGTCCCACAGCTGTTGGTGATGCGTGTGTGGAGCCTGTACACTGGAGGCTGGTGTGTGCGGTAAAACAGGAGCTGATATAAGAGCCGACAGCTGTTAACGGCGACGGCCGCCGCACATCTGCTGCGTTCGGGGGTCTTTTACAGAGTGGCCACAGTTCGGGGAGGGGGGGGGGGGGGGGCTGGAAAGAGGAGGAGAGAAGAATTGAAGCAGGTGAAGGAGGGTCAAGAGAGATAGAGTAAAAACAACTTTACAGGCCTTTTTACGGCCATGCATTCCACAGGGAGGTTAGAGTGGAGGGTCAGCGGCGGAGCAGATCAGGAGGGTCTCCGGTTTGCTCAAGAGCACTGTGGAAGTGGTCTGTCCGACACCCTTGAATGGCTCGTTTGAACCAACGGGACTGGTAGTGCTGGATTCCATTATTTATAAAAGCTCCAGTAAAAAAAAAAAGAAGATAATATTTCAGATGCCCGAGATTTATTTTTAACTCGCTTTGGAGTGGAATGTCCCTTTTAAATGTGAGAATGTCGGCCAAATAAAAACCACCGGTGTGACCTACCTGCTACTAGCGGTTGACCTCTGCACACAAGCCAGACCTCGCCTGCCGGAGGCAAACTCATAAAATCAAAATTTCCACTTTAAGGCAGCTAAACATTCAGAGCATCGCCACAGCAACACACCACTGTACATGAATGAAGTTACTCTCCCCATGTGTGTGTGTGTGTGTTATCGGAGCTTCCCCTGGCCCTGTTGACACCGACCGCCGAGCTTTTCGTACACGTGAGCGCGCACCGCCGGTTTTTCCGTGCCGCTCTCACGCAGCGGTTGCAGCTGACGATGACGCCGCCCCGACCAATGGCGTCGTTGTGGAAGCGCAGCCCCCGTCCATTGGTGCCCCCCCCCCCCCCTCAGGTAAACGCACCGTCAGCGCTTTCTGCACTTTCGCTGTAGTCAGCGCTGCCGGCGCCGCCGAGAGAAACAGAAACGCTCACAAGCTCGGATCTTCCCCCTCAAACCCCAGACAGCTTGAAATAAGTTAAATCTGCTACGTTTAGAAATAGTTTGACAATTATTCTAAATTAGATTAAAAATAAACACCATTATATCACTACACTAAATGTGAAACTAGAGGCGGGAGACTTAGCTTAGCATAAAGGATGAACTCAGCTAGCCGGGCTCTCAAAGGCAAATCAATCTGCCAACCAGCACCTTGAATGCTCACTAATTAACATATTCAACAGTTTCAACCACACAAATACAGATGCGTTAACATGTTCTAAGTGTTCATCCAACTCTCCGAATGAAAGTGAATAAGATATATTAAACTATTTCTTTAACTGCTGTACATCTACTGAGATATGCTGTGACCAGTATTTGCTTTTGTTTATTCAGAATTATTTGTATTGATTTATTTATGGTTTTCGACGACTATGAGGTCGTCTTTAAGCTGCCCCATTAATGTATTCTGCATCATTCTCATATAACTGTTTGGTGATTCTGATATTAAGTTGTTACTTTTAATGTATGTATTTTATGTATAAAGCTGCACTAATCTATATTTTATTATTCACTAGATTAAATGACAGCTATTTGAATGTCAGATACATTACATACATTATAGAGTACTATAGAGTATTGGACTACAGCTGTGTGAATGGGATCATTATTTACTTACATATTTACCATCTCACTGTAAGGATTGTAATCATATTTTTTGTAAGTATTTTTTTTGCAGCATAGATTAATTGGGGACATGATGGCCGTGTTGATACGTGAACCCTCTGCTGTGTGTCTTGGCATTTCCTTTTCTTATTTAGAAGCCTTTGTTTCCTGGTCAAAAGGTCACGGACACACAAAGAAACAAAGTTCAATCCAAGAAAATGTTTTAAGAGAAAGAAGCTTCCTGAATGGCTGCATATTTATATAGTGTGTGTGGGTGCATGTAGGTGAGTGAAAGTGTGTGTGTGTGTGTTGGCTGAAGGAGAAAACTCATTTGCTTGTCCATTTACTCTGCTTCCCTTTGCAGCACAATGCAGCGGCAGGCATTGGACAAAGAGGTCTCACTGTGGGATTCAAATGAAGCAGAGAGGAGGGGGAGCCGTGCATCGGCAGGATGGAGGGGCTGGGTGGTGGTGCTGGTGGTGGGGTACGGAGGTTGAGAGGGTTGGAATGAGTGGTACAAGCAGGGAGGGGAGGAGGTGATAGATGATGAGGGGTAAAGGAGGAAAGAGGGGGGTGGATGGTCACAACATTAGCGCGGCCCCGATCCAAATCGCGGTGCAGCGGTGCCCTTCGGCCCGCTGCGACGCCGTCCAGCTACTCATCAGCACACAATACAGAGGAAGGCCAGGCGTCGTGCCAGATGCCACTGTGTGTGTGTGTGTTTCAAGGTGACACAGTTTGTTCGATAGGATGACCTCACTCTGGCCAGCTGTGGAATTTGGTAAACTGGGCAATGAATGTCCAGTTTATGGGGGAAAAAAAGAAAAGAAACAGGCATGGTGTTTTTGTTCTCGTCCAGTTCCGAACGCATCTGGGCAAACTGCATGTTTGTGGGTTCTGAGAGGTTGTTAGTGCATTCAGATGTAGGCAAATAAAGAGAGGAAGCCTGGTGAGGGCAGGGAAATGAGCTGCAGGTGAGGCTGTGGTCAAAGTTAACCTGCGGTCACTATTAATAGCAAACACTAACAGGGAGGAGACAGATTGCAGCTGCGTATGGTTAGTTTGCTTTTCAGTGAATTCATATTTTAAAAAATCATCTGAACCTTCTGTGTCTGCGGCTTCATGATATCTTCTATAAACGACTCTTATGGAGAGAAAAGGTCCGGTGGTTCTTTAGCGAGTCTTTAGCATTCATTTACAGTCAAATGGCGCCCTCTAGTGCTCATGCGGAGTACTTCAGGGAAAGGCCTTTTTAGAAACCGCTCAATATCAAAAGTACTAGTTCTCTAGTCAAACGTCCCCAGTGGCTGACGTACTAATATATAAAACACATATGTATGATGACATTTTTAATATACATACATCAATGTGTGTAAACCCACAACAACAAAAAACACTTTATTTTGTATGTAAAATCTTAACCTGAAAGAAACTTGTAACTATACAAGAAACATCTTACAAAAAGATCCTAAAGCTCTTAAAAAGATGCTACTCATATAGCCATATACTACAAACGGTGTACTTCTACTTCATAGGAAAACAATCTGCATTTATATTTCAAGTGACAGAAACATTACCAGTACAATACATTTAAATGTGCTTTACGTCCATTCAAGGTTGAGCTTTCAATTCTCCTGGTTGTAAATAAAATCCTGGATAATTTAATGTATAATAATTCATCATATTTTAATTGTTATATTTAGTGAGCTGAATCAGAAAAATGCTCAACTTTTACTGTGCCCTAGTAAACATTATTTTTGACAGGAGAACAGAGGCCTGAGCTTCGTCACATGGTGCAACGGAGCGTGTATTCACGAGCAAATCCTAAAACCCGGCAGCCAGAAGATCCAGACCACGACCCCATGGTGACAATGCCCCCCTCTGTTGCCGAGTTACGGCGTTGAACAATGGCCTGAATTCATGAAGTGAAATAGAATTATTTCATAATGTTATCCAATAAGCTTTCAAATACATTCTTGAGTTATCGCCCAAAAACGTGTTTTGTTTGGTCATTTTTCTGTCATGTTTTCAAAAGTGGATTTTAAATCTGAAATAAAAAGTAATTCAATACTGAAACAAATGGACCTTTGGAGTTTAATCAGCTAATGTGAATATTTCTATCCCTCAAACCTCAGCTGAGCAGCCACACGTTGTTCAAAACCACAGAACTTTAATTAAAACTCAAGCGATGATCCAAAAGTTTCCAAAAGACACCAGATATCATGTCAGGATACATTTTGAGAACTTAATAGTTTTTCATTCCCAACCTGAAAATTACTTTTACTGGAAATAAAAAGTGAAAACTGCATTTCAAGGCATTTAAACAAAAAGAGTGAACACCATCATTTATGTATTGAGGGTGTTTTTGGCTTGTGTGTTGTGCGTACAGAGCCTAACACAATCATTTAGTCTTTACCAGATGTCAAGATAGAAGTCTGCCCTTAAGAACGGGCTCAACAGTGAGGGATGAAAGGAAATGTTGAATATAAAAAGTAAAGGAATTAAGGCAGAAATATGGATGCAGATGTTCAGGTTGTAAAAGAAGATTCAGTGAAAAGTTGGCAGTGTGAGCGCGTAAAGGGAGACGAGTTCAAGAAGACAGGGTCACACAGAGCAGAGGGGATCGACCCTGCTTCACTGAAACAGGGAGTCAATGAAGCAGTAGGCATGTGAACCACTTCCTGTCTTTACCAGGGGGCGGAGCTTTGCTGAACTTTAAAAGTGGTTGAGGTTATACGTGGGTTCTGCCAACAGTTACACACAACTTCAAGACAAAACTAGCATCACGAGTTAAGGTTGAATACATTTTTAATCAATGTCCTGAGAAAAATGTTCATGTTCAGCTCACCAGAGACAAACGGATGAATGATCACAGTTACAAAATCAATAATTTGACGAGATGCTTCCCTTCAAATACGACGTGAAAACTCGTCGTTTCTTCTAAAATACTGAATGCTAAACTTTGGCCATCGAAGTCCCCATACACGTCACAGTGGTTATACCCAATTGTTTTAGAATAAAAGCCCCAAATAAAATATAGAATGTTATTATTATACTATTTAATGTTCATGTACAATATCAAAAAGGTAAGGTAAATAGAATCGGGCTTATACAGATGTTCTCCAGGTGGTGCTTACAACTGAGAGGGTTTTCTTAAAGATCGGATATATTCAGTTTGTTCTCGGACCGAAACACAAACAACTCATGTTGTTGTTGTGATATACTTAAGCCCACATTATCAATGGATATAGTGTTATATCATCCATGCACAATATTTTATACTTCTAAATGTGACTTATTCTATAATTTGAGGAGCTCGACCCAAAACTAGGGACTAAAAGTCAGGATATTTTGGCCAATTTTGACAATAAAGAAATCTTATTAGTCCCTTATCTTTATGGAAGAGCAACGCTACATCACTAGAGCAACCTTTTCACATAACACAGATATCATATATTGCAGTATTTAAAACAATGGATATTGTCTAGGCCTTAATTACCATCAACGTTTCATCGACAGCGCTCGGTGGAAGCAGTCGCTCGCTACGAGAAAGCAAATCTTTTGGTTGAATGACAAGGAGGAGGAGTCCTCGTCTGATGACGTAAAAAACACAGAAAGACACATTACAAATATTCATCTTATCCCTTTATCGTGCCAGGATGTGTTGCACACCTGGCAGAATAAAACATAAAGCAGGTGTAGTCCAAAGCAACTAAAGTGCAGAGGTTAAAAGGGATTCAGACCAGACTGGCACCTCGCATAGATGAACCAACACACACTGCAACAGTTTGACCCACCAAACATGTGTGGATGGGTCCTCCAGGGAAACACCCCTCGTGTGTGTGTGTGCGTGTGTGTGTGTGTGTCGAGTCCGTTCCCTCGAGTCCGCTTTCAGACCCGACGGCAGCTAGTGTCGCCGAGTGTGTTGCGCGTCTGAAATAAAACGGCTACGATGTACAAATCAAAACAAATTTTTAAAAAAAGAGGGAACTGTTATCCTAAAAGTTTAAAACGGTTTTTAAAAATCCAGATGGAGATGCTGGGAGGTCAGTCTGTGTTGAGAGTCCGATCCAGAGAGTCAGTCTGAGGATACAGTGTTAAAGCATTAAGAGCAGGGGTGTGTGTGTGGGGGGGGGGGGGAGAAGGGTACAGTTGATTTGCTGATGTGCACCCTGTTTGCTTGGGTGTCCCCTCCCTTTGTCTAGAACAGCTGGATCATCGACTCCCGAGACTTTCCCACTCCGATCCACTTGACTGAGGAAACAGAAGCAAAGGGGTCCCATTAAATGGTAAACCATGCATTCGTGCAGCAGACGTCAGCAGACGTCCCTGACCTCACACTGGACTTCTATTGGTGTCAGGGATGGATTAACCAACGGGCCTACCGGGCCCAGGCCCAGGGGCCCATGAGCTCAGGGGCCCCTAAGCCAGAGCCTCCGCGCGTGACGTCGCTGTTATTAACATTGTATTGATATGAATATGATGATATGACACGATGCGCCGTAGCCGGTATATGCCAGGCTTAAGTCATTCATGTCAGTAACAGGGCCCCAATAGTCCTACTGAGGGATGGATTACCGAACGAGCCTACCGGCACCAGGGGTCCATGAGCTCAGGGGGCCCCTAAGCCAGAGCCTCTGCGTGAAGTAGCTGTTATTACCTTCGCATTGAAAATGCCGGAAGGTTATGTTTTGATCGCCGTGTATTTATTTATTTATTTATTTATTTATTTGCGTGTTATTCGCAAAACTCAAAAAGTATTGAACCGAATCGCATGCAATTTGGTGGGATGATTGTTTCTTATCCGGGGACCAGTTGATTAGATTTTGGGATCGATCGGGTCAAAGGTCAAGGGTCATGAACAGGTCAAAATCTTTCGCAGAACTCAAAAAGTATTGAACCGAATCGCATGCAATTTGGTGGGATGATTGTTTCTTATCCGGGGACCAGTTGATTAGATTTTGGGATCGATCGGGTCAAAGGTCAAGGTCAAAGGTCATGAACAGGTCAAATCTTCTTGAATCACATGGAATTTGGTCGGATGATTGGTTATTATCCGGGGACCATTTGATTAGATTTTGGGATCAATCGGGTCAAAGGTCAAGGTCAAGGAAAGGTCAAAATCTTTTTTTTTACCATAGCACGATACATTTTTGTCCAATTGGCATGCAACTAATGCCAAAATGTTCATAATTCAATGCCCAATCTTGTGATATGCGAAGGTATGCGCTCTACCGAGTGCCCGTTCTAGTTACCTTTGTATTGATATATGATGATATGACACGATGCGCCATAGCCGGTATATGCTAGGCTTAAGTCATTCATGTCATGGTCATATAATTCGCGTTATGTTGTCTGTTCAGCTCCGGTATCGTTGTTCCATACGGACTGTTTTGTTAGCGATGTTTTAAAAAAAAGTATATTTAAATTATTTATTTGTTTAACTTTTTTTTTTTTTTTTTTGCGGGTGGGGGGGGGGGGCCTTGACACGTCCAGGCCCAGGGGCCCGTGGTTTCTTAATCCGTCCATGATTGGTGTGCGTGGAATCATTTAAATATGAGAAAACAGATCTATTTTCCTGTCTGCAGCCTTTTTTGTCGAGATGATTGGAAAGCTGGTTCCAATCAGGGCCGTCACCTTTTATTGGAAAACAGATACACGATCTGTAATAATGGCGTGTTCCAATTCAGAATGGACCGTCTCGGAGCGCGGCAGACCATTTGATGTAGTTTGACTGGAGGTCCAGCAGATGGCGCTCTTGAAATTCATCATTTATCACACAACAGTGAAGCGTCTGAGAAGCAGTGTGCAAGTATTCTGGGTTTAATGCCATAGAGGTCCCAATTACCAACAAATCATCAAATCATTCACAGTTTGCTGTCTTTGAAATTGTATAAAATAATTGTGATAATAATTGACTTTTTTTGAGACGTGTCTGGATACAATGAGTACCCTGTTGATTGAAAACAGGGTTAAAACAACATTGGGATTATTCGCGCCCAGCCTGACGCTGGTGTGCTCGACACGGGCTCACGCAGTCACACACGGTGCATGCCTCCGCTGTCAAACTTAAATATGATAGGCTATCGCAACCTGCTGACAGGGCGGAGTCACCAGAGAAATTCACAACAATAGTTTTTTTCAATTTCAATCGGCTCAGGCACCGGAAAGAAGCACCGGAATGTGCGTTGCGTTTCGGTCCGGGTAATACCGGTTGTATTGGCACCGGTTTCCGGTACCCAACCCTAATTAAAAGTGCAAGAAATTAAACATAACTAGACAAAACTGCATGGAAATATCACACATAATATCCATTAATTCTCAAACTCAGAAAGTAATTTTCCTTTAGTTTAGTTGTACTTGTTTAATTTGTTATGTATTTTTGATCAGGTCAGACAGGTAAAATCATATTATCTAAATCTCTAATGTATGTAATGCGCGCGTGTGAGTGTGCGTGTGTGAGTGTGAGTGTGAGTGTGAGTGTGCGTGTGCGTGTGCGTGTGTGTGTGCGTGTCCGTACCAGGCACTCCCACTATCTGCTCGATGTAGCGGACATAATTCTGGGCGTTCTCAGGCAGATTGTTGAAGTCTCTCACAGCCGAGGTGTCACTGTTCCAGCCCGGCAGCGTCTCATACTGGACCTCCACATGATGCAACACCTCCTGATTGGCTGGCACAGAATCAATGAGGAAAGGTTGGGGGGGGAGAGTAAACTCACACCATCAGCTTCACAGAAGAGCACAATCAAACCGGCATGACAACAGATCAATACGTTTCTGCTCTTTATAAATAACAGCTAGACCGGAAGAAGAAGTGAGAGGTTTGACAATATATCCACTGAGGGCAAAGATGCATCAACTCCACTTTAAGACTGTTCAAGTCTCAACACATTGTAATAATAATTACATAATAATTACATGTATTAAAACCGGCTCACCTGGAAAGTGAGGTATAATTTCATTGTTGACTTTGTAAGCGACGCCCACTTTGATCTCTGCGAGCACGTCAAGTATGTCAAGTTTGGTGAGCGCTAACCTGGGGTCAGAAAGAGGACAGGAAGGTCATGAGACTGAATACATCGGCCACTGCCAACCAACCAAAGATCTATTATGAGAACAAACTGGCAGTTACCTTGAAAATACGACCAAAAGAACCGAAAAAATAAAAAATGTTTCCGTTTTTTTTAAAACTTCGATGCAACAGATGCATACACCTCTACAAATAGTCATATGTATTATAAATATCTCACCTTGCTTATCTTCACCTCCCATACGTTTCTAGTAAATGCTGTCTTCATAAACACTTGAGGTAAACTTTGACGGACGAACACGTAAAACTATACGACTCAATACGAACACACGCTGAACTCACGCGGTGAAGCCGTTGATCATGTGTGCATATCTGATGAGAACCAGATCCAGCCAACCACATCGTCTCTTCCTTCCGGTGGTCACGCCCACCTCCTTCCCTCGAGTCTGAAGAAGCTCTCCGATCTCCTAAAGACAACAAGATGAGCGCAGAGAGTCCATAGCTTTAAAGTATTTGCCGCTTGCCGACTTGATTGTTTTTTATAATTTCCCCAGGACTTGAGTGATGTCCGTGTTCTAGTCAAAAGTCTCGTTTACGAATTGATGGGCGGTATGAGTTGATGCGCGTGTCCCCTTACGTTGCTCTGCTCTGAGGGGAAGGCCCCGATGCCCACTCTGGTGGTGTACGCCTTGACGACCCCGTAAATGTTCCCCACGTTTTGGGGCGGCATGCCGAGACCCGTGCACACGCCGCCCACCGTGCAGTTGGACGAGGTCACAAACGGGTACGTCCCTGTAACGGCAGCAGGAGTGAAGACTGGTCACACGTTTCCTTTATACTGCAGGCAGAGGAGAGATGTTCAAAGTCTGACACTGTGGGCCCTCGAAACTATCACCCCCGTCAGCCTCATGGCACATTCACTGACTTGGTGATACATTTAAAAATATTATAAATAAAATGTTCACCTCTATTGTTTCTTCTTATTTGTTTGATAAACATGCTTTAAGTTGTGTGACTGCAGTTCCCATACGGCTTTTGGAGATGTCGCAATGGTTTTAGTGGGCTTCAATGTTTGTTTTATACATAATATGCGTTTCCATTTTGGCATTAACACTTTCGGTTTGCAATGTACAAATGTATAATTTTAAAATGTACAAATAACTATCACTGGAGTGCTTTGATACTGAAGAAAAATAAATCACACTGTATCTAAAACTGTGCATCATGTCTGTGTCGAGTATTGACTTCGAGAAGAAGTAAACATTCTTATACATATACAAATAAGTGCAATAAACATACTTTAAAACTTTAAAGTTGAATTAATGGGTGGCACATTCGCCCCAAACATCCGTATATGAATGGGTGTGAAAGGGTGAATGTTAGGGTAGTGTTTAAGTGCTTTGAGTAGTCTGAATACTTGAAAGGCGCAACACAACGTCCATTGACCGTGATAACTGAACTGCATGCAAACACAGACACATCTGATACTTTAACTCATCGTTCTTTATTCAAAACATACCCGAGGATGTCCCTGAGGTAATAAACCACGAGGACTCTGCGATATGGCAAGCATTCTCTATTCCGATATGCTTCATTTCATATCTACATAATGAAATCACAATATAGCATATCTTCTGGTAGTTCAATAAATAGATGGTATATATGAAATAACCAAATGTTTAAGCTTATTTCTTATTACAAAAAAGTATTTTCTCGATAAATTATCATATTTAATTATAGTCCAGCTCGATAAAACAGGGGAAAAAAGAGAAAAAAGATCTTTGAAAACTGCTGTTATGAAAGCAAACAAAGGCTTGAGTTTCCTCGCCTTGATGCCGGTCACTCCAGTGTTCATAGAGACTGTTGTGTCAACACAGAACCGGTTCGGCCGCTCATGTGGCCTGGCAAAGTTCTCTTTGGTCGAACACTGACTTCCTGTCAGCGGCAGTTAGTAAACTTACCAACAGCCCGAGTCTGAGCTCCGAGCAGACGTTTGTAAAGAGCACCACAAAGCTTGAGTGTTTCATATGAAGTTAGATTTGTGTCTTTATTACGCAAACGGAAAAAAAGGTTGAGTAAATTCCTGCTCTCAAAATAAAAACCCTGCGGTCTTGAAAAACATTTACAAAAAATATTTTGAGAGCATTTTTTTATTATACTACGTTTATTTTTCAGAGGAGAGAGTTAGCACAAAGGATCATTAAAAAAATATACAGAAGCTAAGAGTAATTCGGGCTTTATTGCGGTGCTCGTGCACGCTCACACGTGCACACACAGTGATGTACTGACCGAAGTCGATGTCCAGTAGAGCTGCATTGGCTCCTTCCACCAGGATCTTCTTAGGAGGGCCGTGAAGAGCCTCGTACATGAAGTGCACTCCGTCTCTCACCATGGGCTTGATCCGTTGCACATAGTCCTAGAAATCACACCGCATGTTACTACTGCAAAGAGGAAATCATTAGTGTTTGCAGAAATTTAAATAATTTAAAAAAACAATACCTTTAATTTTGTAAGCTCTCCCTCTATGTCAATCTCCAGAGTGGGGTACATTGCTTTGTACTGCTTGGCCAAAATGTTATACCTGCAACAAAAAAAAGACAAGTTTTGATTAATTTCCAAGAGAGCTGGTTTGATGCCATTCTCAATCATGTTGCAATAAAATGAGAAACACAGGAGGCTCATAAACAACATAGCTTCCTTGCCCCTAATGAACCATTATGATGTACCAATAATGGAAAAAGTAGGGTTTGGTTTGACCCCCATAGTTCCCGAGTCATCAAAAAGCGTATTTTTTCATATGTGGGAGAGCAGGAACTAAACCCCAGGAACTCCATTTAGACCGTTCAGACCGTCATTAGCTCTCATCGATCATTTTAATGAGTCCAGTGCAGTGAGGCAGAGGGCTACGGCAAAAAGAAGGTAGAACCTGACGCAACTTTTGTTGGACCACAATGGGACGTCTCCTGGCCTTTGAATTACTTTGTAACGTGAGGGCAGTATTTCTATTGTTACCTTCGCATTGAAAATGTGGAAGGTTATGTTTTGATCGCCGTGTATTTATTTATTTGTATGTGTGTTATTCACATAACAAAAAAAGTTTTAAACCGAATCGCATGAAATTTGGTGGGATGGTTGGTTATTATCCGGGGACCATTTGATTAGATTTTGGGATCGATCGGGTCAAAGGTCAAAATCTTCTTGAATCGCATGAAATTTGGTGGGATGATTGGTTATTATCCGGGGACCATTTGATCAGATTGTGGGATCAATCGGGTCAAAGGTTAAGGTCAAGGTCATGGAAAGGTCAACATCTTCTTTTTACCATAGCACGGTCAATTTGTATCCAATTGGCATGCAACTAATGCCAAAATGTTCATAATTCAATGCCCAATCTCGTGATATGCGAAGGTATGTGCTCTACCGAGTGCCCATTCTAGTTTACCTTGCAATGGTAGCAACAAAAGATAAAGTAGTTGTTGGAGTGACAACCTTCCAGAGTTGTCTACAGACTGCAGAGCAGTGCCAGTCGGACTTCCTTGATTGCATTCAATGCATCACTAGAACCCCACGAACGCAACCCCCTCGTGTTGTTTTAGTGCAGGGACGTGTTCTTCCAGATCAAAATGCCGGTGGACTTCCTGAAAAGGTGCCTGTGATTGAAGCAGACAATAACACAAAAAGCTGGTTCTGTGTGGGTGAAAGTATCTCAGTTCAAGGAAAACATGAAACAAACCATGAAATTACACAGACTCATTGCCCAACAGTCTTTGGAGAGCATTGACCGTGACACCCTGAACAAATGCACTCATGCTGATTTAATCAGAAAACCCAGATGGAAACATAATCCCGGACTATTGACACATACCTTTCAGAGAACTGAGTGAAGTCAGCCAACAGATCGCATATCCTGAGACCGCTTCGTGCTGCCTTGGCCGAGTACACTGGACCAATCCCCTTCTTTGTTGTGCCAAGGCTGGGCAGGACCAAGAGAAGGAGGGAGGGAGAGGGGGGGGGGGGCACACATAAAAGTCTCATGACCATGTGATCTCATTCCACAACTTATGTTTTTTCATCTCAACATCTAGAACCAGTGGGTTGTAGGAAAATAAGGACATTTACATTGAGAATGTGACGAGAGAAGATCATTTCAGATAAAACATGCAGAATATAATAGTGGACGAGAGACATTCTCACAGATAAGTGAATCTGGCAGCTGTTAAAGCTTATTTAAAAAAGTCAGATGCCGGTACTTAACACTTCTTATAACTCCGCTTAATGAAACGAAGGAAACATCTGACGACCAGGAGCTCAATAACCAACCGGAGTTCTCAGCGCACAAGTTAAAAGCCGACATGATGTGTTGCCAGTTGTGGAAGAAGTACTTAGACACTTCAGTAACAACACAACACTACTGCAACAGAAGTTTTAAGGTTCCCTATGAAAACTTTTTAATTTATTAGGTTGTACATTATTTAAGTATCATCTCACTCTTCCGGTAAGCTCTGGTTGCCAGCTCAGCAGCGAGCATGACTTCTTCTTCTCTCCCTCCCGCTCCCTCTTGCTCAGTGTGTCTCATGTATAGTTATCCCTCTGCCTCCCTTAATGATAACGATACATGCAACAAGTGTAGTTTATTTGCTAGGTTGGAGGCAGGTCTAAGTGGGTTAGATGCACGGCTCCGCGCTATCGAAGCTCAGACAGCTATGCTAGTTAGCCCGCCCTCTCCCGTAGTCGGCGCGGAGCTACAGTCAGCTGATAGCTGTTCCCCGGCGGTGACCGTGCAGCCGGGATGGTTGGGTAACTGTTCGCAGGAGTAGTAAGTCTACACAGAAGCCCGCTGTGCACCAACCACTTCACGTTTCGAACCAGTTTTCCCTGCTCAGCGACACACCCGCTGAGGAACACACCCTGGTTATCGGGAGCTCGATAGTCAGGAACGTGAAAATAGCGAAGCCGCGGACCAGAGTCGTGTGCCTCCCGGGGGCCAGAGCGGGCGACGTGAAGTCTTGTTTGAAGCTGCTGGCTAAGGATAAGCGGAGATACAGTCAGATTGTAATACACGCCGGTGGTAATGACGCCCGAGCCCGCCGCTCGGAAGTCACTAAAATTAATGTGGAATCGGTGTGTGCTTATGCCAAGACGTTGTCGGACACCGTCGTTTTCTCTGGCCCTCTCCCAAATTTGCAGACAGACGAATTGTTTAGCCGAATGTCGTCTTTCAACCGTTGGCTGTCGAGGTGGTGCCCAGCGAATAATGTGGGCTACGTAGACAACTGGAAGACTTTCTGGGGAAAGCCTGATCTGATGAGGAGAGACGGCATCCATCCCACGTTGGACGGAGCGCGTCTCATTTCTGCAAATATGACCAAGTTGATCAACAGACAGCCATATCTGTGACAACGCAGGGTTGATGTCAGAAAGCAGAAACAGAGTAGCCCCACGCCCCTGTCACCCAGTGTCCCCCATAGCACATCTCTCCCCCGGAGCCTCCGCCCCATCTCACCCAGTGTCCCCCATAGCACATCTCTCCCCTGGAGCCTCCGCCCCCTCTCACCCAGTGTCCCCCATAGCACATCTCTCCCCCGGGGCATCTGCCCCCTCTCACCCAGTCCCTCCCAGAGCTCCATAGAGACTGTGTCTGTCCCACGGCCACTTAAACTTAAATTAATTCTATCAAAAGAAAGCAGAAGAGGAGTCGTACACAATAACCTTATTCAAGTTAACACCATTATTTCAGCAGTGCAACAAAACAGGACTATTAAATGTGGTCTTCTAAATATTAGATCTCTGTCATCTAAAGCTGTGTTACTAAATGATTTAATATCAGATAATCACATTGATTTATGTTGTCTAACTGAAACCTGGCTGAGCCATGAAGAATATGTCTGCCTAAATGAATCGACTCCTCCAAGTCATATTAATACTCACATTCCTCGAGGCACCGGTCGAGGAGGTGGAGTAGCAGCCATCTTTGACTCAAGCCTATTAATTAATCCTAAACCTAAATTACACTACACCTCATTTGAAAGCCTTGTTCTTTGTCTTTCACATCCAACCTGGAAAACACTACAGCCAATTCTATTTGTGATTCTGTACCGGCCACCAGGTCCATATTCAGAGTTTATATCTGAATTCTCAGAATTTATATCAAGTTTGGTTCTTAAAACTGACAAAGTTATTATTGTAGGAGATTTTAATATCCATGTGGATGTTGATGATGATTGCCTAGGTGCTGCATTCATCTCATTGTTGGACTCGATTGGCTTCTGTCAGAGAGTACAGAAACCCACTCACAGCTTTGGCCACACGCTTGATCTTGTTCTTACTTATGGCGTTGACATTGAGCATTTGAAGGTCTTCCCACAGAATCCTCTTCTGTCAGAACACAACCTCATAACTTTTGAATTTATACTACCGGAGTGTACACCATTAGTCAAAAGTTTCTACACCAGATGTCTAACTGACAGTGCTGTAGCTAAATTTAAAGAAGCAATTCCTTCTGCATTTGATTCAATACCACATCTCAATATAACAGAGGACTCCTGGTCTAACTTTAGTCCGTCCCAGATTGATCATCTTGTTGACAGTGCCACAGGCTCACTGAGAATGACACTGGACTCGATAGCCCCTCTGAAGAAGACAGTGAGGCAGAGGAGATTTGCTCCCTGGTATAAACCTCAGACCCGCAAACTAAAGCAAACGTCACGAAAGCTTGAAATCATATGGCGTTCAACTACTCTGGAAGAATCCCGCTTAGTTTGGCGAGATAGTCTTAAAACTTATAAGAAGGCCCTCCGTAATGCCAGAGCAGCCTATTACTCAGCTGTAATAGAGAAAAATAAGAACAACCCCAGGTTTCTCTTTAGCACTGTAGCCAGGCTGACAGAGAGTCACAGCTCTGTGGAGCCGAGTATTCCTATAGACCTCAGTGGTAATGACTATATGAACTTCTTTAATGAAAAGATTTTAACTATTAGGGACAAGATTAATAATCTCTTGCCCTTAACCAGTGCCAATCTGTCCTCAACTGGAATGGCCTTGGAAACCGCTGTATGCCCTGGTATATATTTGGATGGCTTTTCTCCCATCAACCGTGACCAATTATCTTCAACGGTTTCTACTTCGAACACGTCTACCTGTCTCTTGGACCCCATCCCGACGAGGCTGCTTAAAGACGACATAGATCCTATCTGCCTGATGGATCATCGAGGTCTGGGTCGTGGAATTCCTGCTACCGACGACGCCACTGCCCTGTTGAGACTCCGCCCACTGTTGAGACTCCGCCCACTCCTCCTCTCTACCTCCATCTGCCTGATGGATCGTGGAGGTCTCCATCGTGGAATATGCCTACTATGAACTATTCATACACTCTGTCATATTCATTGAATGTATTTTAACTCTAAATCTGTCCTTCTGTACACATTACATCTATTGCATCTGTCCATCCTGGAGAGGGATCCTCCTCTGTTGCTCTCCTCCAGGTTTCTTCCCTTTTTTTCCCCCTGAAGGGTTATTTGGGAGTTTTTCCTGGTCCGATGTGAGGTTTTGGGGCAGGGATGTCTATGTGTACAAATTGTAAAGCACTCCGAGACAAATTTGTAATTTGTGAAATTGGGCTATACAAATAAACTGAATTGAATAAATACTACAATTACTGATAGCTGCTGCGACTGATAAATGACCATGTGTTATGTTTCTGATATAATATTGTTTATAATAATGGTTAATGCATAAGTAGCATGTTACTGTTGTAGAGTAAACTAGCATGAACAGTAAATTAACCTTAAAGTTGTTATAATCGATTAAACTACATTGCTAATTAACTTTCCCCACTACTTTTTGCTGCTTATATTTAAAATACTAATAAAAAACCAAAATAAGCCATAAATAATATGAAAAGACATAAATGTCGTTAGACTTAGTCACAGAAAATGTCCACACAAACGTCATGTGCAAAATGTATTCAGCGTACCTTCAATAAATGATTTCCTTTGCAGTAAAATGACATATTCTACATCGTTAATGCGTTTTCACACAACAAATTCTACAACCGCTCGTTTGTCCAAATGTAAAACATCTGCACAAACTAACACAAATTGGTTTCAATTGTTTTTGTTTTTTCAATCGTCTTATTGAAACTAAAAAAGACTGCACGTTTTGTATTCGTGTTTCTAGTTTTAAGAAACCAGATAGCAATCTGCTAAAAGCTTATAATGGCCGTGCCATTAAGATACCTGTGTCTTACATGTATTTACAAAACATGTATTTACTCTGTCGCACACACACACCACACACACCACACACACCACACACAGTAGCTGGCTGGGTGTTTGGGGCTTTGTCAGCTGAGCTGGTAAAGACAGCCCAGCTTTGAACCGGAACACACTGGATCTCACTTGAGCTTAATATTGTGAATGCTCCACGGACTCAGCTTAACATTCCTCACATAAGTCGGTGGGGTTCAACGCCTGTGATAATTAATTATTATCGTTTCAAAAAGGGCGTGCAATACAACACAAAGACCTGAAATTACTTCATGCAATACTTGTGTCTCGGTAAAGAGACTAAAAGTACACAACTCAACAGGAAGCTGCTGGTTTATTGACGAGGCGGTGCTCCTCTAATTCTGTCTCACTCTTCATAAACTCCACCTGCTGCAGGGGGCTGCACCCTCCTGCCTGGAGACGTCCTCAGAGAGGCCAGACAGATGAACAGTGGGAAGATTATATGCTTGTGCGTCACTGTGGGAAGACGTTTCTTCACATATGAAGTGAAGACAAAAGTATGTGCAAAATAATAAACACCAGTAAATTTAATTTATTTTATTTTTATATGAAAATCTTGTTTGTTTCTACAATTGCTGTTAACTTTTTGTTAATTATTCAATTGAATGTCACATAGTGATATACAGTAAACATGGGTCTCCAGATGGATAAAGCACCAGATGTTTTTAGTAAAGAGCTCTGTTGAGTGTAAGTGGTGCATAATTAAACTCAGATAAAAATGATGTAATTTGTCACTACTGGTGTTTTTTGTCACCCGTTTTGTGACCAGTAAAACATAACTGTGGACAGGTGAAGCTTTTAACGCAGCATTGACATATGGTCATGTTTTGATGTCAAATGTTTTTGATGTGGGGAACTTGTTAAACCATCCACCAGTTACGGAGCTACATGAGCATTGATTTCTGACCAACAGGCAAATATATACATTATTTATTCTCTTATACATCCGTTTTTGGTCTCCACCAATTCCTGAGGGAAATATCTGTCTCTTTAGCTGCTAAGTGCTGCACTTAATATTTTAGCACATCAAATTCAACGACAAAACAAGGAGACATGTATGTCGATTGTGCAGCCTGAGTGTAAAATATGTGAAACAGTTCTGATGTAGTGAGGCTCTGCATCAACAATATAGATTTATCTCTAAAAATAACCCAGATTGAAGGATAGGGACAAAAGAGAGAAAAGATTATGACTTCCTGTTGAAATTAATACTTTAAAAATAGTGACTCAGACTGAATATCTGACCTTGGATGTTCATCTGCATGTTGGCCGTGACTCATTAAGATAAATGAGTCAACTCGTTTCTCAGAAAGATGCGACAACCAATCTGATCTTTGACGCCATGTTTGTGAATATTATGCGCTTGTGTGCGGAATCTTTTTAAAGCAACAAGTTTCTTACATCTTGCCATCTTGCTCTTGTCTTTGCTGTTCCTGAACACCATCAACCGCTTGGTGGAAGTCAAACACTGCAGAGGAGGAAGAGAGGGGATACACACTCTCACACACCTCAAAGAAGAAAGCAGGGCTCACACACACATACATTCAAACATTCACACATAGAGGACTTACCAATGTGTGCTCTGTCTGAGATGACCAACCTTTTCTCCCACTCATGAAGACCTGAACACACACAGATACACGTTGAGTCTTCACATGTTAAAGCTGCGTCTTGTTCTGTTGCCGTGTGCCTTTAAAAAACAACTCACCTTTCCCTTTGCGTGAGTTCTTCTCTGCCTCCTCAAACAGGCCTGGCAGGTGGATCACGACACCGTTGCCTGAGATAAAAAAAAATTAGAAAAGAGAGAAAAAGATGGTTAAACTTGGGAATGAGAGAACTATTTGACATGAGACCAGGAAGGAGGAGGAGGGGAGGTGGTGGTGTTGGTGGGTGGATGGGCGGGGTGGGGGGGGGGGCTGTGCCGCCACCCTTGTGACTAAAAGACGACCCGCTCCAACTCCGGAGCCACAGCTGCCGTTTAAGATTACAGTCTCTGATAGAACAGAACAGAGTTTGATGGATGTGTGCAAAGTTACACCTGTTCATTTAAATTCATGATAGCATGCATCAACTCAAATAGATGTCCACCTCTCCTCATGGGTTATTCACACAAATCAATGAGTCATGAACAATATTACCAAAGAGGTTTTTTCCTGAAAGCCTTTTTAGAGGAAGATGCACATTCTTCATAAATGTCTTTATACTTAAATAAAAGTATCACTATCACAGTAAATATTTACTCTGTTACAAGTAAAAGTCCTGCATTCAAAAATGTTATATTTATATATAAAATTCCACTGGGCTATAATTGTAACTATCACTTAGATCGCAGCTAGCTGTTCTACTACTTTATATATTTAAAATTCTGTATGAATAATCTGAATATGCAAGTAACTATAGATAGATAGAGATTTAAGCGTCTTTGTGTATTTTAAAAAAGCACTATATAAGTTTGAATTATTATTAATGTAGTGGAGCTGACATAACTACTTGGTTTTGTGACGTCTTGTTTGGATTTAATGCTTGACACATAAAAGCCCTTTGGTGCGTGGGGTTTCATTATTTGCATTTTCTGCATCAACTTCAATAATAAAACTGAAGTAGCGGGATGTATTTCTGACAAACAGAACTGGTCCAAAACGATGCCCGTTCACAGGAGAATTCAAACAGCTGGGTCTAATTATCGCTTTAATTGGGTAACATTAACTGGAGACATGGTAATTACTTTGAACAAATTAAAATGTTAGAAATGGGGAGAGACGGGCTAAAAGAAAACGACAACAAAAAACTATTTTAGTGGCACTGTAGGAACAAATGTGTGAGATAAAAAGCATTTGCAGCTCAGGGACATCGACGACCTGAATGCAGATTTGCTCCCAGTGCTGCGCCATTAATGTGGTTTGAAATACAATTTATCTATTTAATCACACAAGAGGAGGAGAAGGATGGTGTAACAAAACATGTTTTCCACACTGGGACATTGAGCAATTTTAAGTTATCAGTGTTTGTTTGTACATCTGTGTAACTGAGGCACAGCAACACCAATAATAGGCCGGAGAAATATGTGCACAATAACAAGATAACTGACTAGAGCTCCCGCTAAGATAGCAGTAAGAGCTATATTTTAGGTTGATGTGTTGCATATTTCGTAGTATATTAACAAAACACTGGTCAGATTTGGGTCATGTTATCAGTTGCTTTATGAAAACTGAATACAGCACAGTGACGGAGTGAATTCAGACAGCTGTTCCCAACAATCACATAAATTGTCTGTTTTATGCATTTAGCATGATTTTACACAAGAACAACACCGACACGCTAACGGGTGTGTGACTGCACGCTAAAAACACAATCCACAGTAGATTAACACCAGCGGACACTTAACAAACTTGCCTTTAAAAATATATAAATAAATACATAGGTTCTCAACGTCACCAGCAGATAGTCTTTGGCGTACATCCACCGGACACCTCAAGTAAGTAATGTTTACCATATTCACAACCTTAGTTTTGCAAAGTAGCACGATAACATTATTTAGTATTTAGTCATAAACCAAAGTATGTCAAAATTATTACAATTTCTTCTGACGGGGACATGAATGTTTGTAACAACTTTCACGCCAATGCATCGAGCAGTTGTCGAGACATTCCCAAACGTGGAACTCATGGTGTGCTCGTGAAAATGTCAGGTGGTCCTTAAAATCATAAGGTTGCATCATCTAGCGACTGAATGTCTGAACTGAAATGTATGTCAATCACGCTGTTAAGACATTTCAGTCTAGGACAAAGTTATGGACAAACTGACAGACCAAGATTGCAGTCATAAAAACATGCCACGAGGATGGCTGTAAATATCCACACACATTAAAAAAACAGGATCATCAAGAAAGAGATCGTAAATCTCTACATTTCCAATTCGGTGTCCATTCGTTGTAAAATAATCCCGACGCCGGTTTTACTGCAGTGAGAGAGAAATGACAAACCAGCCTGCTCTCCATTTAAAAATAATCATAACACATCTACAGAGACACACAACAATGATCCCATCAGCCCAATTGGTGCATTTTACAGTTGTTCTCTCCGGGAAAAGGTCACTCTGCAGAGCTTAAATTAGCTGAGAGTCGCTGGCCTCAGGGAGCGGACAGCGCTGAAGTATACGATTATAGTACAGCGGGGCACTTTGGGGTAAAAGCTTCCACCAAATCGAATGTATTGTTCTGAAATTGTTTTACGGATTGACAACCACTGATGTTAACGGTTAGCTCAAGTGAAGAAAAAAATATACACGGGTGCATCGTGATGTTTTTGTAATAGTCGTCCTATTTCTTTTGGTGGGGCAAAAGCAAAATGCTCTGAAACAACATTGATTAAAGTGCACGTCTTCCTGAGTGTTTGAGCCAATAGAGCATTAACGTGTCATATATCAAAGAAGTAAAAAGCATATATGTGATTAAACATTGACAGACCACAGGGCTGCGTATTGAAGTGCAGATGTGTGTGCAGGGGGTGGTATAAAAAATCCATTAGCTAATGAAATTACTGCAGATAAGTGAATGTGATGCATCTGGCTCGGAGTCAAACTGATCAGACTCACTGTCGCACTCGGCGAAATGGAGGCCGTTCCTGTTGGAGATTGCGAGAGCCGGGCCAAAAGGAGACATGATCAATTCATCAAGAAAATAGCGAGGAACTAGAACGGGCACTCGGTAGAGCGCATACCTTCGCATATCATAAGATTGGGCATTGAATTATGAACATTTTGGCATTAGTTGCATGCCAATTGGATAAAAATGGACCGTGCTATGGTAAAAAGAAGATTTTGACCTTTTCATGACCTTGACCTTTGACCCGATTGATCCCAAAATCTAATCAAATGATCCCCGTATAATAACCAATCATCCCACCAAATTTCATGCGATTCAAGAAGATGTTGACCTTTTCATGACCTTGACCTTGACCCAATCGATCCCAAAATCTAATCAAATGGTCCCCGGATAATAACCAATCATCCCACCAAATTTCATGCGATTCGGTTTAATACTTTTTGTGTTATGCGAGTAACACGCATACAAATAAATAAATAAATAAATACACAGCGATCAAAACATAACCTTCCGCATTTTCAATGCGACGGTAAAAATGGCATTGGAATGGGTGTCTGTGCGTTATTGCGCATGAGAAAAAAGTGTGTGTGTGCGGATCCAGCGAGTGAGCGTATGGTGTCACAAATGTGAATTGGGAATTCAAAGTGTTTGCGCACTACATTACACACCAATGAAGGCGGTGACCTTGGGGTTGATGATGCCGCTGGGGAGGAGGTGAAAGTCGTACTCCACCGAGTCCACCACCACCGTGTGTCCTGCGTTGTTGCCGCCCTGCAGAGAGGAGACAGGCAGAGGTGAGGAGAGAGAGAGAGACACACACACACACACACACACAGAGAGAGAGACCGAGAGAGAGACAGGCCTAATGGAGCCTCTGCAACTCTGTTTGGTTGAGATGGAAGGCAGGCTGAATAGTTTGGCGAGCAGCAACTAGCATCGTACATAAACCACCGGCCGCGGTCCATTAGTGTGCTACTCTGTTCCTTAGAGACTCCTCCTCACTGTTCACTCAGAGCTCTAAAGGTCTCACTGAAGTGTAAACTTACTGACGCATGTGTCTATGAAGGACAAATACAAAGCATTGTTGTTATCACAGGTTACACGTTATGTAAATAATATACACCCAAATGCATGTCGTCGAGACTTGCTGCTCTCGACTCCTACATGCCAACACAAACACGCTCTCAGTGTCAAACGCCAACCGCACGGCCACACGCTGCCATCCTCCTCCTACAGGGGACACGCTGCTGCATCAATGTGTTGCTGCCAAAACAGGGCTGGGCAATACGGACAAAACGATGGAGGTCATTTCACATCTCAAATTTGTAAACTCTTTTGCGAAGTATATATTTAACAAGAGCTTTTTAATTTAGTGCATTTAGTCCATTTACTTTAGTGCAAAACGATATTATCAATTAAGTTGTGAACAATGTTATCGTGCATCAATTCTCACATTGATTCATCACCCAGACATATTTGCAGCCCTCTAACAAACGACATAACAAGTCCAGACACAAACTAAAGCACTGACAGTAAATGGCCCTCATGCAACAACATGTATGCGTTTTCAACGTAAACCTCTCTCACCAAACTAGAAAAACTACATGCAAGAATGCCTTTCATTATTTGCATCATCTACATCAACATGTATAATAAAACTAGCTTCACAAAAAGAGACTCACGGTAAAGACAGAGAAGAATGTCACACGGCGGAGCGGAAAGTCCTCAAAAAAGGACGTAAACATATCAAGTTTAGCAGCTTCAGTTCAGCTGTATTAGAGGGAGTCCAGCTGCACTTTGACAGATAATAACGAGAGAAAAACTGATATGGGAAAACGGTCGAGAGGACGCAGCGTGAATATAGGCAGCTCGTTAAAATCAGCACGACGCGATGGTTAACAGAATATTCATTTTGCAATTTCAGGTCGTTTTGTGTTATTTCACCCCGCAGAGAAAGGAAGACGTTCACTCCATGAATCATGCGACAGGACTTGAGCACAAACCAGCAGCTCAAACTGGGAGACATCTTTAGCCAAATGCACTTAAACACAAACACAAGCAGCGCCTGGTATAAACTTTCTGGCTTACACTTAAATACCTGGGGGAGCACCAAATAACATGAACCGGCAAGATACCTTTTTATTTAGCCAATACAGTTAGACTTTAAAGTACGTGCTTCCTGGGTATTAATATGAACACTTCATACAGGCGCCCGGAAAAAGAACAGCAAGTCCTCAAATGAGAGCATCTCAACCTGACCTGCTTCGCTCCTTTCTGCTTTACATTTCACACTCTGAGGGGGGTTGTACTTACAACTCAAGGACTTAGATGGGAAATAAATAAAGGATTATATTAGTCGACCAACAAACAAAAAACATGCTATACACACAAAAACTACACGGGAGAGATGAATAAAGTAAAGTATTGTATGCCTCTTTATTGTGTGCCGTGTGGAAAATAAAGGCAGCTGCAGGTCCATTCAGGCGCCGACTACCTGAGGTGCCAATTCAACTTGGTCTGTCTTGTGACGTGTTCCCAACGCTGTGCCCTGTGGATGTAAATCAAGCCCAGCATGTGCTTCTACCACATGAGGTTATTCCTGGCCACAGCAGCACCCTTAAGGTGGAGAGTGGGAACAGATGGGGGTGGAGGAGGAGGACGATGCTGCTCCTTTTTTAAATACTTTTATGATGCATCCCATCCCCCACAAAACATGACTTTGGTTCTCATAGTCCTGGGATCGAACTTTTGCACCCATCACGAGACACTTGTCATGGTCACCTGCTACTGTGTAGTGGTTTATGCACGCCTACGGCAACGGCTATTCAACGGGTGTCTGAGATTATGATTAAAAGTCCGGAGGATTTCATTCAACAGAGAGGTGTCAGGAAAGAAACTTCTAAAATACAAACTATTTCACATAACCTCAGCTTTTTTCAAGGCACAATAGATGGAGATGTTTTATCTGATGGTTTTGTTGGTGTATTCTATCTGTAGTGGGTGAGGGATCCCTCCACTGTTGCTCTTGCTAAACCTTCCCATTCTAACCCCATTAAAAGGTTTTATCTTTACCCGAGTTATGTACAGACTTTACAGCCCCTTGAGGTGAAGTATTGGGCGATACAAATAGACATGTACTAAAATAAAATGTTTTTTAAAAAAATACAGAACTGATGGGTTTGGTAGGACATCTGAATGACAGCTGATGAAAGATTCTCTTCGACAACCTTTGGAACAAAGCCTGAGTTTGCCGTTGGTGTTACCGGATCAAGACATGTTACCCAATCTGGATGCGTGACCGTGCTCTTGAAAGGTGATTGAAATGGGCCTCAGACCCTTCTGCGTTGTTATGAAAGGGCAGACATGGGTTACTACTGCAGTCCTAAGTCAGGGTTTTTCCTGGGTCAAAATGGGTCTTCGGTGCTCCCAAAAAAAAATGTTTGCGTGCTGCGCGCGCACGGCCTATATTACCATATCACCGTAATTAGCAGACATCTATGTATTTTTTCTTTTTTTCCCCCAGAAATAATGGAGGCAATGCTTGAGAAAATCATTTTGCTAAAATAGATAGGCTAATAGATTGACAATTAGAGATGCACCGATCAGGTTTTTTGGTACCGATCACTGAAATCAGTATCTGCCGATCCGATAATACCGATCACCGATCACGGTGTTGATTGAAGCATTCTATTTATTGTGTAGCATTATTGCCTAGGAATATGAGGAAATACATATATAAAGCACCTCAAACATTAAAGAAATTACCGATTTCTTTAAACATTTAGGACTTTTACTTTGAAAAATGTCCTAATTGATACATTAAAATTGTTTGATTGCTATTATAGGGGATTTCAGATATGTATGGAACACATCTGCATTATTCATTTCCTGGAACTCTTGGGGAAATCTATATACAGGACTTTTTTTAACATACAAAAGTCTGACTTATTTTTATAAACTCTTCCTTGGTACAGTAAAAATGTTTTAATGTTAGCATAATTTAAGCTAAATCTCAGAAACGATCTCTAAAGATACAAAATCAGTTCATTGTTTACTTTTATATGTTAGTGTATGATTTGTCGACATCTTATTTTGATAAACGGATGTTGTTTCACGTGGTTCTTTCCGCTAACTTTGCAAAACCGGATGTTGTCACATAAATCCTTCCGCTAACTTTATCAAAACCCTCGCGCGCTCCCGATCGAATGCGTTTACCGTCAACATCAGTCTATAGAGGCAGACATGTGAGAGTCGGCTGAGTTGACCCAGAGATTCTGGGTCAGACAAGAAGACACGCTTATCAACTCGATTACTATTGATCAAAACAGAACGAGGGTTCGGCTGTAGCCGACTTGAAACATGCTATTGAGAACATAGTCGCTGACATGCACGTGATGAACACAGTTGTTTTTTTTCATCGCAGACTTTTTTTTGCCTTAGGCGCTCGGGATTTGTCATAGGCGTTCGGGAAAACGGCTTAGGCGCGCGCCCAAATTTTCTCTATGCAGGAAAAACCCTGCTAAGTCATTCAATGGATCCATATAAATATGATCAAGAATGAGTCATGAGTCCCACTCAGTGGTACAGAGATTTACTGTGAGCTCTTAGGAACCGGTAGTTATATAATGATGAATACTTCTATCATAGTCAGCCAAAACACCGACACATTTTGATGGTAAATATAGTTTTATTATAAAGTTTATGTTCTTGCATAAACTCCTAAGAAGCTGACTGAAAACAAGTGTCTTACCTTTTCGATTGATACGGTAACGGCTATTAGGTTTAGCATTCATTCTGGAATGTGTTCCTCCAACTCTAGCTCCTTTCCATTCTCAAACTCTTCTGGACTCTTTTCTAGACTATCGGCCTATAAGACTTGATGGACTTAATGAAGAAAAACAAATGCATCATCTTGCCCTCTGAATTTTTGACAATCCTGTTTTTGTGATCCATCTATTGTTTGTTCTTTATCGTCTACGGGAAAGTGTCCCCATCTATTTTAAGTATGCCGCTATCCAGCCTATATTAAAGAAAACTAACTTAGGTCCTGCTTTATCCAAAATGTCCTTTTCTATCCAAAAGTTGGAGACGGTTGAGGCCAACCAACTTACTGTTGCATGGGAAAGGCACAATATGTATGACAAGTTCCAGTCAGGGTTTCGGAAACCAAACTCTCCTGAAACCACTCTCTATAGTATACAACAGGCCTATTCAACTAATGGCCTGAGGGCCGGATACGGCCCGTTTGAGTTTAACTACGGCCCGCAAGACTGCCTGCAAATCTGTATAGCTTGGTAAGAAAAAATAAAACTGACGGACACGCCTCTTTTATACATTGAGACATCTAACCCAGAGCCATTGAGTTTCACTGTTGCCTCAACCAAACCTGTATGGTGACATCTTTATGTTACGCACCCGTGTTGGTTGCCGTTGTTACACCCCTACTGGTTTTCAAACCTACTGGTTTCCCTACGCGTGTGTTGTGTTCTCTTAACATCTGCAGCGGGGCTCTGTCTCGCTCACCAGATTCGTCACACATTTACAAACATATTGCTGGAGATCTTCAAGCCACCGTTCATATCCATTTCGGCGATTACGATTGTATAAGTGAGCAGAGCATCACAGCCACGGATGAAGAAATACATTTTCGAAAAGAAAAAAAAAAATCGCCCGACCTGGTTTCGATCTCTTTCACGCAAAAGGAGACTGCACTCAAAGACATGCAGTCTGTGCGCTGCGCCACCAGATATTAGTTTCATCCCAAGAAAATTATATATTGATCCATTAAGTCACATTTCTTATGTTTTCATGGGAACAGTTTGGTTGAAGGGATCTGAAACAACTGGTTACCTTGAGCGGATATTTACACTTTGAAACATGTTTATAGCGATGCTTGTTCGCAACACTTTTGCCACACAATACCGTCGCATTTTCGTGTGTGACTGTTTACCTGTGGAAATATACATTACTGTTTTTCATTTTTCGCCATTATTTGATCAATATTCTGTGCGGCCCTCACACCCCCCGTGATTTTCTTATTCGGCCCACTTGCTACTGAAGTTGAATAGACCTGCTCTATAGTATACAACTCTAGGCTGATAAAACGGAGGTTCTGGTTGTTACACCAGAAGAAGTTGTCCCACCTTTCCTATGCGGTCTACTGCAACCAGCGTCGTCTTGGAGTAATACCTGACCAATCCTTGTCATTTGACCCTCCATGTCAGCAACTTTCTAATCTTCTTCTTTTATCTTCTGAAATATCAGTAAACTGAGATATGTAGTATCAACGGTTGAACTAGGAATGCTGATACATGCCTTTATTTCTTCATTCAAGGATTATTGTAACGCACTTTTCCTCACTCACTATGACTGCTTTTAAAAAGCCTCCCACCGTTTCCTCATCACCCCCATGCTCAGATCTCTTCAATGGCTCCCTGTCGCGGACAGGATAGAAGTATCTCTCTCACTTAGAGCATCCTGCATATGTGGTGGAACTACTTCACTCTTATTTACAGGTCAAACCTGTTAAATCTTCTGTGAGTCCCACGCAAACACCTTATGACTCGAGGCGATCACGTTTTTGAGGCAGTTGCACCACAGTTATAAAATGCTCTACCATACCTGGTTGGCTGTTTCTGTAAAACCATTTAAAAATCAGCATAAGACATACCTATTTATTTAAATGAATTATCTAGGTCTGCATCTTCCATCTTGACACCGTTAACATGTTTCAAAAACTGATCTTGTAAATTAGTGGCCCTTTTATGGTCACCTCGTGTTATTTATGTTTTTCTTCTTTGTCTAACTTGTATAAATCTCCTGTTAAGCACTTTATTTATGTCTCTGAAAAACACTATATAAATACATTTTACTTAATTTTACAACATGTACCTTACACTTTTACTCAACTCTTTTAAGTGTTGAAAAAGTGTGTCCATACAACCCCAATTCAACAAAAGGCCCAGTGAAAGAGCTAAAAAGACAATAGTCTCTGTTTTTCCAAGTTAGCAAAGTCCTGGTTTCAGTAAACATCTCGGTAGCAACAGCGTTCAGGGCATTGAATCTGCGTGTGGCACACCTGAAACCAAATATCACAATGACACACACAGTGTGTCAACCCAGTGTAACTGACATTTGCTCCCACAAACAGAACATGTACTTTGTTTAACTTGATGAACCTGTTTGCCTTGTTTCAAATAATTTTCTTATCTACGAGCAGTCAGGCAATAATCCGTCTTAAAATCACTTTGAAATAGTTTGTGCATTTCATTCAATAATGTACTTCAGTAAACCAGAGAACATACTAACTTGTACAGACTGGCTGCAGATTAGTGCACTAACTCTGCTTCATTCTCCAGTTGCTGATTCTTGTATTTATTTATAATAAGTCTAGATTTTACTCTCTTTCTTGCGCACCGGCACGTCTCACAAGCTGCCGTTACTCTTTTCTTTCTTTTTGTAAAATAATTCTTTTCGTAAAATAATTGTTTGTGAACAAGGACAATGAAACAGATCCACTCTTTTGCTTTACAGAATAGGATTTTACGTGGCAAATTTTTCCAAAAATGAATGGAAATATTAATCAGAATATATTGATTGAACATTGCACATCCAGTAAACAGCATTATTTTGTGACTGTTAAATACTTTTTTAATTCAATAGATAGCTCATTAACATGGTACATTGAGTTTTTTCTCATTCTGTAAGATCATCACACACTCATACTTTTCATATGTGGCTAGAAAAAACAACCACTGATATATTTGTCTGTTTTTGTGAAAATAGTTCTGTTTAAAATTATCTCTATTATTATTTGTACCAGCTGAGGCTTTTAACGCAGCATGTGCTAACTTTTTTTCACATTATAAAAATACGGCCAAACAACTTTTAATCGAGTATGTTGGAGCCTGAAAGGAAGGTAATGAGAAAATATGTGCATTCCCTGAGTGACGCATGATATGGGTATATGATAGTCCACAATAATGACTGCTGACTTCTCTGCACTCAGTCTTCAGGGATGTGTTTGGCTGGCTTCACATCCTCTCAGATACACACCCCCTATTTCCCAACTGTGACTTTAAGGAACTCAGGTCTGGACTGTAAAGAACACCAAGCAAGACTGCTGTCAAAGCTTATTTTATAAAAAGGTCAAAGCTGTTGACTCCAGCGCGCACGCACACACACGTTTATTTTTTACATGTGTCCTTACTCGACAGGACTGTAGCGACAAGGAAGCCTCAAGGCTCCGAAGAATCCTTGTTATGTAGACTTGTTATCAACAGAGATAGCCAATAGTCGACAGAGTTGGCACAAGCAGCCAAGAGAATGCACGTATTGAAGGTTGAGGAAATGGTGTGAAGTATGTAGTTACGATATTAGCTTATCGCAAATATGTCGGTATCAGCATATAGGTGAGCCAATATGTTAGAAATGTCAAAGATAATGGAGAAACCGTCTCCATAAAGATAGTTTGTCGACTGAAGAGCAGCGACTGAATGAAAAATGTCCCGCTCAGATTGCTCCTTGGCAAATTCCAAAACAATAATATTGACGGTGGAATATGAATATTCAGCAAGCAGCAACAATAGTCGTTAGATCATCAGGAGCATTTCTATTAGCTCTCAACATGTCGATGGCGGGCCAGCAGCTCCAACGGTGCAAATTATTCACCCGAGTGTGAACTGGAGGTTACGGGACACCGTTATCAGCTGGAAACACCGTACGCGAGCCGCACGAGAGCCGCACGAGAGCAGCGGCCGTGAGCTAACCAGCAGGGCACGCCCACATGCACTTACATGCACTGAAAGGATGAGCAGAGTGTTTCAACAAAACAAGGAGAAGCTTCGATAACAACACACAGAAGGAGAGCGACGTCGTTCTCTGCTCAGGTAGACATTTCTCCACTATATCGTTCCGATGCAAAAAAATGGTTTGGTGCTATAATGATGTTAAATACCGATGCTTTATTTCAACAACTCTGAGGTTATTTGTGTTTGCCTCCAGCTAACACCATGATGTAATCAGACCGTTGGCTGTAAAATGGTTTATAGTATAAAGTAAAGCCAGTTTCAAACCTCCAACATTTTTCCTTGTAGACGTTGCTGAAATGAATGGAAACCAGAGGTTTGCTTTTGACCTAAATGTGAATGCAGCAGCATTATAGACAATCCTGCAATGACAACGAACAGTAAGATTGTCATTCTAACTTCATCGCCTTAGGTTGCAGAGTCTTTCCCTTTAGTAAACACGCAGACTCTGCTGCGGATGAAGCGTAAACAAAAACTATTGAGAGCTGCTTGAGTTTGAAATCTAATCAACAAAAAATAGTAAGTACTGCACATTGCCGTGCTAAAACACAGCATAACTGAAATCATCCAAGTTGTTCCCACGTTTAGTTGCTCTTTACGATCACTTTTCCCAAAACACAAAATGATAATCACTTTGAGTCGAGCCAGGTTAACTGAACGACCAGTGATCTTCAGCTTTCTTAGGAGTGTATGTCGTTTAAGAATGTGGCTCTAGGCCATCGCTGAATAGGAACTCAGACCTTCCTCGTCTGCTTTCACAAAACTATTAATGTTTAGGGAGTTCAGGGACAGGACACAGTGGGCCTAGAGTTGAGAAACAAGTCAAAAACAATGACAACACAAAACATGTCAGAGTCTCCAATCCACCAATTTTGCATGGAAAAAGTTGAGTGCATGTAAATTTAACACTGAAGCACCAGAGTTGAACCACTGAGCCAACATGCTGGCCAAGTCCAGATAAACAGCAAGTGGAGGTGTCACATGATGTCACAAAATATACACATTGATAAGATATATAATAGCATCTCCCTATTACATGCACAATCACATCTCTTTACACATGCAACCGTTCAAGAGGAAGACACACTGTCACAGGAAATCCTGATGTTGGATTCGCAAGAAAGCAACATCAGTTTGTTCATCCTGCGATAGAAGTTATTATATCATCAGTACGCCATGCATGTTGTCTTGTTGTGCATCATGTCCCCTCCCAGCGTGCCTGAAACGATAAGGTAGTGTACGTGTGTGCCTATAGGGATACTACTTTCACGTGCAGCCTGCAGGATCAGGATAACACTGTGTTAACAAATATAAATAATTTGAATAAACTCGAATTTGCAATGGTGACATGTTGGTGTTTTATTATAACTAATGATACTATACTGTCAAACATCTTTTAACTTTAATGTAGCGAATGCAGTCTTCAACAACAGGGAAAGCAACACCTGAATACAGATATAGCTACAATCCAACACCAGTATCATACACGTCTGAATCAATAAAAGCCTGGCGCAATTAAATCAGCGGTATTTAAACGCACCACGAGAGCCCAGGACTAAATGATGCACCTGCAAATGATAACCGTCGTTAGTCAACGGAGCCTTCAGCTACCTGGTCACGTGCACACGACAGGAGCGAATTCATCACAGACCTTAAAATGTGTCCGAGGAGCTCAACGCATCTAGCAGGGACTCAAGGTAACATTAGCAACAACGACAACACTGTGAGAAACAAGACGGTGAGAGAGACGCGCGGGTCAGCTGGCTAGTTCTCGGTCAACTAGCTTCACGGAGGCATAAAGCAAGTGAATGCAGCATGAGGAGGAGAGAGGAGCAAGATGCGCGCGCGCTAACCAACCTGACATCTGCACACCATATCCGCGTCTTGTGCCAGCAGGTCCACAACTTTCCCCTTCCCCTCGTCCCCCCACTGAGCCCCGAGCACCACGGTCACTCTGTTGCCGACGGGCCGTGTGGGTGCACGTTTCGACGGGCTGTCGTCGCCGCCGTTCTCGGCCCAGGCGGGTTCCTGGCTCCCACTTTCCGACATGTCTGCTGGGTCGCTGTCTGACTGCACTTGTACGTCCTCTCGCACAGCTCTGCTGCACCAAAGATAGCTGGAAGGACTGAGGGAGCTTCACTCCACCACGGCAACGTTGGACGCGAGGAAGTAACACGCCTCGCACATGCGTACAAGTGTCTGATATTACAATTACCATACCGTATACATAAATGGAACAGCAGCTTTAAACTTCTTACAAATGCACCTCTTGCATTTGCATTCAGTGTGAAATTAAATAGTTTGTCAGCAACACGTTTATTATTGTAATTGTATAGATTTATCCGACATAGCTTTCTGGAATCCGACAGGACGTAAATCATCTTTATTATTCTGACAAGCTCAGCGGACACGCCCACTACTCTGGAGTTGTGTTCAAAGCAAATATGTGTTTTGGTAATTCGGCTGTTATAATATTTTGATTCATTTTCAAAATACCTCACTCTGTGCATTTTCATCTTTCAGAATTTCTTTTGTTTGCAGAACAGATGCAGTAGTCTTCTATCCATAACACATTCTCAAGTCAAGGATTATGCCACATCAACATGTTTCCTTTGTCAAACATGTAGTTATGGATGTATTCAAAGAAGAGAGTACTTCTCAGGTGAAATATAAATACATAAAATAAGTTAAGTGCATAAAATACCAGCTAATTTACACCTAAAGTCAGAATTAGTAATGGATTAAATAAAAACACCAAATGACATACTGGTACTATAAAATATTACAACTTCCTTGTTTGTACGAAGCAATAATATATATATATATATATATATATTGTTTTGTATTTCACTTAGCAGGATTTACATTAATGAATATTAAATGATTATGTAAATGTATTCAGATAATGTCACTATTTATCTATGTTATGTTATTTTTTAACATATATTTACCAGTGTCACATTGGCCTGTACACAAATACACACATATGATACAAGTAAAAACACCATTAATAGCCACTTGACAGTTTATGATAGATCTGTCTTTAAAAAACGATTTTAAGTTGAGTATATATGATTCCTGCTTTACTAGAAGAAACCAAACAACACATTCTGGGTGCTACAAAAGCAGATAGACACTTCGGACAGCTCCAACAACTCGGAGAGGCGGAAAAAACCTCTTTAAAAGCCAGATGTGCATGTCATTGCAGTGTCTCTACAATAGCTTGTCACTATAGTGTGGTAAATATATAGAAGATATATAATTCAGCAGGCTTTTTGAGACGGGTAACTCCAGCCTCAGCTCAGAGGCTGTGTTCGGGACATTTTTCAAGTTTAACTCATTCATTACATTACATGTCATTTAGCTGACGCTTTTATCCAAAGCAAGAAACACAACTTAATCTTGTTACATTTTCATTCCGTAGACGCATCATCTAGGGAGCAATTTTCAGTCTTGCTCTGCTCAAGGACACACACGGGGACGGGGATTGAACCTCAAACCCCCTGGTTGAATGACGGACCTGCTACCCACTGACCCACAGTCACCCACAGTCGCCTCATTCATCACTTAGACCATGGATCTCAAACTTGCGGCTTTTGGGCCAATTGAGGCCTGCGGATGATATTTTGTGACATGCTATTTGACATCAAAGTTTAGTGTTAGTGCAGCCTGCGCCTTTTTGCTTCCGGAGTGACACGAAGTGGAAGGAAAATATATCTTGTCACCCAGCCCCAGTCATGTCTTTCTCAAAACCTGCCATGAAAAGAAAGGTTGCCGACGAGCACAGACAATTTCAGGAAAAAGTGGGAGACAGAATAGTTGGTTGTTGAGCACAGGGGCACCCCGACATGTCTTATATGCACAGATAAAATTGCGGCGCACAAGGAATACAACATCAGACGTCATTACTAGTCTTGCTGAGGAGTATATGCAAAATACCAGGGAGATGAGAGAGAGGACCGGGTCGCCAATCTTAAAACATGTCTACTGAGGCGACAACAATTTTTCAAGAAAGCAAGCAAAGAGAGTGATGCGGCAGTCGAAGCTAGCTACGTGGTGAGTGAGATGATTGATAAGGCGGGAAAGCCATTCAAAGAAGGAGAGTTCATCAAAAAATGCATGTTACAAGGTGCAAATTTCTCCGGAAAAGAAGGGTCAGTTTAGCAACATCAGCCTTTCAGCCAGCACAGTGGCAGAGCCATTTCTGACTGTCAGGTAACATATACGATCAGCAGGGGAAACATCTGAGGGGTTTTGAGTTGAGAGCCGAAGTGAAAGCCTTCATGGAGAAGGACGGGATGGCTGTTCCTGTGCTAAGTGATGCCAAAATGGCTCAAGGACTTAGCTTTTCTTCTTGACATCACACAGGAACTGAATGTACTGAACACGATATTACAAGGCCAGGGGCAGCTTGTCAGTGCTGCCTATGCCAACGTCAGAGCATTCTTCACAAAACGTGTCTTATGGAAAGACACTTTTCATGGAGCTCGTCTGAACTCAAAGCCAAGTTCAGGGACGGGAGTGGAAAAGCAGACACGTCTGGACAATCTTTGAGAGAACGAACCCCCACCTTCCCTGAACTTTCCAGCATGTTCAAGCGGACCATGTAACTTTTTGGGAAAACATATGTGTGTGAAAAGCTCTTTTCCTCCATGAACTTTAATAAATCAAAGTACAGGTCCAAACTTACTGATGAGTATCTTCAAGTCATACTGAGGGTCTCAACTGCTTCCTACCTCAAGCCTAATGTGGCTCAGCTGGGTGAGAGGAAGCAGCGAGCGACGAGTAGGCAAGAGAAGCCTACGTTCTGAAGAACCGTTCATGTTCTGAACTGTTATTAATAAAGATTGAGAAGATTGGATCAGTTGTACTTTTATTTGGAATACTTGAAGCCCTTGATGCGGCCCAGCCTCATCCAGACTCTAGCTCCAGCGACCCCCAGGTAAGTTGAGTTTGAGACCCCTGATTTAGACCTTCCAAAAATAATGCAACGCTCTCTGTTATGCTTCTTTAACACATGTGTTGTCTGTGTTTTGACCGGTTATTTATACTCATAAGATGCATTTCAGTATTGTAAGTCATTCTTTACTTGGACCCTCGTCATTATCTGCCACACAATGGTCACTGTAGTCTTCTTGGGGTCCGCACAAAAGTAGCTACAGTAAAAACAACCTAAAGCCTCATTGGTCAATAAAACAAAGAAAAAAGGTAAAACGAGCAACATTATAAAGATGGGGAAATAAGTGACTGTCACAGTTGTTGCATTCATACTGGCTTTCTTTAGAATAGGCAACACTGCTCTCTTTTCTCTTAAAGGGCAACATGCATTTGATCCACATAGATTCACTGAAGCTCCAACTTGAAGTGTTTAAAAAAAGTATGTGTTAAGAATGATTTGGTTCCCTCTAGTGGTGATCAGCTGTGTGCAGCTGCTCGCATAAGGTGCATAAGGTGCTGAACCTAAACCTGAGAACATTTGATGACACCATTGAGAGGAAAAAGTATTGTACACAATACATTTTCGGAAAGATTGTGGAAACAATGAGTACAGAATATGTTGTTTATCAAAACGACCGAGGTAGAAGCTGTTCTTTTTGTGCAGACTTTCCGTTCCCGTCCGTGCCTGTTTGTACCTGCTGCAGATGGAGGGGCACAGTGCCAGGTACATCGTGCATCATGACTGTCCTCTCATTTCCTTTGAGCTCAGCGTGGGACAGATGGTCAAGTGGGTGAGCACTGGGAGCACTGGGAGACAGTCACGACTCAGGATGCTTTTAGAAGGGCCTTTTATTAACAAACATTAATGACATTCCTACATGTTTTCCACACTGGTCCTGTTTTATTAAAATAGTCAAATACATGACCTGATCTATATCAGGACCACCTACATATGTGAGGTATAAGACCTGGGTGTGTTTGTCATCTGGTTTTCACAGAACTGTCAAAGGAAATGAAAGTATGAAGATTACCCCTCATATTATATATCTCTTATAAATCCCTTTTATCAGGAAGCTGGCGGCAGAGTGTGTCCTTTTTCTTATTGTTTGATTCTTAACTGGGGTTATTTGTTGTACTTTGATTCTTTCTTTGCCCATGAGTTCCCAATTTAATTTTGTCTGCCCTCCTCATATCAAATTAACTAGTAGACTACATATATTTGTTAAATATAAGTGTAATATTTACCTCTATAAATGTACAGCGGTAGAGGAAGTTCTTGGATCCTTTTTAAGTAAAAGTCTCAAGACCATACAAGTAAGAGTCCTGCATTCAAAACCTTAGTTTATGTCGGCAGGCCTATTACCAGCTGAAAATACTTTAGTTATGTGTAATTTTTATTATTACAGTTGTTGCTTTCTATATTCATTTTGTATTTATGTTGCAGCAACTGCGTTTCCCCGCTGGGAATCGATAGAGGTGTATGAACTCATCTTCCACCATGAGAGGTAATGACATAGTTGTCCTGCAGGGGGCAGCAGCGGCCTGACATGCGCCGGTACTCTTGCTCTGTGGTTTGTTTTATATTGTTACTTCCGGAGGCTAACATCCAGCTAACAACACAGGAAACCGACTCCGTAAAACCTCCTCTCGGAGTCATCCACGTTCATATAAAACCGTTATCTCTAAAATGTCCACCCCGCTGCTTCTCAGGGCTTTTGTAAACGAGCGACTGACAGCTGCTGTCGAGGAGATATTTCAGGTTTTTGAACGAACCATAACACAATATGAAGAAGACGCGTCCAGCTCTAAACAGGAGATTGAGCGGCTCGGAGGTTTGCTGCAGGAGTTTGTGTCAAATCACAAAACAGGTCTGTTCATTATATTTATTTATTTATAGTATATATGTATATGTAGAAATCAGTCGGCGCCAAACTAGACCAGGGTAATGAGCTTAAAGGTTTGTCAAAGTGTCATCTCGATTGTATTTTTTATTTCTGTACCGGTATCTTTAAAAAGGGCGTTAAACTCGTAATGTTATGCTGGAACTAGTCTTTTTTGTGTCATATATTCGTTGATCAAATGTAATGATAGATGTATCTATTTATCTGATTAAAAAAATCTCCAGAAACCAGAACCAGACAAAGACTTTAATCGATTAGCTTTAATTTATTATTAAAATATATTGTACGGTTAATGCAGCAAAAAAAGGAGACTATTATTTAACTATATGCAATACATGATACTAAATGTGTGTGCCTTTGCAAGATGTCACATTCAGCTGCTGGAAAATATAACATGCAATTTTCAAGAAATCCCTTTAATGAAAATAAGAATTAGCTGCAGCCATAATCTGAATTTGTTTAACATCGCCAACCTCTCTTGTAGTATAAACAACCTTTTATTGGTCATAAAACTATCAAAGAAACCCGAATGGGAAATGCAGAACCTTTAATTTCTTAACTTTTTCCTTTTCCTAGACATTTCTGAGTCATCCACCTGTAAAGAGGAGATTTCCCCCGAGCAGCTCCACTGTGAGCAGGAGCTGAGCCCCAACGTCCATCTGAGGGGCCCAGACACACCTCGACACATCAAAGAGGAAGCTCATGAACTCTGGGCCATTCAGCGGCCAGAAGAAGAGTTTAAGGACGCTGATGTCTCATGCCTACCTCATTCATCGGCTTGGGTGAAAAATGAGCACGACGTCACACGTCTGCCTTTGCATCCTCAGACTCAAACCAGTGAGAGTGAGGAGCAACTTCAGGATGAAATCGAAACTGTGCATTTTGTGCTACCTCTCTCTTCACAAACCCCGATCCATAATGAAATGGTCCAAGATGGCAGGGGAAGCAAAAGAACCGCTGCAAGTTTTATGTCCAACCAAACACAGAACGATCAAAGTCTGAGCGCCATCATCACATCCAGAGAATCCCCTCATTTACCTCAGTTGAGTTTAGTTGCGCCTGACTATCGTTGCCATTTGTGCGATAAATCCTTTTCCTCCAATCATCACCTGACAAACCATGCCTTTCGCATCCATTCAAAGGACGCCGATGTCCTCTGCGCTGTGTGTGGTCGAACCCTGGAGTCCACCGAAAGCCTTAAGGTGCACCTAAATTCCCACAGGGGCTCAAAATGTTGTCACGTGTGTGGCAAACAGTGCAAAAGTAACACGGCTCTGAGCGAACACATGGCCGGCCACTCCGGGGTGAAACTGCATCACTGTCACGTGTGTGGGAAGGCGTGCAGCCGGAAAGGAGATCTGAAGATACACATGAGGATTCACACGGGCGAAAAGCCCTTCTGTTGCTCTTTCTGTGATAAACGTTTCACCCACAGTGGACATCTGAGGAAGCACTTGAGAAGCCACACCGGCGAGAGGCCGCACCGCTGTGGCGTCTGCGGCAGAGGCTTTCTCCAGAGCACACACCTGAAGTACCACTTACGGACTCACGCTCGGTAAAAATGTGTAAAAGAGCAGCCGTTAAGTGATCACGTGATTCATCTGACGGCCCATCAGCCATAATGTTCAATGTTTTTATTCATTTTTTTGAATGTACATTTGCTTGTGTAAAATCCTTGATTTCCTCTTAAAACGGCTGAAATGGAAACAAAAGGAAAACCAAACTGACTCATGGAGTTTAAAGGGAAGTATTTTTAATCTTTCACTTCGCACAAACATATATTTATATCATATTTTAATATACGTCCGTCGTCACAGTTGTGAACTCGTGTTCTGGTGGAAACTAAGAACCAACTAGCAGAATGTATGTATTTATTTAATATTATATTAATAAAGCAACATGTTATGGAGCCGGTGTGTTGTTCGCTTCAGCAGCAGCTTTCCATATATTAAAAAACACTTTCACAGCCTTGTTTTCTATTCTACTCTTTTCTATTTGAGCTGAAGCTTTTTTTGAGCAAGCATCTTGTAAATATCTGCACATAAAAGAGAAACATTCACATTGATTGTTACTGTAATATGAAAAAGAAGATGTATTAGAGCTTCATAATCCAGTCCACCAGAGGTTACTGGGACATTTGTGCTTTATTAGTTATTTTTATTATAGCTGACATGTTTGTTTGGCATCAGCAAGTCATCCTGTTAAAGCAGTTATTTATGCTGCAGATGAGGCCACTTGCTTCCCTGACTGTGACTGAGTGTTATGAAATCTGGCTTAATTCATATGAGTGTTTGTGTTTAGAGATGACTGTTTGGATCACCCACAATGCATCTCAGTGCAACTAGAGGGACAAGAATTTTTGCGGTAGTTACACAACATGAATTTTTTGCCAGAAACAATGTCATGACTGGGTGTTTTTTAACATATTTTGCAGTAGGGGCGAGATCCCCCTAGCGACGCTGGCACTCAGTGGCACTTGCCAGCAGGTGCCGCAGCTACTCAGTGGCACTTGCCGGCACTTGCCAGCAGTTGCCAGCAGATGCCACTACTAGTTAAAAAGTGCCACAGCTAGTCAAAAAGTGCCAGCAGACGGAGGGTCGGCCAGGCGCGTCTGCGGCATGTCTGCGCAGTGACGAGTCTGCGACGACTCAGTGACAAGCTCCACTGAAGTGCCCGGACAGCGGAATAAATCACTTTCATGATCACAAAATGGAGGAGCTGCGGTTTAGCTAGATAGATAGATAGCTAAAATAGCTAGATACACAGATGGATGTGTGTGTATATATATATAAAAAAGACACTAATTAATATATATATATATATTAATTAGTGTCTTTTTGTAGACACTTACTGACAATATGCAATAAGATAGTGCTGTACATTACTGCTGTACTATATTTAATATTGTTTTGCTACTACTACGTTTCACTTCGTAATCTATTACACTTATATACCATGATATTGTAACGTCTCGGACGTTATGGCACTGATGACACGGAGACGGGACGACGTTATTAATCCTCCCTTTATTGGGCATCCACCAACACATACAGCGTGTTCCTCTCAGCTTAGCAGGTCGAAAGTCAACAACAACGGTTCCCGTCAACCACCCTTAACTCCCGTTTTCCGACAGGTTAACCCCGCCTCCCCTCTACTCCGCCAATCACAGGCACGCCCCCTCGACCAGCACGCACGGTGCCACACTTTGATTGACAGCCACTTCACAGGGTCGCTACAATATATTACGAAGTGAAACGTAGTAGAAGCAAAACAATATTAAATATAGTACAGCAGTAATGTACAACACTATCGCATATTGTAAGTAAGTGTCTACAAAAAGACACTAATTATATATATATATATATATATATTAGGGCTGTGAAACGATTAAAATTTTTAATCGGGTTAATCACAGGTTTTTGGGGATTAATCATGATTAATCACATATTACCGATATTCTCGGTATATTTTGTGAGAACATAGAGATTTATGACAAAAGACGGATATATACATTTATACATTCTTCTATACAATGGTGCTGCAACTCAGCAGTTATTTAGCAGTTTTCTTCCATCTGGAACATTAATACATCTTCATCCTAAACAGAATGTTTAACCCTCCTGTTACCTTTCGGGTCAATTTGACCCCATTCAATGTTTAATGTCGGTGTTCTTTGGGGTCAATTTGACCCCAGGCTGTTTTTCACTGTCAAACATATAAGAAATATCAACTTTTTTATATATTTAAAGGGCTATTTAGGTAGTCAACAAACAAACATAAAGTACCTCACACTTAAACTTGGGAAGCAATATTAATTCTAATAATTTTCTGGAGGTTTTAATTGCTGGGGTCAAATTGACCCCGAGGGTAAAATATGTTAGTAAATGTAAAGGTAACAGGAGGGTTAAACAGAACATTTTCCTCTTGTTTGTCAACCATTAACTCCACCATGATACAATCTAAAGGCCTCTAGTCTTCCTCTAGCAGCTGCTGAGGCAAACTGACTGTGTGGGTTTTCTTCATGAACTGGGCCGTGATGAAAGGGACGGCGGGGACACCGCTGCAAAGCTGAAACCTCACCGGCCCGGACACGGGGACAGATTGACAAGTGACTTTTTTTTTGCTCGGTCCCGATGCGCGCGCACGGAGCTCTGTGGTGCGCGAGACGGAGATCGATAAGTGTTAACGCAACGCGAAGAGACAGAAATGACATGCTGCTGTGGAGATACGATCAACAACAGACGTTTAGTTTAATAAAAGAACAAAGACGTACTAAAGAGAACATGTCAGGGGGCGGGCCAATCTCTTTAATGTCATGCGATCTACCGACACTACGCCGCGATCGACTGGCAGGTCGCGATCGACGTGTTGAGACCCTGATCTACAGGAAGTAAAAGTCGTAACAAGGTTTCCGGAGGTGAACCTGCGGAAGGATCATTACCGATGAACAGACCGTCTGCATGAGAGCGGACAGAGTTCAGATTGAAGTGGTGTATTGGAAGCTCATTTTGCAAGTGACTTTTTTTTCGTCCCGACGACCAACAACAGACGGATTGGAAGCTCATTCTGCGCATGCGTTAAATGCGTTAGATTAAAAAAAAACTAGTTAAACCTGAAATTGGATTAACTGAGTTAACGCGTTATTTTTCACAGCACTAATATATATATATATATATATATATCCATCTGTGTATCTAGCTATTTTAGCTATCTATCTATCTATCTATCTATCAATCTAGCTAAACCGCAGCTCCTCCATTCTGTGATCATGAAAGTGATTTCTTCCGCTGTCCGGGCACTTTAGTGGAGCTTGTCACTAAATCGTCGCAGACTCGTCACTGCGCAGACATGCCGCAGACGCGCCTGGCCGACCCTCCGTCTGCTGGCACTTTTTGACTAGTAGTGGCACTTTTTAACTAGTAGTGGCACTTTTTAACTAGTGCCACAGACTTGCCACTGAGGTGCCACTGAGGTGCCAGTGAGGTGCCAGTGAGTTGTCGCTGAGTACTGGCACCGAGTGGCACTTTTTGACTAGTAGTGGCATCTGCTGGCAACTGCTGGCAAGTGTCACTGAGTGCCAGTGCTTAAACTTTAGACTAACAGTGGCATCTCCTCAAAGGAGAATTTCATGGAGGTATAACAGTATGACATGGTAAAAAAATTAATTATATATTTTTTATTATTAAAGAAAGGCGGGTACATTATACATATCATGGTATATAAGTGTTATATATTACGAAGTGAAACGTAGTAGTAGCAAAACAATATTCAATATAGTACAGCAGTATTGTACAGCAATATCGTATTGCATATTGTAAGTAAGTCTAAAAAAATACATTATCTATGCAAGTCTGTGGCACTTGCCACAGACTTGCCACTGAGGTGCCAGTGAGGTGCCAGTGAGTTGTCGCTGAGTACTGGCACCGAGCGGCACTTGCCACAGACTTGCCACTGAGGTGCCAGTGAGTTGCCAGTGAGTTGCCATTGAGTTGTCGGTGCCAGTGATTGCACTCGCCCTCTCTCATATTTTGATCATATTCTTATCCCATGTCAGAATTAAATTTTTTGAACCCGAAAAAGATATGCCTTGCACATTTACTACATTTTAACGGGATTAACATGCATAGTGTTTGAGTACAAACCTGCAGCTGGTTCATTTACATCTAGCAGAGGTTCTGAGTAAATGAGAACAAATAATAGTGTTTATGCGTCTTTCCTTTAACTCTATTTATAAGTACTATATATATACACTACCGTTCAAAAGTTTGGGATCACCCAGACAATTTTGTGTCTTCCATGAAAAATCACACTTTTATTTATCAAATGAATATAAAATATAGTCAAGACATTGACAAGGTTAGAAATAATGATTAATATTTGAAATATTAATTTTGTTCTACAAACTTCAAGCTCAAAGGAAGGCCAGTTGTAGAGCTTATATCACCAGCATAACTGTTTTCAGCTGTGCTAACATAATTGCACGGGTTTTCTAATCAGACATTAGTCTTCTAAGGCGATTAGCAAACACAATGTACCATTAGAACACTGGAGTGATAGTTGATGGAAATGGGCCTCTATACACCTCTGGAGATATTTCATTAGAAACCAGACGTTTCCACCTAGAATAGTCATTTACCACATTAACAATGTAGAGAGTGTATTTCTGATTAATTTAATGTTATCTTTATTGAAAAAACAGTGCTTTTCTTTGAAAAATAAAGTCATTTCTAAGTGATCCCAAACTTTTGAACGGTAGTGTATAATAAACAGTTTGTAAGACATTATGATGAAGTTGTACGCAGCTAAAATATAATTTTTTTTTATTAGTCTTTGTCACCAGTTATAACTTCTTCCAAGACACATTTTATATTATAACAACTGTGTTTTACTATAACACATTCATTACCTGTTTGGACACCAGCCTCAGCTTATGAAAAACAGGAGAAGTTATAGTTGAGGACAAATACATCTGTTTGTGGTCGGAGATGAATATAGTTCACCAGCAGGTGGCGCTGCAGGAGCCTTTATCCATCCACCTGCAGAGCAAGTCAGTGAAGGCTCTGAATTCCTCAGGGAGCAGGCTCAAAGATTTGATTTCAACTGCTAAATACTTTTCACTTGGAAAGCAGAAACTCCTCACACAGGCACCAGGGTTCAAGACATCCATGACACTTTGGTCATGGAGCAGGAGCTCTGTGTTTGGGCGATTCAGATTTTAGAATGAAAAGATAAAGAGCTAATCGAGCCTCAGTGACCCCGGAACCCAAAACTACCGTCATCTGGTTATGTAGACACAGGATCACCAGCAAACAGCCCTGATCCTTGGGAATAGTTTCTCGGCTCCTGTCTCGTCTTAATGGGGATTAAAATACTTAAATTCAATCAGAGGACTTGTGTTCAATACTCCCACCTGGAAAAATCACTGTTACATTATATGCCTCGCTATAGGCATTAGCCTCTCTACTGTATTCTCTTCTTCAGTATGTACTTGCAGCAGCATCTGACCAAGACTGATATTTGTGGAAAAACTTTCTGCAACAACAAAAAAGAAAGAAAGAGGGCAAGAGTTTAATCTTTTAATAAGTGAAATTATGTGAAACGTACACAGAAACTGGAGGAATTTTCCTTTCTGTGGGCCAGGCTGTGTTCATAGATTAACACCGACGAAGAGGGTTTACAGTGGCAGTTGTGTGTGTGTGTGTGTGTGTGTGTGTGTGTGTGCAGACTGCAGAGTGTGTGAAAAGGGACATTTTGCACCTACGAGCTGTTACGAAGAATTTCACTGGCACTCGGCAGTCAGGAATTCCTCTGGGCTTCGGTGGCATAACCGGGTCATTCAGTATCTCACCCAGGGAGGTCTCTGCAAGGGAGCCCAAAGTATTTGAGGGGAATCCAAATGTCCACCCAGGCGATGATGGAGCTGATTCCAGGGCAGTTTGGGTGGAGGAGAAGATCGGACAGGTTCACCCTCATGGGTTTGGTTTGATGTGGAGGAGGACAGACAACATCTGGTGGACTGAAACACACACTCGCAAACACACCAACAAGCAGCGGGCAAGGCGATGGGAAAAAGATGTCGGTCAAGCCACGCAAGTTATCTTCATTATTTGTGCAAGTTTGTTTTATTGTGGGAGTTATTGGGAGGAGAAGCTGTCCGCTGTGAGTGGAAACGGTGGTCACATTTTTCAAGTTGATTGGAAAGATTCACGTGTTATCATTTCACAACCCACTTGTTTTGATTTTAAGCAGACAATATTAGAGAGAGAGAGAGAGAGAGAGAGAGAGAGAGAGAGAGAGAGAGAGGTCTTTCCAGGTCAGAAAGTGTGTGCCTTCAAAGATTGTTAATGCAAGAGATGAGGTCATCTCTGTATAGTGCGCCCTCGCACATGCAGGTGAGATAAAGTGTTGCAACATTTGTAACAACACACAACACACATCAGAGAGCGTGTGTGTGATGTCGAGCTTTAAAGATGATGACGGGACAAATGTTCCACGCTGACTCCACACCCTTCAAATTTTCTGATCTGTTTGACTCGTCTGCAAACCTGAAGAATATAAATGTAACCTTAAGAAGAGTTTAATTTATCTTATTAGTGGTAACTTATTAAAGTTACAAAAGACTGAACAGGGGGAAGAAAACCACAACGACGCATCTGTTTTTATTTTTGAAGTTCATCTGGTCATATGCTGCAGATGTTTTAGATCCATGCTGCAAATACAAAGACAGGTTTTTTTTCCTTGAGGGTGGCCAGATGATACATTAGCCTTCTTGTTTACTTTGTATTGCTGATCCTTGTTTCTATGAATCACATGCTGGACCTTTCGTCGAGGAGCCCTGCTATTAAAAGCACTGAGAATGACGGATGATGCTGTTGTTGCCGTCCGAAGATTTCCAACATTGTTGTTTCCTCACACGCTTGTCTTGTCCAGATCTGCTGAATGATTTCATTGCTTTATTCACTGTGTGGTCACTGAATGGTTTTAGCCATTACACATCTGTCATAGCATTAATCTCATACAGCAGCAATTAAAATAGGTCTAAGTTTACGATTACATAATGTAGAAAGGTTTCTAAGTAAGTATTTGCCAGGTGGCAAACTGCTTATACAGAAAGACCGGTCAATCACAAGGCCCGCCCCAAGGCATACCCTGCTTTATGATATATGACTCTAAAAGGGCCTATACTTTACTGAATGAACTTCATGCTATTTTGGAGAAGACTTGAAACTACCAGTTGAGATCATAAACCCAGGTTTACAATATTGGGTAATTTTTTCATATTCTTTTTTTTTTTTTTTTTACAATCAGACTTCTTGTTGCAACCAGAAGAGTCGCCCCCTGATGTCCATTAGAAGGAATGCAGGTCGAAGGCACTTTTAATTATTATTTTTTTAATAGGAGGTTGCCTGATGCATATTGTAAATGGATTACATTCTGCTGTTGTATAAATCCAAAGCAACCAGCTGGCCTGCTATTTGTCTGAATCTGCAGGGACCCGTCTTTGCCCCCCCCCCCCCCTGCAGCCCCCCTCCCCGTGTCAGCTGCATAGCTGCGGAGAGCGTTGAGTTGAGTTTTGCTGCTCAATGAGAGACGAGAAGGAGAAAAAACTCCGAATGAACGTATGAACGCTCGTGCGCACGAAGCGACGCGCTGCTGCTCACGTGAGGGCATCGCAGGCCGCTTGTGTGAGGAGGGTAAGTGTGCCGCTCGTGCGTCCGCGGTAGAAAGTAAGCGACGGGGTTCAGACATGCGCTGACACAGCTTGCAATAAAAAATAATAAGCCCGAGAAGGAGGGGTGTGTGTGTGTGTGTGTGTGTGTGTGTGTGTGTGTGTGTGTGTGTGTGTGTGTGTGTGTGTGTGTGTGTGTGTGTGTGTGTGTGCGTAAGGGATGTCCACTAGGTGCACGTCGCTATTCTCTGCTCGGTTGATGCAGATGTTTGGATCAGATTCTGAATTCTGCTGCAGCTGAAACGGCGACAAGGTCAAACGGTCACGAAGTCGCAGTCACGTCCACAGCAGATTATGCCAGCAGACCAAGGGCATTTTGTGATAGCTATATATGATACGTGGTATCAGAACGTATATAGGTGTGTGTGTGTGTGTGTGTGTGTGTGTGTGTGCTGCTGTTGTGCAGGTTCTATATTAAGACCTGGAGTATCTCTCTGTCAATAATCTAACGTGCATGTTGTGATAGCTGCAGAGGAAGTTGAAAGCTGACCTCCCTTTGGGCTCGAAGTTGTTGTGGGCCAGGGGTGGAGACTTGTACACAGCCAGAGTTGAGGAATCACAGCAGGTGACAGTGTGAGAATTTAAAACACACACACACACTCACATAAACACACACACACACACACACACACACACACACACACACACACACACACACACACACACACACACACACACACACACACTTCACAGTGGGGGTCAGCATGAAAGAGCTCTGAGAATAGACCACTACTGTACCATGTAAACACTTGGTACTATGTTGTATATGTGTTTTTAGTGCACACACACACACACACACACATATTTTAAACCCCTATAGTGTGTTTGATACAATAGTGGCAGAGAGTATGTTGATAACTTCTGAAGCTGTGTGTCTTTCAGCGGTTCTGGCTTTGAGAAAGCTGCTATTCTCACAGTGATAAGCATTTCTGTCAGTTATGTCATGTGTTCACATGCAGCGAGCAGCGTTGGGAACGTAAGGAGGACACAGTCCAACATACTCAGGCGGAAAATCAGTAGAAGACAATTTAGATTACTGGTTAATTGTTTTATCTAACAGATAAAAATGGCAAACGATTGTTAGGTTCAAGCCTCTCCAGTGTAAACTAAACAAACAATCCATTTGGATTCAAACTTCTGTTTGGACGTAATAAGCAACTGCAAGACAATCCTTTAGAAACAGCCAATGAGCATTTGTTATATAGTTTTCTGACACTTTATAGACTAAACAATTAAAGTAATGCATCAGCCACTTAGTTTTCTCATTAATAAAGTTGTGGGAGCTCTTAAGAGACACATGTGCAAATGTAAATCAGCAAAGGCTAAGATATCCACCTTTTTAATGTCCTATAAACAGCCTACATTTCCCATAAAGCAACTAATAACAGCATCTTTTCGTAAAGCCCTCCATGGTGAACGTCCACGTCTTTTAATCCCTAAACCTCCAGTTTGCGTTGAGGCTTTCTCTTATATATTTGATACATTTAATAATACTGTCTCTTTGCAGCAGCTCTCCCACTCACCTCTTCACCTCCCACAATCTTGTGTCCCCAGAGAACCACACGGCTAAAATTAGAAAGCTCCATCTGAAAGGGAGAGCGTGGAAACGGCACATAAAATATGCGTGCGGGGTAATACGACGCAGTGGAGCGAAGCCAGGCTTCTCTTTAAAAGCCCCATTGTTGTGTTTGCAACCACGCCCTCTGATACATAAAGTCACGAATACGAGATTTACTGAGTCAAAGCAAGAGCTGGGAAGTATACGAGAGCAGACGATCAATTCATCTGTGGATTTCTTTTTCAATTAATTGGTTAATTGTTCACTGTACGAAAAGTCTAAATACTGAAATACTGAACACAGTTTTCTAGACCTCAAGAAGATGTGTGTGTGTGTGTGTGTGGGGGGGGGGGGGTGGTGCTTAACGAAGGGTCACTTAAAAATGATATCAACGATAAATTAGTTTACATTTAAGAGGATTTTTCTTTTCTTTTTTTTGCCATCTGTATGGATGAGAATGTCGGCCAGTCAACATCTTCATCCAGACCGAAATATTTCAACAAATACAACAAACATTTATGAATCCAAGATGATCGATCATTTTGGTGACCGCCAAACTTTTCCTGAAGCGCCATCGCCAGGTTGTCATTGACGGGTTTTTGGTAATATATTAGCAACTGTCAAGTGAACGGACTGAAAAAACATTTCATTTTAGGGACACAGTTTCCCATTTGATGAATACTTTGGTTTTTATACCTGCAGATATAATGAAGATTTCATCAGCATCAGCTGAACTTTATAGTCAAATGTTGCTAACACGTAACACTGAGATGGTGAATATGATAAAAACTAGACTTGCTCACTTGTTCGTACATTTTATTTTTCAATCCATTTATCTCTAATATTTTCTATGGTGCGTGTGTGTGTGTCTGTGTGTGTGTGTGTGTGTGTGTCTGTGTGTGTGTGTGTGTGTAGTCTGTGCTGGTGTTTAGTTTGTGTGCAGTAATATTCTCTTCCAACCGACGCTAAAGCCTAAAAGATGGAGGGAATGAAGTGAAGGAAACGGGGACGTCTAAATTGAGAGAGCTACCGTGGTTATCTGAAAGAAAACCCCAAGATAAAATACTTTGAGCATATTTATTGTGAAAATACATCTTTCTCCGGGTCAGTTTAGTTTAAAGTAACTGGAATCTGGCTTCTTTAACTTTCCATAGGTAAATAAGCTGAGGTTTGTTTTTACATCTTGAATTAAACATCTCATAAATACACACACATAGGAGGCAAACTGGGGTCAGTGTGATTTTTACCAACACATTTTCACACATATGTTTTCATCAAACTCGTGAAAGCAATAAAAGAACAAGCAATAACATTCTTTGCAATCAAATAACTAGCTTGTCATAATGTTTCTGCATGAAGTTTGTGAGGTCAAGAAAGCAATTTTTCATCAGCGGATGAGATGATATAACTTCCCCATGTTGTTTCAGGGAAACTCCTAGAAATTATCACAAACACGTGTGAGCCATTTGAAACGTCCAAATAACACTGGAACATCTTCTGCCAGCGGCTTTGTGTTTGTCCCTCTGCTCCGCCTGCACAAAATGAAGTAAAAAGCTTTTAAACACTTCTACTATGAATTGCTCTGCTTATCCAAAGTGACCTTTGACCAAAGTGTTTAAAATAAATAGTCTCTGACTGAGAGTTAAACCTCACATTCAGGAGGAACAATCGTACACTCCTACAGATGCATGCAGGATAACCAGCGCTTCACCCGACTTTATCTATAGATAAGGTGCTGAAGTTATTCTTGAACTGGGAGAATAGACTCTGCACCTAAATCTATGAAGAGAACACTTTATTGTTAGCTCTCGGCCAGAAGGACATACCTTTACAGATACACATAGAGATGCTTCTGAACTCTATTAGCATGCATTTTGTTAGAAATAAACAACATACAATCTGTTGAGCTTCTGTGGGAAAATGGTGGTTTTGGTTCTCTGCCATTTGGTCCTGATGACGTTTCCTAATTAATGAGAAGTGCTTCTAAATGTGATAGACACACGTCAGAAGTCAACAGAAAATTACTTTTGTTTAGGTACAGTACAATGTCCTTTCAGATGCTCTGTATCTGGGATCGGAGCGGCATGTTACCCACAAATCAATATATTGGAGTTTGATTCTGGTTGTACACAAGAGGTCCAACAGGAAGTCAGTCCTCTTTGGGAACCCCAAACATAATTAAACGCCCAGTGGACTGGAAAGTGAACGGTTATCAGATCAGTATGTTCCTACAAACTGGGTTTTAATAATCAGTCAGACAAAGTGATGCCAATTTCAATGAAACATGAGGGTTAACATTCTGTCTTTCTATAATATTTTGTGCATGCCTTATGCGGGATGGTTAAGGTGAGGGAACGATTGTGGTTGCTGTCTGTAACGAGACACTCCGTGCAGCCACCTCTCTGACCTCCGCCCTTACTCTCCACCTCGCCACATGAAGGTCAAACTATTTTCTGCGTTGGCGCTGAACATTGCCTTTGGACTGAAATCCTGAATGTTAAATCCCAGCGCTGAGGCTGTGGCCACATTTCATTTGGTATAAACCAACGCTAATACAAGATGTGATACGCCTGGTTCCTTCTCCTGGCTGAGATTGTTGTCATGGTGCTGGGAGTCTCTTGTTTGGTGACATCTGTGTTGTGAAGATAATGCTGAATGTGAACATTTAAGATTTGGATGACAAAAGAAACAGATGGACTCCCGAGAAGGATATAAAAAAAGCACATTCAAGATATTTAGGGAAGACCATTGATACACTCCTTGTTATATACTGAACCCGACGTATAAAACTGAAAGGAAATTAGTTCAGAGTCTTGAGACTAAATGTAGGTACAATTTTAAAAAGACACATGGAAACATTCACTAATTTTGAGGTTTATGTTTTTTTTGTTGGTCAGACACCATTACTCAACTTGTCTAGACTGTTTTCCCTCCTAGACAACCACAACCTCGTCATAGTTTATTCAGCTAACGTAGTTGTTGGAGGGCAGGAAAAGGTTTCGGTCTCCGCTAAGTTCAAGCTATTAAAATAATGTCTATTATCAAGAGTTTTGTTTCGTCTAAATAATTATTTTACTGAAGAATTTGATTATAAAGTCAATTTACCTTCTTACATGCAGAGCTGAAACGATAATTAACTGTTTAGTCAGGGGACAGAAAATTAATCTGGTATTTTGTTATTCTTAACTGTTTAAATCATAAATTGTATTCTTTTTGACTTTTGGATTGTCAGACAAAAAATAAATTTAAACACATCACTGTAGGCTCTGGTGACTCGTCTTTGATACAATAAAAAAAAAAACATACTGACTGTAGCTGTGTGTCAAAGCATGGACTTTACAGATACCCTGTGGATTTGTTCATTTTTCCTCCCCTCAAGACCATCCAAACATGTTGAATTCATTTCTTATTTCATAAATAAATATATAAAAATAAATTGTGTCAGCGCCATTGCAGCTCAGACTCTCCACAGTGAGAATTGAATCTGCGCTGATAAGACCTCAGTCGGCCACTTTGCTGTTCTGTTTGTTCCCTGCAAACACCAACGACTGTCGGGTCTCCAAGTGCCAACGGAGGCTTCACCTTTCACGCACACATTGCACAATAAAAACAAGACAATGTGAGAACAAGAGAGCGTTTCAGTATCTGACGAGCAGTCGAGGAATCAAGAGTATTTAATAGCCAAATGTCTTTAATAGTAATATGATAATGTAGCTCTTGGACCTTGCTCAGAAGAAATATGCAAGTGAACCCTTCCCTCAGCTTTGAGTTGGATTGTGTGACGCTTGTGATACATTTCACATGCAGTTGTTGGGCCACGCGTGTGGCAGACACGTCTCAGTAAATCATATTGGTGTCAGCATGGCGCTCAGGGATCTGGTGACAACTTCTGAAAATACACATCAGCATATACAACAGGGGCCTTCATAAGGACGGCTAGATTGTAAAAAATCGTCTTGGAATTCAGAGCTGTGGTACACCAACCTTGTACAGGGTGTTCTTACTAATGACGGCTGATTGTCTCTCTCCTCGGGAATGTGTGGGCGTGCACAAGCTGGGATTGATTGACATCTGCCTCTCTCTCCTTTCAGTTTTGTTGAACATGTGAGTGTGCGACAGATCACAGCTTTGACATTTTTATTCGTCCAAAGATTTTGATATCCTAGTGTAATATCTAGCATAGCTCCGCCCACCTGAAAGCAGGCAGAATAAATGAAAAAAACCTGTGTCTTTAAAATGATGCAGTGATGTAGAAGTGTCCTCCAGGATGTATCAGGAGAGACGTTCGAGTTCGGGTTCATAATACAACGGAGCACATGACCTTAAGTCCAGAAACCTTATTAGAAGACTAGTGTGCGACTTCATCAAGGACACACTCAAACATTAGTCTTTAAATACAGTTTTTTACTTTAAATCTGTGTGCTTCAGTCTCTCCTGATACATGATCACCCTGTTCTTCAGGGTCATTGTCATTATCATCAGTTATTCAACAAAACTACATCCTTATGGGCTAATTGACCCCCAACATCTGGAAAAACTGTACAAAATAGAATTGTTCTCGTCAAGCTTCCTTTAACTATGATAACCTTGATTTTGCCTTTGTGGATCAGATGGCTTCAACAGATGGCCTCCAGGGGCCAGAGAGTCAAGCAAACAAGAGGAGATGGCTGCAAACATTCTCCTTTTAATGGGCTGATGTTAATAAGACTGGAAAATACAGCTGATGTCGTCTCACGCAGCAATAGAGAGAACAATTGAGTCATGGATTTTAAATGGGCAAACAGGACATTTAATGGACATAACCACACCATAGAAAACATGTTAATGGCAGCACTCCAAAATCTTTAAAGAAATAAGACCTTGCCCTCAGTTACCTCTGATTATTTTTCCAAATCAGGACAGGATGGCTGTCAGGCTCAGATAAGATAAAAGGATGAGGCGAGGACTGTTCAGGATGATGTTTGGATAGAGTCACAAAGAGAGAAATCAGTGACGGCCAGAGTCGATCTACAGCCGGCGTAACGAGCTGACTGCAAAACGTGCACAGGATCAAAAGCATTCAAACAGCTGAGACTGTCAGCGGGGAATTCAAATGTCCTGAATTGATTTAACAGGTGATCTTATAAACTTGGTGGTGGAGGGAGATACATGCATTGAAAAAAGAGAAATCCATCTCTGATTGCATGTGCACATATTTGCACCCTTTAGTTGGTAAATCTAATATGTCGTGCTCATGCAAAGGCACTCGTGAAGGGTACAGTCCGTATCGCTGGAAACAACAGGATAACAACTATATATAAATGTAAATAAAATGTTGCTTTTTAATATAAACCATTTTAACCAATATACATTTAATAGAAATCCTCTATACCTATTTATTCACAAGTTTAGACCGCTGCCACTTCTCCTCGGCAAATTCTCTGCAAATACATGAACAATACCAGCTTTAGAGGAGAAGAAAGATATGACTACGGTACTGGATTGCCTTACACGGTCCCACTAGAATCTGGATTTTTGTTGTTGTCAGAAATATATTTGGCAGCATCTTATCCAAAACACGATGATGCAATTCATGACTGCAGCTGCAAAGCATGTAGTGTTGCATGCAGGCCAGATGCAGAAGGATATCTTGATATTTTTGGCATATTGGTTTTCACATATGATGTATTGGGAGATAACAAATGCAATTTCTGGCGCACTAAATAACAACGTAGTATATGGGTGTAGGAATGCACAGAAAGTTTCAACCCCTTCAGACTGCAGCAGTGAGGTGTGGGTTTATCCTGTAACACCCAGATTGAACCACACTGTTACCTCACATGTTTAAATCAAGAGAAGCAGCACAGGAATGTAGAAATTAAAGGAATGAGCGCTCCCACAATCCTCCTCCTGAAAAACAACAGACTCTGAACTTTGTTGCAAATTTCGTGAGCATTACAGAAGATTAAGAACTCACTGTTGGCCACAAAGAAAGATGATTGAACTCTGCATCCAGGAAATGAATAATGAGGTTATTGAAATCTGGGGGAAACACAAAATAATGTGGACTGATTTGTCTTAAACTCATAGAGCAATGTTTCAGCTCCAAATTATAGGACACTATATCTCCAATATATTTGTCATCGTGGCTTTATTTTTTTTACATTTAGCAAATACCAAGTTATTGTTAAATGAAGATTGCTAAGACTTTTTTGAGGATTTGGGCATATGCTATGGTTGAAAGTGCAGAATGTTGTGACTATTGCTAATTGTATAGTTGCTGTACTTAAACTAAAGATAATTCTATAATGGACCGTCTCAAGCTTACCTCTTGTCCCTAAATGCACCGCTGGATTAAGAGGAATTAATCGTCTGCAGTAGCAGAGCCGGAGCGTGACCATTGCAGACCACTTACCCTCTGTTGGGAATTTGAAGGTAAGATGAAGGGATTTCCCTCTCTCAGACCAGCTCGAGGAATTTTTTTCCCTTTGTTTGCCCGTCTTTGTCTCTTCAGTCCGAAACCTTAATCCTCCAAAAAAGGAGCCAGGCCTCGAAATTCTTAACCCCAAGTGGGATTGACCTCACTCCCTGTGTCTCCTGAGCCCTTTAGGGGTTGAAGAGGCCATCTGTTGGAATTCCTTTTCCTCCCGCTTTCCTCTTAAATCTCAGTATGTGGTCAGAAAGCCACTTCCAGTCCATTCATGTCATGCCCTCCTCCTCCTCTCCCCACGCTCGCCTCTTATGCCACAGACTTCACAGGATATTGTCAAATGAGACATGTATGATGTTTGTTTGCTCATAAACCTGTGGTCTAAAAATGGCACGAGAGGGAACCGGCTGCGGGAAGTGATGGAGTTCGTGACAAAAGATTTTTGACTGACAATAGAAATGCATACAACCATGCAACAAAAAGGAGGCCGTTGAAGTTTTACAAGCAATAGGCGTCTTTATCAGGTTGATTTGGCTGATTGTTCAGTTTATTTGCAGACTACAAGCGGCTCCACTGGTTACTGGCACATATTTTGTCCCACAGGTGCCTCATAGTAATCAGTTAAATGTAAAGACCTCAACCACATGCACCTGTTGAGCTACAGTTGAGACTGTTTCCCCCGCTGTGGCTTTCTCAGTTCTCATCTCTTCACGGATGTCTCGTAGAAACCATCCACTCCCTTTTTTCTACTTCTTGTCTTTGTTTCCATTTTCTTTGTGTCTTTTCCATGGAAAAAGCCAGTCAAGGCCGTGGCTTGCTACACCAAGAGGCTGCCGACTGACTTTCACCCTTTTGTCATCACAAGCCCAAAAAACAACTAGTGAGAGGAACGAAGAGAGTATAGAGAGAGAGAGAGAGGGAGAGAGGGAGAGGGGGAGAGCAGTTGTAAAGAAGCATATTCAACAACTCTAAATAAGGATATTTTAATAGTCTTGAATGGAAATGAAGCATATGTTTGTGTGTTTACAGCAGGATAGAGAGAGAGACAGTCGTCCCTCAGTCCTTCAGCGTCTCAGCTCCTGCTCAGAGGAAGCAGCCAGACTCCTTCCCACATTGGCTTCTGTCCATAACCACAGCGGGCTTATTGTAGACGAGGGGGAGGCAGGGTGTGGATGACTGTGTACCTACCACGACTATATGAGCAAAACAGTGGGAGACCAAAGCCGAGCGTGTCCAGACTCTCCAAAAAAAGAAAGTTTGTAAACAACGCCTCGGCACGCGGTCCAGACAGAACCGAGTGCGATGATGAAATTATACGTCAGTGTCAATTCTCGCAGCCACTTAAGGAAAGAAGCTGTACTCTAAAAGCAAAGGAAGAGAGGACTGTAACCTGTTTACTTTGCCCTTTTCTTTTCACACAGATTTGCAGTGGGACGTCGCATAATGGCATCATTTAAATTGCATATTTTTCCCGAGGCAAATCCTTTGTTCCATCTTTAAAGTAAAATCATTTCTAATTTGTTGTTTGCGAGGACAAACTTCAGAGCTCTCATGTCAGTTTTTCAGTTTCCCGTGAATATAAGCTCCATCAGGCGCACTCTTGTTTTTCTTATTCATGTGACTTTTTAACACTGTCAGCATTGACCTTCAGCCTGGAGACATGTGCCGTCTTTGTATTTGGAAAAACTGTGTGGTTACGTGTGAATAATGTGAGATGATTCAAAGCAGAGTTTGAAAAGAGCTCTGTTTACACAACATTTCGTCCTATACATTCAGACAAATAACAATGTTTAGCTGTGTCATTTCCAGTGAATACATCATCCAGTCATCACTAATTGTATCATGCAACTTTGAAACATACTTCCGTTGTGCTTTTTGGGAAACGTATAAAGAGAAGTGGCCCATCATTTCAAAATCTGGCCAATTTGTTGCCAGCTGCTACACTGAACGAGTCCTTGTAGTTGTGGAATTTATGAACCTCTCTTGCTCCAGAAATATGGACTGCTCTCTATTCCGTCTCCATTTCACTTTTTCGAGTCGATCAACCATCAGATGTGTCTCCTGAAGAAGATTATATAATTTCTGTGCTTTCAGTGACGACACACGATTAAGCATTAGGATAAATTGTGAGATGATTTAAAATGATTTCCATCAAATATTTTGCTGTATTATTATACCGTGTGCTATATCTCTGTTTATATTTGATATATATACTACTTGTAATATACTTATTGTAAGTCGCTTTGGATAAAAGCGTCTACTAAATGACATGTAATGTAATGTAATATACCATGATAGAAGGGTTAAGCTACATATTGCTCCCCCTGATCACTGTATTTAGTTTCAAACGATATATTGTCATATGCACAACAATTATAGAGCAGCAGTGATTGACGATGATAATGTTAGATCTCTGGTTCCCTTCCAGAAATGCTTTTTAAATGTGTATAAAAAGAAAATCACACACTTAAAAAAATGATAATCGAAAACACAGATAGAATTAGTTGAAATATAGGGATTCTATTTGTACATATGAATACTTAAATGACCATAATAACGGCCAGAGAGGGAATTGTTGTGCACAGCATATATAAAAAGAAATAATGTGGAATGCAGTAAACATATATGTGTAATGAGAAGTAGAAAAATATGTATAAAGAGGATGCTTGTAAAACAGTAGGCAAAGTAAAAGTATACGAAGGGGCCGTTTAGTGGGCAGATAACAGCTCAATATTTTTATATTTATATTTATTCAAGTTATTTGTTTTCACACTGTCATTGCCAGTTGGACCGCTGATCGAGTCAAAGCTTGCTGCAGTTTTGGTGGACCACATCATCAGTGGGTGTTTCAGTAATTAGAATAATAATGTGGCTAATAATTATTCAAAGAGATGACAGTCTGCTGCACATCTCATGGGTAGCAGTCAGATGACATTTTAATAAAACACTAAAGAAGTTGTCTGCGCCTCTAGTGACGAGCGAGTGTGATGGCTTCAAGGATAATCGGGAATTCTATGATTATGAGCTTTACGATGTTTGAACCACCTACAAAAAAGTTACTACACAGGTAGACTATATAAAGATATATGTAATTAAAAGAATTGTTTTGTTTTGTTAAACCATCCGTTTTTTTCATTAAATAGTAAATATATTTTTGGGGGATCGAGTGTGACTTTTACGAGGGACAATGAACGCAACCTTCAGAGTAGAGGTGCCCACAGCGCGCTGAGTACACAGACTGCATCAGACTCAACAAGCCTTCACAGACTGTAATGATACGGTAAGACACCTCACCTTAATTTAAGACTTCTGTTAACTCACTTTATGTTACCAATTGCCGGTTATAATTGTTACTCGGGGGAAATGGCGGCTGCTTGAATGCAAAATGACTAATTTGTTTATCAAACAACGTTGACGGTCGCTCATTTTGTTCGGACATTTCTTTCTTTTCGCGGATATATGGTGCACATTTTCTTTTTAACGACCGCGTGGCTCGTGTTGACGAATTCAACGACTTCCGAGAGACTGAAATGAAAGCGGCGGCACCCGGTGCTTGTGATTCCGGGGAGGAGGGGGGGACGTGACCCAGCGTGCCTCCTTTGTTGACTGCAGTTGTGAATTAAATTTAGCGCCAACTTCAAGCATGGTCCTGCCGGGGGCAGTGGCGGTAATCGGCGTGTATTTGGCCGGCGGAGGACACCTGGCTGCAGGGCTGAAAAGATGGAGAAAAAAAAGCTGAACGTAAAGAAATAATACGAGATGTACTGTTTTTAAACAGTATTTTCACTGTCAAACGTGTTGAAATTACCTCATTTTATTCCTCGTATTTAACTTTTTTATTTTATTTATAGTCCACCGTCAGAACTTGAAATGCAACTCACCAGTTTCCGGCTTCCGTGTCACACGGAGCACGTGCTGTCAAGGGAAACCATCCAAATATTACTGCATGACACTCTGTTCTTGAACGTAACATTAGCGTGAAGTCATACAGCGTGAAGTGTTGCACTTCCCACCTACACTGCAAACGAGTAAAGGCCAAGATATTTAGCCTCACGACATCCTGGGGGTAACCCGTGTGTCACATGACATTTGTTGAAAAAACACGTGTGTGTGTGTGTGACTGGCAGCTTTTAATGACATCTGAACTGGTAGCGTGTGGGGAAGATACTGAATCACAGGACCACAAGAGTCCATTGCAGAGCTGCCAACCTTTCAAAAAACCTTGGAGTGAGATTTTGTCGGAGGTGACCAAAATGTTGCCGCGCACGCAGCCACACACGGTGGTGGCTCAAATATCAGGAAATTTGAATTAATGTGGCGTTGTACCCATGTTGTACCCTGCATTCTGGCCTGGCAAAGGTCTTTTACGAGGCATCTTTGCTACCTTAAAGAATTTAAATGTTTTTTAATAACTCTACTCTCATTTACAAAAACATGCCTAATTCTATTGCACAAATGTCCTGTCTTTATGTTAAATTCTTTATAATACATCTTAGGCTACTTGTTCAAAGTGCTGTTTGGAACAATTTTGAGAGGGTCCTTTTCCTAGGCCTGCAAATAAAGTGATGAATGCTATGTGGGCAGCCTTAATAAACAATGCTCTGATGTGTTGAGCATGCAGGATACCAAGAGGTTAACACGGTGCTCTCCTGCTGCTTGTTATGACAGCTGAGTTTACATCACCACACAAAATCACACGCACAAACACAACACATTATTTCAAGATTTAAAGTTTAAGAGAGTGAGAACTTAATTGAACCACATGTCATTAACAGGGCTCTTAAGTTTTGAAGACAGGCAAGAGTGACATATCTATCCAGGATGCTTTATTTTCATTGGTTGCTGGATTAAATCTTACCCAGATAATAAAAGTGTCTATTTATTATTATTTTATACAACAGATACGTTTTTTTCTGATTGGCTATTGTGTAGCCCATTTCTTTTTTTTGATTGGCTGATAAGTGGCACCTCACAGCAGAACTCCAGGGGAGCGCTTGATTCCTCCACGGTGAGGGCAGCGCGGCCAGCTCATGTTTGCGCGCTGCGGCACATTAAAACATTAAATAGCCGAGAGTTTTTTCAGCGTGAGAAATACGATGTGTGGCGGGAGTGCGTGATGTAAGACCGAAATGCGTGACTGTCCCGCTCAATGCGTGACACTTGAGAGCCCTGCATTAACACACCGTAGTCTCTGCTCGTTGTGTCTGTTTGAAAATCTTCTTCTGTTGCTAACTTTGGGACTCTTTGGGGTAAATAGGATGTCTATGCAGCGAATAGGTTTATAGATGCGCTCCTTAGCGCCATCTATCGTCGCGGAGTTTGAAAAGAAACCAACGCGCCTCAGCCCAAAATCAGAATTTCTTTTGCCGTGAGAAATTGGTTGTGTGGCGTGAGAGCGTGTGAAAACATGCAAAAGCGTGTGTCACACGGCGAAACCGTGACAGTTGGTAGCTCTGCCATTGTAAGCTGTATGTCAGCGGGGTGTGTTTTTAATGCGGCAACATTCCTGCTTGTAGTGTGTGTAAAAAAAGAAAGAAGAATTGTTGAATCAATGTCAAATCTATGTAGGTCACTAATACAGGTCACTGTAATACTCTGCCCTAACTGTGCCTGTGGTACTCAATAGTGACTTATGTTATATAATGATACTTAGTTGTCTGTTATTACACTTTTTTTTCTCTTTTCTAATTTAAAGTTTGATATTTCAATGATTTTTGGGGAATAGTTTTGTGGTAGTCTTCTGAAATGTAATACCTGATTTTAATTATATTTCTCCTCTAAATGAGTGTTTCCCGGCCGTGTCACCACATGTCCGTGCTATTTGCGACTCTGTCGTCCTTGAAGCGAGAAGAAGAGCACGCCATAATGGTGGCTTTGTTTGACGCTGAACAGCTGATGGGACGGCAGCCTCGACCCACCGCTGGGTGTAGCATCTGTTCCATGGGAGTGGGAGTTAAGTTTCCCCATCTGTTTCTTGACGCCACCAACACGGCACGAAACAAATATCCTTCATTACGCCCCGTGCTGGCAGTTGACAGGGTGTGTCACTTCAGGCAGGTGGCAACTTCTTTCGGCTAAACTGACTCATCATAGGAAATGATGCACCGCCTCGTCTTCCTCATTAAACCACAGCAGCGCTGACTGCGGTGATGAGTGGAGTTACTATTACCAGTTCACCAGTCAGCTCTTCATACACACCGCTTTAATCCACCGAGCAGACGGGCAGGATACGGACTTTGTCCCTGCTCCCTTTCAGAGTGGCGGGAAATAGTTTGGGGTGTGAAGGGGCGGGTCTGTGTGAAGACGATGCGTTTGGAGAGCTCTTTATGACCCCTCCCTTGGCGTGGGTGAGATTTAGTTTTCTTTGCAGAGTTTTCACTCCCTTCATATAACACGCACGTCTGCACTGAGGGGCGAGCGGAAACTCTGAAACTGTCCAGATTTCATAACAAGTGGTCAGACACAGTTAATTCTTAACAGGACATAAGGAACCCGATTGAGAAGAGCATGTGCCGAGCGGAACATCATGTGATGAGTGTTGGTCTCCAGCCCCTTTGTCAATCATTAGGATTCCCACAGTGGAACCTGGACCGGCTGCTCGCTGCGACTCAAACGCCCCTCTGCCCGCGTGGAAGGGATGAGGTGACGACGTGTTGCGCCCGTCGCAGCTTTTCTTTTCTACGGTTAGATTTCCCTTGTAACTTTTATTTATTACCTTCGCATTGAAAATGCGGAAGGTTATGTTTTGATCGGCGTGTATTTATTTGTATGCGTGCGTGTTATTCGCATAACTCAAAAAGTATTAAACCGAATCGCATGAAATTTGGTGGGATGATTGGTTATTATCCGGGGACCATTTGATTAGATTTTGGGATTGATCGGGTCAAAGGTCAAGGTCATGAAAATGTCAAAATTTTCTTTTTACCATAGCGCGGTCCATTTTTATCCAATTGGCATGCAACTAATGCCAAAATGTTCATAATTCAATGCCCAATCTTGTGATATGCGAAGGTATGCGCTCTACCAAGTGCCCATTCTAGTTTATTGTTTTTTCTTGAAAGGATTTTGTGGACATTTGAAGGGACAGCTACTGACCGCGAGTTAGGCTTCCCACCGAACGATGGGAAGTCATTGGGTCTTAGACAGCCCTGCGTTTTCTGACACGGGGTGACCAGCTGCAAGTTTTGCAACACAGTCGGAGTGACTGACAGTAGATTGATGATTTTGAAGCTGCGTCTGTAGGTGTGTTTGCTGCTGATGATTAAACAAATTTAATTTCAGCTGCAGGTGTACTCTGTTACAAGGTGTTCTGGCTGCTGGGACAATAAATCATTAAATCCTATGTTACCTTATGAATGGATTACTTCACCAGAGTTCTCTACGTGGAATAACCTCAACGGAGGCATAAATCAAGCTGGATGTTTTCTCTTCGCTCATCTTTCACTCTCGATTCAAAACAGACATCAAGGGACTTTCCCAAGCTTTTCTCAACAATGTAATATTTGAGAAGCTTCAATTTTATTTTATTTTTTCGAGGACATTTTTAATTTTCTGTCCAAACGATCTGTTGTTCGACTTGAGTTTTTCTGAATATTTGATTTGTCCTCTTCATGCTGCACTACTGTCCTTGCCAGAAGAACAGGAGGAAACACTGTGCAATGAGAATGAAGGCTGTAAAAGGCAATGTACTGCAACGCAACCGTAATGTGCTCTAGGATGTTCTCAGGCTGCTGAGCAAGCTGCGTGTAATGTTCGTGTGTGTGTGTGTGTGTGTCTGTGGAAACTGTTGTCGGTGTGGTGGAAATAAACGTAATGAGAAAGTATTTTATTGAACAGACTTAATTCAGCTGAACGGTCAGAGCTCTTTCCCCACGGATGGTTCAGAGGTCTAGCAACGAGTCAGATTATATACAGGACTGTCTCAGAAAATTAGAATATTGTGATAAAGTTCTTTATTTTCTGTAATGCAATTAAAAAAACAAAAATGTCATGCATTCTGGATTCATTACAAATCAACTGAAATATTGCAAGCCTTTTATTCTTTTAATATTGCTGATTATGGCTTACAGCTTAAGAAAACTCTAAAATCCTATCTCATACAATTTTAATATTTCCTCAGACCAAGTAAAAAAAAAGATTTATAACAGCTGAGTGTTTGTCAAGGCTCAGGAAACCCTTGCAGGTGTTTCGAGTTAATTAGACAATTCAAGTGATTTGTTTAATACCCTACTAGTATACTTTTTCATGATATTCTAATATTTAGAGATAGGACAGGGCTCCAGACTAACTTTTTTAACTAGGAGCACAGTCGCTCCTAACTTAAAATGTTAGGGGCGCAAGCAGAAAATTTAGGGGCGCACTTTTCCTGGGTCAAAATGGGTCTTGGGTGCACCTTCTATTCATGCAGTCGAGCTATTGAGTGCGTGATCAGCAGCTGGCCGCTCGGTCCATTCACGCACCTCACTGTTGTGTATTGATCAGACAAGACACGCTTATCAACTCCAGTCTTTCCGATCACTGAAATCAGTATCTGCCGATCACCGATAATACCGATCACTGAAATCAGTATCTGCCGATCCGATAATACCAATCACCGATCACGGTGTTGATTGAAGCATTCTATTTATTGTGTAGCATTATTGCCTAGGACTATGAGGAAATACATATATAAAGCAACTCAAACATTAAAGAAATTACCGATTTCTTTAAACATTTAGGACTTTTACTTTGAAAAATGTCCTAATTGATACATTAAAATAGTTTGATTGCTATTGTAGGGGATTTCAGATATGTATGGAACACATCTGCATTATTCATTTCCTGGAACTCTTGGGGAAATCTATATACAGGACTTTTCTTAACATACAAAAGACTGACTAATTTTTATAAACTCTTCCTTGGTCCAGTAAAAATGTTTTAATGTTAGCATAATTTAAGCTAAATCTCAGAAACTATCTATAAAGATACATCAGTTCATTGTTTACTTTTATAAACGTGGTGAAAAGGGCCCAACAACGCCTGTATTTCCTTAGGCGACTGAGGAAATTCAACATGGCCCCCCGCATCCTCAGAACATTCTACACCAGTACCATCGAGAGTGTTCTGACAGGTTGCATCACCGTCTGGTACGGGAACTGCACCGCCCTGGAGCGTAGGGCACTACAGAGGGTGGTGCGGTCGGCACAGTACATCGTTGGAGGTGAGCTTCCCTCCATCCTGGACATATACACCAAGCGGTGCGTGGCCAGGGCCAAACGGATGATGAAAGACAATAACCACCCCGGCCACAAACTGTTCACCCTTCTACCGTCAGGCAGGCGATACCGCAGTATCAAGTGCGCACAAACAGACTGAGGGACAGCTTCTTCAGTCAGGCCATCAGGCTGCTGAACAAGGACTGAGACCCTCATTAACACTACACACCAGAACATATTCTGTGAATATCTATGGCCATGGTGTATATTTTATTACATTGTTTATATATATATATATTGTATATATATATTGTATGTATATACATATATATATATATAGTCTCAAAAAGTGTATATTTTATTACATTGTTTTATATATATATATTGCCATGATGTATATTCTATTACATTGTTTTATATATATATTGTTAATACTTTCTTCTTTTTTTTGTGTGGATATTGTATAGTTTATTCTCATTCTTATTCTTTTTTTAGTCTGCTACTGCTGTCGGGTGTTTTGCACATAAGAATTTCACGAACCGATGATACTTGTATAAAAGGGGATGTGACAATAAAAACTTGAAACTTGAAACTTAGTGTATGATTTGTCGACATTTTATTTTGATAAACGGATGTTGTTTCACGTGGTTCTTTCCGCTAACTTTGCAAAACCGGATGTTGTCACTTAAATCCTTCCGCTAACTTTATCAAAATCCTCGCGCGCTCCTGATGGAATGTGTTTACCGTGAGCATCAGTCTGTAGGGGCAGACATGTGAGAGTCGGCTGAGTTGACCCAGAGATTCAACTCGGGGGACGCCCGCGGTGGTGAGGATCCTCTGACCTCTCACTCTGCGGCCCTCGCCCTCGTTGCGTCTCCGTTGCGGTGCGCCTCTTTTCACACATTAGCCCCCCCCCCCGCTCTCACACACAGGCCAGCCTTCTTCTTCTTCGGTTTTCGTGTCCTTTCTTCTTCTTCTGGAGTTAATGTCGGTTAGCAAACCAGTCATTCAGGCATTACCGCTAACTATAGTGGGCTGAAGTGTAGAACAAGTTTGTAAGCAACAAAAATATTTAATAACAAAAAAAAGAAATCTGCTAATTTACTGGTCGCGCATGCGCGAGTTGATGAAAAATTTACTCGCACTGTGTCTAATTTTAGGCGCAAAATGCGACCATTTGGTCGCAGTCTGGAGCCCTGTAGGATATTTGAGTTTTCTTAAGCTGTAAGCCATAATCAGCAATATTAAAAGAATAAAAGGCTTGCAATATTTCAGTTGATTTGTAATGAATCCAGAATGCATGACATTTTTGTTTTTTTAATTGCATGACAGAAAATAAAGAACTTCATCACAATATTCTAATTTTCTGAGACAGTCCTGTATGTATATGTGTATATATATGTGTGTATATATATATAGTTCAATATGCAACTCACTAACATAACTGTTTCTTCCAGCTGCACATTATCTCGTCCTTCCAGGCGTACTCCCTTTTCGATAGAGCGAAGATGTCAAGGCCGATTGGTTCTGTTGTTTCTGCTTTAGGAAGAAAAGTCGTCACACACTGATAGATTACCACAACAATTCCCCCTCTGGCCATTATTATGGTCATTTAAGTATTCATATGTATTGAAACATCAACACATACCCCAAATTATATATGCACATAATCGATCTACGAGGTTAAGGCATTGGCTGTTTTTGCGAATCGGAAGCAACTCCACGTTGTAGCAAGCTACAGAATATTAATATGGTATTTCATCATGGCAAAATCTCCAGAGATGAGGTGTAACACAGACGTCAGACCTCCGTCTCCGTTTGAACTGTTGAAGGAGATAACATGCCAGTGACTTCAGATCAAACGATAAGCAATTTGTGAGAAATTCAACCATCCAAAACGTCTCAGATATCAAGCTGTAATAATGAACATGTGTATTAGCCATAAAAGTATCTATAAATGTGTGGTTGGGTGTCCTTTAGTTTCCATAGTTTCTCATGCATCATTATGCTGGGAAACGGTTATTACTGCAAATAGGTAAACAATCACACTGAACCTCATACACCATCCCTGGCCTCAGAATGGGCGCCATGGTGCTGGAGATCTGCGTTCCCATGGCGTCCCGTGTGGACGTAGTTTTCACATGGTCCCACACAGGGTTTGGCTGCTGCTAACAATACGTCCTCTGCTAAATTCTTGGGCAAAAACCTTGAACCCTCTTGTCTGTCATGCTGAATTAATACAATGACATATTTCCTCATTGCCCTTGTGAACTCCTAGCAGTGGAAGAGAGCGCGTGGCCCGTTATCTGCTTATTGTGAACTGTCCCAACATTTTACGCTCTGTAGGCTGCAATATTTTAAAATCGTAAGGGAGATTTTGTTTTTGTTTTTCAGGCACACCCAACACAAACGTTGCTTTCTTCCCCGTTGAAATGGGATCAGAAGTGTTTGTGTTGAAGCATCACATTTCATAACACAGATGGTTTTAGGGAACAGAATGGCTTCCAGCAAGTCGGCCCTAAGACGGGGGGGAGGAACGGGCTCGCCGGGAGTTGTGCTGATGATTTTCCACGACATTCAGGGACTAATGTCGACGATGTATATGAAACATCGGTGGACAGTTTTACAAGTAAGTTGTGCATAGCAAGCTAGTTAAATCTGACCTGATGGCTTATTGCTCAAAGACTGACATCTTCCCATGCAGGGCAATAATCCTTCTCTTGTTTGTTGTTGTTTGCATCCTATTGCCTCTGCTCATTTTAGGCCGAAAGATTGAGACTGGTGTTGACTACTGTGATGCTACGTTATCCAGCTTGTTCCGTTGGTCATGTTCAAGAAACTGTAAAGACTCAATACTTTGCAGCTACTGATGTAAGAAATTAAATTTTGGGTCTCCTCGTCCTCAATTTTCTGTCCCCCCCCTCCCCCACCTCATTTTTTTTCCCAGCCACTAATGGCGTTCAGGTTGTATCCCATTTATGACATAATCTCTAATTCGATTGCTAGAATGCAAACCAGCAGATCTGTACATCCTGAGTAACTCTGGCATTGGTGGTATTTACGATACGCTGCATTCTATTTTGCCAAATCACAGCCTATATCATTTGGATTTAAGGAAGTTCCCTGATGCCAACAAAGGCATCCATTGGCATGAAGCTTCCACGCCTTTTGCTATTTTTCACCATTCATGCTTCCCCCCCGTTTACCCTGGTTAAATCCTACAATGGCATTCCAGTCTTATACTGGGCAGAAAAAACCCGTTATGACTTTGATAAGAGCGTTCTGCATCCATAAGCACTGGGAATGGAGCTCAGGGAAAGAGGTAATTCTTCCATCGGCTCATCATATGACCACCATCAAACTATTTACATGCACTTTAACTTAAACACTTAAACACACGCCACATGTAACATACACTTTTAACTAAAACACACATCACTTGAAGCACACAGCCAAACACTTTCACATTATTTGTTGTCTTTCTGTCGTGTTGATTGTTGTTTGTCATGTCCAAATGTTGCACCTTCCGCCAAAAAAAATTCCTCGTTTGTGTAAACATTCCTGGCAATAAAACTGTTTCTGATTCTGTGTGTCAGCCAGACGGCGACCCCGTGAGAGAGGTACTGGAAAATGGTCCTCCCAGGTTGATAGTTGTGCCAGAGCAGATCTTTGGTGTCAAGAAAATGGAAGTCAATAATTCATGGAACAACCCGAGAATGAAAAGCAATCTTGAACAATTTTTTTTTGAATATTGTGTCTGGCTTGAGAGAATGCATTGGATGTGAGTTTAATAATCATCTGACCATCAGCAGATGCTTGTGGAAATCATGTTAGAAGAAGACCAGGGTTTTTCCTCCATAGAGAACATTTGGGCGCGTGCCTACGCCGTTTTCCCGAGCGCCTATGACAAATCCCGAGCGCCTAAGGCAAAAAAAGTCTGCGATGAAAAAAAACTGTTCATCACGTGCATGTCAGCGAATATGTTCTCAATAGTATGTTTCAAGTAGGCTACAGCCGAACCCTCGTTCAGTTTTGATCAATAGTAATCGAGTTAATAAGCGTGTCTTCTTGTCTGGTCAATACGCAACTGTGAGGTGAATGGACAGAGCGGCCAGCTGCTGATCACTCAACAGCCCGACGTGCACGAATACACCTGGACTATTGTCAATAGGGATGCACCGATCTGATCGGCGCCGATCCATATCGGCCAATATTCCCATTATCGGTTTTGATCGGCGCTCTCAAAACGGCGTATCAAACTTGGCCGATCAGATGACGTAACATCTGAGAGAACTATCAGGCGTTTCAATCGCCGCGTACCGCAACGGAGACAATGCGTCCGGCGAGGGCCGCAGAGTGAGAGGTCCACGAGGGGATCCTCACCACCGAGCGGCGTCCCCGTCCCCCGAGTTGAATCACTGGGTCAACTCAGCCGACTCTCACATGTCTGCCCCTATAGACTGATGCTCACGGTAAACACATTCAATCGGGAGCGCGCGAGGATTTTGATAAAGTCAGCGGAAGGATTTATGTGACAACATCCGGTTTTGCAAAGTTAGCGGAAAGAACCACGTGAAACAACATCCGTTTATCAAAATTAGATGTCGACAAATCATACACGAACATATAAAAGTAAACAATGAACTGATTTTTTATCTTTAGAGATCGTTTCTGAGATTTAGCTTAAATTATGCTAACATAATAACATTTTTACTGTACCAAGGAAGAGTTTATAAAAATAAGTCAGACTTTTGTATGTTAAAAAAAGTCCTGTATATAGATTTCCCCAAGAGTTCCAGGAAATTAATAATGCAGATGTGTTCCATACATATCTGAAATCCCCTACAATAGCAATCAAACAATTTTAATGTATCAATTTGGAGATTTTTCAAAGTAAAAGTCCTAAAAGTTTAAAGAAATCTGTAATTTCTTTATTGTTTGAGGTGCTTTATATGTATTCTTGGCTGGAAGCCCTGGTGATAAAAAAAAAAAAAATCAGGTAATTATGACTACTATAGTATTCTGACTGAAGTTCTATCACTGGGAGATGATAAAAAAACAATTATGAGATCGCAAGTCGAAATAATGAGATAGTATCTCATAATTATCATATACTTAGCATCTCATATTATGAGATAGTAAGTCGAAATTATGAGATAGTATCTCATAATTATGAGATAGTAAGTCGAAATTATGAGATAGTGAAGTCATAATTATGAGATAGTATCTCATAATTATGAGATAGTAAGTCGAAATTATGAGATAGTATCTCATAATTATGAGATACTAAGTCGAAATTATGAGATAGTGAAGTCATAATTATGAGATACTATCTCATAATTATGACTTACAGGATCTTAATTTTTTTATCAGTGTCGGAAACGGGCTTCCATAATTTCCTCATAGTCCTAGGCAATAATGCTACACAATAAATAGAATGCTTCAATCAACACCGTGATCGGTATTATCGGATCGGCAGATACTGATTTCATTGATCGGCACCAAAAAACCTGATCGGTGCATCTCTAATTGTCAATTCATTAGCCTATCTATTTTAGCAAAATGATTTCCTCAAGCATTGCTTCCATAATTTATGGGGGGGGGGGGAAAAATACATAGATGTCTGCTAATTACGGTGAAACGGCAACACAGACTGTGCGCGCACACCGCGGCAATTTTTTTTTGGGAGCACCGAAGACCCATTTTGACCCAGGAAAAACCCTGAAGACTCATTCCGGAAATATAAATTTAGCAGGTTTTCCAGTTTGCATCATTAAAAGTTTGCACACAATTGAGTGACCATGGCAATCGGGGCTCGTCTGAACTCGCCCTCTTTGGCAAGAGCTTGAGCCATATTCTTTACGTTGACATTAGAGAAGGAAACAATAAATGACTTGACTCTTTTTCCACTGGAGATCTGATTGTTGGAGTTGGATGTCGTTGAAAGGCCCGCTAGGTAAAGTGTCAGCCTGATGCCAAACTGGAGCCTCGTACCACTCTGCAGACTGCAAAGTGCTACTGTGACTGTGTGTGTGTGTGTGTGTGTTGTGGGCAACCTTTCAACCACAGGCAACCCATGCCAGTTGGCTTGTTTTGATGACATGTCGGGTTGAGCAAGGCATACTTTACAGAAATCTGTGATGTTTGCGATGCCATTGGTTATGATCAAGTTTGACCGATGCTGGAGGAACCCGAGGGAGAGGAACAAGAGGCAAAGAAGTGTACAACTGTAATTTAGCTACCGTATTTTTTGCACTATAGGGCGCACTTAAAAGCCTTTAATTTTCTCAAAAAACGACTGCGCCTTATAATCCGAAGTGCCGTATATATGGATTAATTCTGGTTTTGCTTACTGACCTCTAAGCGATTTTGTGTGGTACAAGGCGCTCACGGCGCTAAGTCAAAATGTTTTAGTACGACTTTGGTAAACTACAAAGCCGCACCGCTTGCAGCATTACGGCTACCGTAGCCAGGAGCGTCGCGGAGTAATACATACTGTGCTTCACCATAATATTACAGTGTGTGTATAAGGATCCCAAAATGGCACCTGTCAAAAGACACGCTTACGACGCGGACTTCAAACTCAAGGCTATCAGTCACGCAGTAGAACATGGGAATAGAGCAGCTGCGAGAGAATTCAACATCAATGAATCAATGGTACGGAAGTGGAGGAAGCAAGAAGATGACCTGCGCCAAGTAAAGAAGACCACACAGAGTTTCCGCGGGAACAAAGCGAGATGGCCACAGTTAGAGGACAAAATTGAACAGTGGGTTATTGAACAGGGAGCAGCAGGTAGAAGCGTCTCTACAGTCTCTATTCGACTGAAGGCAACAGCGTTAGCACGGGACATGAATATCAATGACTTTCGAGGCGGTCCTTCTTGGTGCTTTCGTTTTATGAAAAGACATAATCTCTCTTTCCGCACACGAACTACCGTCTCGCAGCAACTGCCAAAAGATTACGAAGAAAAGTTGGTCATTTTCCGCGCATACGGCAAAAACAAGATCACTGAAAAGAAGATCCAGCTTTTTTTTCCGCTTAATGCGCCTTATAGTCCGGTGCGCTTTATATATGAAAAAAGATCGAAAATAGACCATTCATTGACAGTGCGCCTTATAATCTAGTGCGCCCTATAGTGCAAAAAATACGGTACTTGTTTTTCAAAACTTTGAGGCATCGTCAAGGCGTAAGTCTATGCTGACCGCTACTTTGGCTTAGAGACTCGCGTCAAGTTTTCCTTCCGGTGATAAAACCACCAAATGAATGCCTAACACTTGGGTTTTTAACCGATGTTGACTTAGATTAGATTTTACTTTACTTCATTCATCCCCAGGGGGACATTTACGGAAGCAGCAGCAAAACATTTTTACAAATATACAATATATATATATAAAAAATGAAAGTGTATACAGTGTATCTTTTGAGATTTAAAGAAAAAAATTGCTATGATTTTGATTTTTTTAAAGAGCAGGACAATGTTTAGAAATGACCTTCAACATATCTTTATTATTTTTGTGTTGGGAAATATTGTTGCCCATTAGCAAAAATATACATACCATGGTATGATATAATACTACAATTATATAGTAACTATCGTATTATGTCACCAATATTTAACCTAACCGAGGCTCTGCACCACGGTTAGGTTAACTAGAACTTAACCAAGGTAAGAACTTAACCGTACACATCCTGATCTTGTGATACACTTCCATGTCACGAGTTTACAAGTTTAACAAATCCAGTCCATCTGTTGGACGTTAGTCTCATCCAACAGGCCGTTACAGACCGTTCTCACCGGCAACTCTTCCACCAGTATCATTTAGATGCACGATGCTGGACGACAGCGTGGCTCCCATCATACACGGTAAAGCAGTCCGAACTCATGACCAGCCAGATGGAACATGGGACTCGTCATGTGACGTCGGTCAGCAGCACAAAGCTGGTCAGTCTGAAACTGTTTCATTTGTGCAAGTCGGGCCGCTTTGCTGCTAATGCTTTTGAACATGCGGTGTGGTGATGCATTAGGTGCTCTGACACCGACGATGCTCCCCCTTTGCAGCTGACAAATGTTGCGTAAGTGGTATATTTCTCCCTTTTTAGAAGTATAAAAGTTCATTATATTTGCATTTTAAAATGTGCAGACAAGCCGTGCCGATGAATTTGTGCATTTTATCGAGCTCATGATTCATGCATACTAAACATCACTTTGACTTGTGCTGTTTAGCTTGATTTGATGCCAAATGGTGCTGTTTTCTTTGGAGGAGGAAGTGTCTTGAGGAAAAGGGGTTCTGTTTGGAGAAGGTGTCACACAGCGATCCGAGCACATGTCTTCCATCGGGTCCACGGGATGAGATGCGAGGACAGAGGGGAGCGATGGTGTCGGCTGAGTTAAGGTGGAGTTGAGAGCAGAATAAAAAAAGAGGAGTGATGGGAGTTAAAAAGCCAGGGGAGCAACAGATACATAATAGAGTGCAGAAGAGGAACAGCAGTTCATTGAGGTGAGACATTAATCGGCAGTATAGACAATGAAGAGAGAAATTGAGAACTTGTGTTTTTTTGGGGATATTTTTTAAAGTTTTGGATTGTAAAAGATAAATACTGGAAAACATTATGAAACAACATAATAAATAATGAACCAATTCAAATGTCCTTTCTCGGCTGTTGCATGGACTTTTTTCCTTCCCAAACCCTTTGAAACTTGCATGATTGATCTCAGGAATCTTGCACTATTTTACTTGGATGCTGGAAATCGAGAAGTTGGCGTCTACATGCCGAAGAGAGAACTTGGAATGTAAAAGTATGTCGGAGGGGTTTTGGAGAAAGGGAGTTGGAGGTAAAGACAGGGTTCGTACGGTCGTGGAAAACCTGGAAAAGTCATGGCATTTTAAAATGGTTATTTCCAGGCCTGGAAAAGTCATAGAAAAAAGTTTACATCATGAAAGTTTTGGAAAAGTCATGGAAATTTGTTAAAATTACATGTTCATTTACGCAGAGTTTAAAATAACGAATATGCTTTTTAAAGAAAGACGCTCAAAATATAAGCCGGCGTATGCTCTCATACTGGCGGCGCAATTATTTTTTTTCCGCGTTGCAAGTGAACTAGAAAGTTCGCTGGCCATAGGTCGGGAAGCGGTCGGCATATTCTACTTTGCCAGAGAAGTGTAGATGTAACCATGGACAGAGATTCCAGTTTGGTCATGGAAATTTGGTTTAAAGTCATGGAAAAGTCAATGAAAAGTCATGGAAATCCATTGGTCAAGATGTGTAAGAACCCCGTAAAGAGAAGAGGGAGGGATGAACACTGAGATGCAAAGAGGTCGGTCCAGTGGGCGGCTGACGGCCTCCTAAACCTCTGCATGGTATAAATGAAGCGTGCAGAGCTTGTTCAGCCGCTTGCTCGCGTGGTGCATCTGCTCAGAGGAGAGGAGTCTGTCGTTCCTGATCGAGCTGCTGTGAGTACGTAGTAAAAGGGTGTTTTCTTGAAAAGGTTAATGGGGGCAGACGATGGTCATGTTCCTGCACTTATTTTGTACTTTCTAGCACATGCATGAGAAATGCTGTGTGGGCTGAACCGTGTTTCTGACCAATGAGGAGGTTGTCTTGTGAGTTTCACAACCGTTATGTAACTTGACCACGAAGTGGCAAGGCCTTTATGAAATGTGTTTGCTTGAGCAGTTAACCCTCTTTGGGTTCGTCTCCGTCATCAACACAAAAACTAAGAAGCGGAGTTGTTACTGGGTCCACGGCATACCATTTGAGGTTTTTCTACCACAGGCGCTGGCATGCTCACAACGGAATTGGTTTATTGTATATTTTTTTTTACTGTTATTTAATTGCTGTGTTTGGCCGCACACTGTATGGCTCGTTAAAAAGCTAAATCTAAAAAAGAGAGACTTGTGGTTGCTGATGATAAAAATGGAGGTGTTGCCAAGCTGCAAATGTTTACCGCGGTGGAGGCATGACTTTGTTATCTGTGCATTTCAGACCTGGTGCCTCCCTGATCAAGCCTGACTGAGCACGTGCCTCTAACTCTCTGACAAGCAACATGACGGCCATCAACGCACCACGGGACAAGTAAGAGGAAGTCTGACCGGGAACACAACTGTGTCTGTTCAGGACCACCAGGGACTTATTAATGTCAATATCCTGCTTTTAGTTTTTGCTTCAGCATGTGGAAAATAACATTTGGATTAGACTCAGTAAATAAAATAAATAATGTCTTGAATGACTTCACTGATGTACTTTCATGGGAACTTCCTTTTCCCTCTTTCCCAGATATAATGCGGTATGGATCATCTTCTTCATCTTGGGCTTGGGAACCCTCTTACCCTGGAATTTCTTCATGACGGCGACAATGGTAAGAAACGCTTTAAGGCGTTTTATTCTCCTGAATTTGACAATATATGCATCCAAATGGACAGATGGGTGTGAAAAGGAAGAGCCTGCTTGGTGGCCGTGTGGTTAGTCATTAGTCAATTAAAAGGTTGGGCTCCACTTAGAAGGTCACCTATCTCTAAGAAAACAAAACAAATGTTGTTTACTTTTCCCAAAACACCTGGCTTCACTCAGGATGGCTGAGCTGACTCCAGCCAGGTGGATTAACATGGCAGTGGTACTCTAACCCCCCAGCCATTGTTTTTGAGATTTAAGGGGTTAACTTCTTAAAATGTGGAATGTCAGGTCATTGTCCTGGAGAAGGAAATTGGCATCCACCCTGAGGGAGATTCTTCTTTTGGTTGCAGCTCAAATAGCTTAAAGTACTTGTTTGTTTTGATGAAGACATAGTATACATACCATGACGACACTGCCACATTCAAAGCTCGCTTGATATGCATCACACTTGCATTTGTAGACATTATTCAGACAATTTTGGGTTCTGCAACTTAAACGTGCATTTAATTTATTTCTCGGTTTTTCACTTAAAATATTAATTAAAGCATCTTTTCTTCTTTAACCCTTGTGTTGCCTTCGGGTCAATTTGACCCGATTCAATGTTGAACCCTCCTGTTACCTTTATATTTACTAACATATTTTACCCTTGAGGTCAATATGACCCCAGCTATTAAAATCTCCAGAAAATTATTAGAATTAATATTGTTTTCCAAGTTTAAGTGTGAGGTACTTTATGTTTGTTTGTTGACTCCCGAAAAAACACCGACATTAAACATTGAATCGGGTCAAATTGACCCGAAGGCGACAGGAGGGTTAAATATTGAATCGGGTCAAAATGACCCGAAGGCAACACAAGGGTTAAAAGAACATTTACCTCAGTTGCCGGTTAATAAATGACACTCATGAAGGTTATACCATTCAGCTGTTTTGGAGAGGTGTTGATTCAAGGATTTAATGTTCTTACGTTTTCTTTGCTTTAGTGTCCAATGTTTAAGAAAATAAAGTTATAGGTTATGATGCAACTGCAGTTTGCAGAGATGTGAATTATGTGTCGCCGTGATAACCGAGCATCCCTCCATCCTTTTCTGCAGTACTTCACAAGTAGGCTGAAGGACCCATCCGCTGACCCCTCCCCCCACCCGATGACCAATGAGACCTCGGAGGGCGAAGATACTCGCAGCGTGCTGGAGTCAAAGTTCAACAACGTGATGACGCTGTGCGCCATGGTGCCGCTGCTCATCTTCACCTGCCTCAACTCCTTCCTCCACCAGAGGTATCCACCCGGCTCCACGTGGACTTGTAGATGCAAACTCTGTTCTTTTACTTTTCCCGCTCTTTCTGTAATGTATGTAGGTGACATGACCCTCTTCTGCCAACGCACGTCTGTATGCCTGCACTATGTTTTCTTTAATTAAAGTAAGATTGAGCGAGTTCTCGGGTGGACTCTGACCACGGCTGACCCCAACACAAACACATCCAGAAATGCTATTTATGTTCTCTACTCCCCTCATCTTTTTCTTTTTCTCCTTTTTTTGTTATTTACCCGTGATGAACAAAGGGCTGCTTATTCAAAAATTACAACCCAACTTTTTACTTTCTGAAACGGGAACTCCACTTTCTTGGAAGAGATATGACTCCTTTTTCAATGTTATTGTAAAGCGTTTATTTTTGCACACTCAACAATGAATTATAAACATTTTATATTCTCACGCTGCCTTTTTCTTCTTTTTTACACTTTTCTATCAATGAATGGGATTAATCCAACTTTTTTAAAAATTCGTGTTGATCTGTGAAGTGTCCAAATGGTTATGGCTAATGTTCTAGATGAGTCGTGGTGTGTAGTCTAAGTGTATTTTCTCTCTGTTGCTTTCACTCAGGATTCCTCAGAAGCTCCGTATCATCGGCAGTCTGGTGGCCATCATGGTGGTTTTCCTGTTGACGGCGGTGTTCGTCAAGGTGGACGTGTCTCCGCTGGCCTTCTTCACCATCACCATGATCAAAATTATCTGCATCAACTGTGAGTTTCTAAGTTCGCGGCTGATAATCATTCCATCTTCCCTTCCTCCTCCAAAGCAAAGCTCAACATCAAAAGTCACAGAACAAAATGAAGTATTGTAGTCAACTGGACATCATAACCGTCACAGAGGAAGCGTTTGTTTCAGACTGCATCAGTTCAGGATTGCCTTTCATCACATGTCTACGTATAATGATTATTTTAAATGATTGTCGTCATCTTTGATCGACATCATCTGCATTCAGTGTGTTGGGAAAATCCATTATCAAATGGACACACACACACACACACTCTCACACTCCACTGAGTTTCAGAACAGTCTGTAATCTCACCACGTTTGTTTATCTTAATGTCTCACTGAGCAGCAGGGATAAGCTCACCCCCCTGTTTATCCCCGTTGGGCCGGTCCTGACCCCGGGATCTTCGTGAGGGAGAGCCCTTCTTGTTTGATTTATAGAGGAAGACGCTCTGACCTTTCCTAAGCTTTGATATCGACGTGGGCACATTCTTCTCGGTGGAAACGTATTTACAAGATCTCTGCAACCAATCAGTTGGGAACAATCGGTGTGATGCAAGTTTGTAGGAGCCTGAAACTGTTGTACAACGGGGATGTAAATCAATTTCTTATTGGATGTCATCTCCCTGATTGTGAAGGAATATGCTCGGGCCTCTTGTTTCCTGTTGCCGTGGGTCAATGTGTTCTTTGTGTTGGTCCCAGTGACTCTTCAATGTTTACTGACTCTTGAACATCCTGGTCTTGTTCCCAGCGTTCGGGGCGATTCTTCAGAGCAGTCTCTTCGGCCTGGCGGGAATCCTGCCGGCCTCCTACACCACCCCCATCATGAGTGGACAGGGGCTGGCCGGCACCTTCGCCGCCTTCGCCATGATCTGCGCACTGACCAGTACGTCTCTCACACCCAGTACACCTCCTCTTCTGTCATGAGAAACATGGACACACACACACACACACACGAGGTGTTTCAGGAGGTTCCGCTGACGCTCGACAAGTTTAATGTTTTGTTGCACAAAACTACACAATCCCCGGCTACTGCAATGCCGTTTCTAGAAATATGACTCTCCATGTCTTGCACAACTCGTACATCTAACTTCAAATCACTATTTGTTGCTGCCAAGTTTATTTCTGCTTTTAAGTGAAAGTTTGAGATACACATATTGTGACATATTAAATGTGTTAAACGATGAGATTTAGTAAAAGCCAAATGTTAAGTGATTATCACACTTTAGTGTCTGCATTTATAGATCAATGGATGCAGTTTATGTATTTCTACATCTTGTAGTATTGATGAGCTCGATTGATGTTTTAAAGTCCATTTTTCATGCCTGATTGGTTCAGCCTCAAACACAGTTACATTAGGAGTTTAATTGAGATGATTAGTCAATTAAATCTCAACTCCTCATATTTGTGGATTTGCCTTTTAATTTTGTCCTCTCTCAAACACACACAAAGTAGTATTTTAAATGTTTTGGGTAAAACTCACATTGTTATGACATCACTGTGGCTGTTTTGTGTTTATTGTTGCTTTTAATGATGATAAATAGTTTTGGCTCTAATGCACTAAAAGCACGAATGCGTGTCGTGTGTGTCTGCAGCTGGATCGGAACTGCAGGACAGCGCTTTCGGTTACTTCATCACAGCCTGTGTGGTCGTCCTGCTGGCCATCATGTCCTACATCATGCTGCCCAGGATGGTAAGGCCTCGCCTTCTGGAAAGAAAACATGGTTTCACAGTTTCTTTGTAGTTCTTTTTATCGTTAGGTATTTGTTGTAAACCACTTTCAAATGTTTTTGTGCTGCATGCGTTTATGAAATTGCATCTTTAAAATAAATGTTGTTCAGTCCTAACTCCTCGTGGAGGTGAATGATGACACGTCTGTCTGCGAGGCTTTGGCCACAATGTGCTCCCTGAACCTTTTAATCGCCTCTTAATGGCTGCTGATTTTTCTTAACAGGAGTTTTTCCAGTACTACATGGAGAGTAATGGATCACCACCCTCTACCGATGAGGAGAACAATATGGACTTACTCAAAAAAGGTACATGGTATGCTCAGATATTCAGGCTAGGGTTTCCAAAAGTTATGTTATGGAACAATTCTGGAGGTTTTCTTTGAATGACGTCAACATGAACGCAGGTTAACTTGATAACCATCAGTTTTGTGTTTTCTGAACAAACATATTTTCTTCTCAGTTTGATGTGATGTATGTTTAGAATCTGCTGAATGTTATTAGGTTTCAATTAGGGCTGTGAAACGATTAAAATTTTTAATCGGGTTAATCACAGGTTTTTGTGGATTAATCATGATTAATCACATATTACCGATATTCTCGGTAAATTTTGTGAGAACATAGAGATTTATGACAAAAGACGGATATATACATTTATACATTCTTCTATACAATGGTGCTGCAACTCAGCAGTTATTTAGCAGTTTTCTTCCATATGGAACATTAATACATCTTCATCCTAAACAGAATGTTTAACCCTCCTGTTACCTTTCGGGTCAATTTGACCACATTCAATGTTTAATGTCAGTGTTCTTTGGGGTCAATTTGAAACGTATAAGAAATATCAACTTTTTTATTTATTGAAAGGGCTATTTAGGTAGTCAACAAACAAACATAAAGTACCTCACACTTAAACTTGGGAAGCAATATTAATTCTAATAATTTTCTGGAGGTTTTAATTGCTGGGGTCAAATTGACCCCGAGGGTAAAATATGTTAGTAAATGTAAAGGTAACAGGAGGGTTAAACAGAACATTTTCCTCTTGTTTGTCAACCATTAACTCCACCATGACACAATCTAAAGGCCTCTAGTCTTCCTCTAGCAGCTGCTGAGGCAAACTGACTGTGTGGGTTTTCTTCATGAACTGGGCCGTGATGAAAGGGACGGCGGGGACACCGCTGCAAAGCTGAAACCTCACCGGCCCGGACAGGTGGACAGATTGACAAGTGACTTTTTTTTGCTCGGTCCCGATGCGCGCGCACGGAGCTCTGTGGCGCGAGACGGAGATCGATAAGTGTTAACGCAACGCGAAGAGACAGAAATGACATGCTGCTGTGGAGATACGATCAACAACAGACGTTTAGTTTAATAAAAGAACAAAGGCGTGCTATAGAGAACATGTCAGGGGCGGGCCAATCTCTTTAATGTCATGCGATCTACCGACACTACGCGCGATCGACTGGCAGGTCGCGATCGGCGTGTTGAGACCCTGATCTACAGGAAGTAAAAGTCGTAACAAGGTTTCCGGAGGTGAACCTGCGGAAGGATCATTACCGATGAACAGACCGTCTGCATGAGAGCGGACAGAGTTCAGATTGAAGTGGTGTATTGGAAGCTCATTTTGCAAGTGACTTTTTTTTCGTCCCGACGACCAACAACAGACAGATTGGAAGCTCATTCTGCGCATGCGTTAAATGCGTTAAAAAAAAAAACTAGTTAAACCTGAAATTGAATTAACTGAGTTAACGCGTTATTTTTCACAGCACTAGTTTCAATCAATATCTATCTTTAGCTGGAGGGATTGATGTGCATTTAAGCCTAGAAAGCTCAGATTACGATGTCTTTGCAGAAGATGAGCAGGACTTTCATATCAAATTCACTGAAAAGGGAAGCCACACCCACTGAAAGTGTTTGTTTCAGTTCACAACTGGACCAGTGTGAGCCTGTGCTGTTAATTACTAGTGTGGGAATGTAATGGGAACCCTACGCTGGGCACTGATGGAGAGCCGTGTGTTTGTTCCTCAGAAAGCGCAGCAGAGAAGCGACCGGTGGTGAGTCTGGTGGAGGACGAGGCCAAACCCACCGTGTCCGTGGTCCACATCTTCAAACAGGTGAACGGACTTTGCCGCATTGTTAACGTATGAAGACGCATTAATCAACGGCAGAAAGCATGACAGGTCATGTATGTCTGCTGGGACACATTCTTCCCATTCAAAACTTTCCCTCTGGCTCTTTGACTGGACGGTAATGGCTGCAGCTGTCACTCAGAATCACCTGATGGATAGAAACCAGCTTCACTCTGATGACCTCCACCCTCCTCCCACACGAAGGAGATCAACATAGTGACTTCATCTTGATTGTGTTCGTCTTGTGCTCTCCAGATCTGGGTGATGGCTCTGTCCGTGTGCTTCATCTTCACCGTCACCATCGGAACATTCCCGGCCGTCACGGTGGAGGTCAAGTCGACGATAGCGAACGGGGGCACCTGGGGTGAGTCGAAGCTCCACTGTGCAGGAGCTAGAGAGCCAGTAATGGGGACCATCTGACATTCGACCCGTTAATGTAAATAAGACCTTTAGCTTCAGTCCTCAGACACGACGGGTGTTCTAAATTAGGATGAAATTACTTTGTTTTTCCTCTAAAGATGCACATAATTATCCTGAACTGTTGCTGCCGGTGCAGATGTATGTCGTTTATATTGTAAACACAGTGGGAAAGCCTTTATTTATTCATAAACGAAGCCTGTGAGAAGAATTTCATTAGTTTTATTGGTATCTCCTTTTAAAATCAATACTCCACAGAGGATCTGTCCGTAGTTAAATCTCTGCTCCCTGCTGCTCTGTGTAGCTCTAAAACGTTCCATCTGAACGCTGTCGTCGGCTTGGATTCCCACGACCTGGAGTCACAGCGGGGAAAAACAGATCCAAAAAACACCCAAGTAGTTTGAGCCGTTTCTAAGAATGATTTCACATGTTCCGTGCTGTGTGTTTTCAAGCTTATCAGCTCCCCCGTGTTGTTCTCCTTCAATGCAAAGACATCTGCAGTATCGTCGTTGTTGTTGTTGTTGTTAACGGCTCGTTTGTCTTTCTCCCCGTCTCAGATAATTACTTCATCCCCGTGTCATGTTTCCTCCTCTTCAACTTGATGGACTGGGCCGGCAGGAGTCTGACGGCCGCCTGCATGTGGGTCAGTACCGACACTGAAACCCGAGCACAGCGCTCTGCCCACGAGGCGCGGCCTCTCACCTTCTGGAGGTTCGGGCTTCCTCTTCGGGGTCAGAGCTCAACGGATCTATTCAGGCGACTGTCTGGGACCCGCAGCTTAAAACTACTACTGTGAAATACTGCTGGAGCATATTTTAAAATGTACCAGTTTGTAGTAACCCCAGTGACTATTACTCGCTCTTTATTCCCTCACGCAGCCCCGTCAACAAAACAATTGAGAAATAGCGCTCTAGTCTCTAAACATGTTCTCGATGGAGAACGGACGCACTTCATTTGAAGCTTTTGGCTGCATGAAGTGTTTATACATGAATCCATCGCTGATTCATGAGGCGAAAAAATGAAGGAGACACGATTGTTCCGGAGATCGGAGGTTTGCAGGAAGTGTGTGTGAGTGTGTGTGAGTGTGTGGTTAAAGGAAGTGGTTTTGGGGTGAGAGTGACGATGGTGATTTTGAGGCCTCAGTGCTGCTACACATCTGGGCATTGTGTCCGTCACCGTGGAGACGTTTCCATTCTGCTACGAGCCTCAATATATTATTTTGGGTCGTAACGACGACGGCTATCGAGTGTTTTTTTTATTCCCCAGTTGGTGACCAATGTCCCATCTGGCCTCAGTCTGAATGATGCGTTCCTCTTCTGTCTGTCAAAGGTTGGCTAGCGCCGGTCTCTAAAAACGTTTCCCAGTAAATCACACATTTACAAGCCAGTCTGATTTTCTGCGCTCCAGAGGAAGTGATCAAATGGAATCCGTTCATTCTGTTGAGGACGGCTAGTTAACTCGGTCTGACCAGCTTAGGAAGGCAGACGACATTTATTCAACATCACTCGAAAGTTTCCTCTGAGATGCTTTTGATCTGTTGTGTCTTTATACAACTTTGTCCCCGTTTCTCCCACTTCAGCACTAAAGCGCTTCAGTAATCTGGACATGCTCATCTAAATCAGTGGGAAAGCTCCCAGAAGTATTAAAGTGTTGTGAATGAAAGTCTGTCCCTGTGGTTGATGTTGTTCTCTCTCTCTCCAGCCGGGTAAAGACAGCATGTGGCTTCCTGTCATGGTGGGCCTGCGGGTCGTCTTCATCCCCCTCTTCATGCTGTGCAACGTGAAGCCTCGTCACCACCTCCCCGTGCTGTTTGGCCACGACTCCTTGTACATCATCTTCATGATCCTCTTCGCCTTCTCCAACGGATACCTGGCCAGTCTCTGCATGTGCTTTGGACCCAAGTAAGAAATGCACACATCCAGACACGAGAACCGCCGCGTACACGGAGAAAATATGAAGATTACAGAGCCTGAGGGGCTCTGGCCAGTTTAGTGGTTTTCCGTGCATCCAGCCTTTAAGCAAAGCTAACTCACTGATCTGGTTTTAAATCCCAGAGGAGGCGTTTGTGTTGCACCCCGATCAAACACAATGAAGTGACCCCGTATCAGATGGTGCTTCATGGTGACCCACTCCTTCCTAATGAGTTGTGTCCCTCTGGTGTCTCCGTACAGGAAGGTGCCACCGCACCAGGCGGAGACGGCGGGCGCCATCATGGCCTTCTTCTTGTCCCTCGGCTTGGCGCTGGGCGCCGGAGTCTCGTTTGCTCTCCGGGCCATGATCTAAAATGTCCAGCCGACCCTTCAGTAGATGTAGATCAGACCTCGGCGCCGTCAAACACTCTAGTCTGCCGTCGGCAGGTGAAGACGGGCAGAGGACTAGAGGACCTCGGTCTTCCCCAGTGTCCAGTAGGGACTCGTCTCATCCAGCCATCAACTATAGAAGATGAAACTTGTTACTGAATATTTTAGTTTTCTTCCAAACTCGATGCCATCGATCAAAACAGGTTTGTTTATCCAGACTGCAGCCAGACAAGCAAACCCAAACCAAACGTGTAGAGACATCAGATGTGGACGACGGCAGAGATTGCACCCAGATATCACAAAATATCACAAATCATAAGCCCAGCAGAGTTCATGAGGACGGACCGTCGACGTCGTATCCAAGAGCCTCGTTCATAACAGATTGTCGAGGCTCTTGGACTCGTCTCCATAAACCTGGACATCTAAACCCATCGGTTTGTAAACTCATCCTCGGCGTGACAAAACATGTTTATAATGACTTTGCTCTGGACTGTTGCAGCTTGTTAACTCTGATCAAGCCAAATAAGTGCATGAAGACAACATGGTGAAATGAGGACCTTTTGAAGGGAGGTCACGACCCCTCAAACTGCTAACGTGCCGTGTGTGTGTGAACCACTTTGTGTGTCAACCTGCTCATAACGAATCTAAATTCTCAAAGAATGTAACGACTCCCTGAATCCTAAAGACGAGGTTTTAATCTATAATCTGGGCCACGAGCTGCTGGATATGAACGGTCGTGGAGCGAGGAGTCCGCCTGTAGTGAAGTTGTACCAGCATGGCTCTATTTGGTTTGTCCAAAAGCAGAAGTCACATTTTCTGTCTAGATTTTCAGCCCACTTGAAGTTTTTACCATTACCGTGTCTTCCTGATCAATTTTGCCCCAATGTTTTATTGAACTCAGCAAAAAGAAGAATATGCAGCCGTCGTCATGGTGGTGAAATGTGTCATTCGTAAATGACATTTCTCATTGAAACACATTTTCATGAAAGATAAGTTTTGTATCAGTAGATTTTAGTATGTTTTTTTCCAAACTTTACCACTTGGCTCTAGCCGAGATAGTTTGCGTTGCTCTGAAAGCGAAGGAGACAAAAGGCCCTGGAGCCTGTCAGTGTTATATTTGAGGCCTTCTTGATGCAGTCTGCTTTAGTTGAACACTATTAGTCATAATGCCAACTGTGTACATCCCAACGCCCGCTTGTTTAAAAGCACAACGTATGGGGTTCATGGACCATTAAAATGTTCTGTGTGAAAATAACTGTATTTTTAAGAATCTGGCTCCTCCCGTTGGGCTTTTATGGAAATTAACTGCTCGACATTTCACCAGCTGAAGAAATTCAATTTGTTATGAAACCTCTGGACACAAACGGCTCTTTTGGTCATTCACGAGTGCGGTATGAATGGTCTGCGTTCCCCAGCTGGTCTTTCAATTCTGCATTCGAGTGAATAATTAAGTGAACTGTCCATGAAAACACATCATTGTTCGTTTTGGCAACTTCTCAGTGACCTTTAGGAACAAAGGGCACCGATTCAGCAACTCCTCAGAAATCACCAATTATTTTCTAAAAAGCATGTTGTAAAAAAAATGTGGACTTTAAAACCGTGAAACTGACTAATTACATTTCCCATGACAGTTTTCTCTTTCTTACATACATTTTTATCCAAGTTACAATTTACATTAATGCTAAACCTAAGCAGCAGCCAAAAGTATGGAAAGTAAATCTTTTAATTGCCTTCAGTTTTGTCCCATAGGCTCCAAACCTGAATACCTTGCAGACAAGAAATAGGGCTGAAATCACACCTTTACATGGCTCTTCAGGTAAGATGTGAACGTTTTTTTTGTATTGTGAAGAACTTTCAAGACGAGGCATACATCTTAAAGTGTGAAGAAAGAAAACTCAATGTTCATATTGCTTTGAGTCTTTTCCCCAGAAATAATTCTAAAATACAAAGGAGGCAAAACACTTGAATTGAGAGTTTATTCTTAAGGTAACATTTTATTCAAAAATAAATTACCGGCGATATCTTTAAAAAGGCAGATAAGACATCGTCTCCGACCCACTCGTCACAGGCAGAAGATTTTCCTATCAGAATCCAAATATTCACAACACGTTTCTATTAACATCTATCCTCATGAAAAGGATATAAACTAGAGTAAACCCGACAGCAGCAACTTATTCTTAAACAAGCCAGACTGTTAAGTTGATCACCAAAACAGCCATCGTCAACCGATTCACAAGAAAATGTATACAAAGTTTATTTAAATATTTAATCAAACATGCCCGGTTTGTTTATGTAACCACAGAACAAAAAAAGAGACTGTACAGTTTGAGACTGGTGCACGAGGTGAGAAATGTGGATGGACTCAACGAAAGAAAAACTCAAACGGATGAGGAGCTGTCGAATAAAGTGAGAAATAAAGTCCGGTAACAAACTCGAGAGAAATAACGAAACATTTCACTTTGTTGCAGAGTTAGATTTATCAAGCTTTCCTATCCGACTGTTAAATATGAAGCTGGAAACGGGGAAAATCTGGATCATATTGTTTTCTTCTTAAAGCACCGTTGAAGCTCAACAAGTAGCACGTTTGTTTGCGTAATAGTTTTTTTCCACTTTTAAATCTTGACATAAAACAAACGATCAGCTGCCATGTTCATTATTGAGCTTTAACTTTCACTCGGCCGGCTGTACATTAACCCGACATGTCGAATAAATTTAACTCACTCAAGAAAGCAAGAGCGTATTTTGCAAACATTTTAAACTCATCCTTTCAAAGATGTTATTTGAGCTAAAAGTCATCTCTCCAACTAAATAAAGCTTGCAAAAGCAAGAATCGAGGTGTTAAAACGGAGGGTCTGGAGCAGCTTTAAAAACGAGGCGGTGGAAGATAAAACGCTGGAAGCGACCGGAGACCCAACGCCAGACTCTACAGGCTGTTGGCTTAATGCGACAACAGTCGCTCTCAACACCATGCGGACGCTGAAGGCCAGATAAAACATTAGTCCTCTTCTAAAAACACGTCAAAGATCATCCGAGAGGCTCGAGGCGTCCTACAGTTCTCTTCAGGATCACGAAATATTAAAGGACGCACAGACGTCTAGAAGCAGCCGGAGCCCCGCGGGGCATCGGGGCGCCTGGTTCACGCACCTTCCAAACATAATGGGAGAAACCGAGTGAGTGGAGACAGGCAGGTGGTCGAGGTGCATGTCAGGAGGAGAAGAAGAAAAGTTCTATACAGCTCAGATTAGGAGAAGACAGATTAACCCGGACAGACGGTTTAAAAAAGAAATCTTCTCCAGCTCGTCCGTGACGGATTGTCAATTTACTTTCAGTTCAGAATCAATATAATCCATTTCCTGATATAACAAAACCAAAAAAAGACCCGACAATCACCTCACTATTAGTCGACTGGTCACTTGTGCTTGTGGGATAATAAACCGGCTGAAGAGAAAGTAAACGGAGCCCCGACTCGCAAGACAAAACCAGTCGATGCACAGAAAAGTGTTTCAGTTTGCATCCTGTGTTGAGCTTCCCTGAATGGCAGCGCAATCCTGAAGCGAGTGCAGTCCGCTACCAGCGTGTGTGTGTGTGTGTGTGTCAGCCTACAACAAAAGACACATCTATCACAGCATGGCACACTGGAGAAGGTGGCGGTCCTTCAGGTCCGGCTTCTCTCCTCCGTCCTCTGGTGAACGTGCAGTTTCTGCTCTGAGGCACTGGGGGGCGATGAAGAGCAGGTCCACAACAGCAAGTGAAGCTGGGGCAGCCATGTTGAGACGATATGGACGTGTGGGGTGGGGGTGGGGGGGGCAGCTCTGGTGTTGAACTAGTTCCACAGTTCTAGGATTGAACACATCGAGCGAGGGCAGGAGGACGATGAACATGACGGGGGAGATGAGGAGGAAGAGCGTCAGTGAGTCTTTAACTTGGTGTGCTTCGAGCTCGGTTCCGTCAAGCTGGCTTTGATGGAGTTCACCACCGTCTGTCTGACGTTGTCTTCCATATAATGTTCACTTAGCGGCTTCAAAACCTGCAGGAGAGACAGAGGATTTAGTGTGAGAACAAAGAGTCAACAAAAACAATAAGTATCTATAAAAGAGGACAAAGAAACTGAAAGAAAGTAGGTTAGGGAAGAAAAAAGTTTTAGGTCAAATAAAGAAACTTAGAAACACAAAGTGAACCACAGAAACACAACAAAACCAGGAAATAAAAAAAATAAAAAAATCAGTCATCCGAGATTATTAACAACCGTTCGGGCGGGCATCATGTCGTTGAGGTCCCGAGATGGGCCGGGTCTGGCCCAGCAGGGTTCGGGTACATGCAGTGTCCAGGGGATAAAGCATACGAATCCAGCCCCATCGGACTGATAATTAACCCTCGAGAAGCCAGCAAACTGCACAAGTTTTGATATGAAAAGGAAGTTCAACAGGCTGTCGGCCCGCAGCTAGATCATCTTCTTGTAGTTGTTGTTGAGAGGAGACAGAACTCCTGACGGGAGGGAAGGGAGGAGAGGGACGGGCCAAGCCAGGCGGCCGCTGACCGGCACCAAGAGTCTGGAAAACACCTGAGAGAGAGAGGGGACAGCAGGGAGGAACGGGAGAGTTAAACCGAGGACCGAGAGGAAGACACTGGAGCAGGAAGAAGGGTGTGTGTGTGTGGGGGGGGGGGGGTGATCGATCCAAACGTGTGAGGAAAAGATTCAGTGGAAATAATAAGGTTAGAAAACGAAAGAAAAGATGAAAGGCTCAGAACACGAGGTCGAAGTTGAACCATAAAGTTGAAAAAGAGCGAGGCAGCAGGAGGAGAAAAGTAAAAGGAAAGGAAATGATGAGGAAGATCAGAGAAAAGTGAACCAACACCCCTCACCTTTCTCACCGTCTTCTGTCAAGCGGAGAGGGAGGAAGAGACAAAGAGCAGAGGAGGAAGGGAGGGAGGAGAAGTCAGAGGAGACAGGAGGCTGCGTTTGTGTTGAATCACAAACACTCGTGAAACTACAAATGGTTCACAGGGGAACAGCCCGGCGACACGCGTGTGCTCCTGCGGGCCGACGGAGCGCTGAGAGGTGATTCAAGAGGGGAAGTTCAACGTGGACACAAAGAAATTAAACTGATGGAAGGACTCTCGCTTCTCTAGGAATTGTTTTAAACACCTAGAAATGAACAAACTACAGTAGAAACAATTGGCACTAACAATAAATAAAACTATTGTCATTAAATCTGAAAAAGAAAAGGCAATTTAAATGTCAATCACGTAAAAACCTAATTTGTCTTAAGCTTCGACCTCGATAACATTAAAGTTACATCTTCTTTAATCAAACACACATGTCTGTATTGCACAATGTGCCCTCAGCGCCCTCTGGTGGACAAACTCTGCAACGTCGGCCCTGACGGTTAACTACCAACAAAACAATTGGAAACTATTTTTCATAACTGATTATTTTAATTAACTATTGAGCACAAATTCCAAATATTTGGTTCCAGCTTCTAAAATGAGATTATTTGTTGCTCGTATTAATAATTATTTACACACAATTCATGCGCTAATAAACTTGAAGACGTCGCCTTAAATATCGGATAAATCGATGACAATAACTGAAAACCTAATGTCATAGATATTGTCCCTATGTCGCAAACTTGCATATCTTGAGCTTTTCTTAAGTGTAATATCTTGTTACTCTTCTGAGATGAGGTGAGATCGGCCCTGATATTTGACACATTTACTATTGTCAGACCTTTTGACCTCAAGTTTATCAGTTTACCAAATATAACAAAAATACCTAAATGACAAATTACCATTCAAGCAGCACAATATCTGTTCTGGTGGACGGACACACACACACACACACACACACGGGACCCACCTGTTCCCAGAGCTCCTCGGCCACCAGATCTATCATCGTCCCCACCTCCCGGAACTCCCCGGAGTACTTGACGTAGGCCCAGGCGCAGAGCGACAGCAGCGCGGCGCCCATGAACAGGTTGGCCAGCAACGCCACGGTGCTCAGGCCGACGAAGCCCGTCAGCCCGGACACCACGTAGGTGAAGAACATGAGCGCGAAGAGCGTGGCGGGCGTGCGCGCCGCGTGGAAGATGTTTTTGCCTTGGTTGTGCTTGGAGAAGTTGGCGTAGGCGTCGTCCAGCTCCGCCTCCAGCTGGCTCTGGTAGCGCTGGCAGAAGTCGTCGCCGCCCATTTTCTTCACGGAGCGGAAGAAACGCACAGAGTGCTCGCGAAACTCCCCGTGGCAGCGCTCCAGGTCGGCCGGCGCCATGTACGGCTTGTCCCCCCCGCAGGCCTGAGGGCGACAGCAAGACCATGTGACCGACGGAAGAGGCGGAGGCAACTGCAGCTGCACGCCGGCGCATTTCGGCGAGAGATCCGATAAGTTAACCGATTCCGCCAGTGTGCCGCGAGCTTCTTCTAAACACGACGACGAGCCGATCACAATCCGTGGCGATCAATGCGTCCTCACCAGCTCCATGTTCTTGCCGTACATGTCTCTGGCTCCTGCCACAGCCGTCAGGTTATTGGCTTCTGCTGTCGCCTGACAGACAGGAGACGATGGTGAGACTCCAGATGAACCCCAAAAAAGGTGCAAACCCAAAGATTAATAAGCGCCCTCAGACGGGAACCAACCTGCAGCATGGACTTCGGGTGCGGTAGCTCCTCCCCCTGGTAGATCTTTATGTAAGCCTGCAGGAAGTACAATACAGTTTCACACCAGTGCTTCTACAGCCCGGTGGGTTCTCTTTACTCATTTGGGAGGACATGTTGTACATGTGTGAGGGTTAAAGACAAACTGGACTTTGAAAAGATTACGCAAAAAACTGTCTTACGTCCACGTGTTGTGTTCATGCAGCGACTGAATAAATGGAAAGTTTAAAGCTGGCCAGGCCAAAATCGGATGGCAGAAAAACTGAACCTTGTTTTTTGTGGTGCGTCTTCACCTGGATTATTGGCATGTCTGCGTTTATGTAAACTCAAGCTTTAGTTGGTGTCAGTTTTTTGGGTGTTTATCAGTATTAAAACCATGCAGGACCTTGAAGTACTCCAGGAGATCTCTGCACGTGACTTTGTTGCCTCCGATCTCCTTCTCCACCAGTCGGTCCGGGGCCAGGAGGAGAGGCACCAGCTTGGCCAGCGCCGTCTTAAAATCATCATCGATGTCTGAAACGCACAAAGCGCAGCTGGCTCGTCGTCTGAAACGTGACGTTACCGTCCAGCGTGCCTCAGCCGTCGCTGGTCTTCATCAGCAGTCCATGTTCCCGTGTCCTCACCTTTCAGCCTGCCGTCAAAGTAGGGGTTGGTGGCCACCTTGAGGCCCGGATGTGGCAGCAGGAAGCAGCCGATGCTGGAGAAGCAGGAGTGGATGTGCTTCCTCACGTTCTGCAGCTCTTCGTGTTGGTTCTGTTTCACCTGAGTCGGCAGACAACAATGGGCTCACAGTGAAAGTGTGTGCTTTTTCCTTCTCGTCATTAGACCGACGTGTGGAACGTGTACACAGACACGCCGCGCTAAGCATATTTGCGCACACCTGAACGGACGATGAGATAAGTGGTTATGAAAAAGAGGAGCGACACGTGTGTGACGGGAGGAGCGAATACGAGAGCGGCAGAACAAACTGTCAGGCAAATATCAGGGGAGAAACTTATTTCAACAAAACGACAATCTGCATTTTCAAATTGATATAAAAGTTATTCTCACTTGTAGTCTCTTATTCAGGAAGTTGTTGCCTCCTTCCAGCCCGTAGTTGTGTTCATAAGGATAACACCAGTCCCGAATCAGAAACATCAGGGACTGAAACACACCATCCAACATCACAGACGGTGAGGCAAGTAACCCCGCGGATAACAATAAAGGTTATTGATCACTTTATGGTTGTGGAAACAGCATTAATGCAAATGTTTGTTTTTTTACTTATTCTCCATACGATTCCTTTTTTCGAAATTCTACAGGTATGTTGATAATCTCCTAATATTCTAATGGTTGTTATTATAAAACTTAATAATAATAAAATAATTCCATGGACATGATGCATGTTCAACACCATGTAGCATTCAGGCGACATGCATGGTCCCGGTCAACAAGCGCAGTCGGTACCTGGAAAGGTTTGAGGTAGATCTCTTCCATTGCCAGGCGGCCATATTCTGTGAAGAGCTAAACGAGAGGAAAACAAATTACAATCCGGTAACGAGAGTTACTGGAACGTTGGTGCTTTTTCCCCCCCAGAGAAGAAGAAGAGGAGGAGGAGGAGGTGACACCAACCTGCAGGTGCTGCAGGTCGTCCTCCTGTATGTTCTGGGAGAGGTTGTACACCTGACAACAAAAGAAACAACATGAGACATAATCGTGAGAGATTTTAAGAGAAAGAAACGCGGCGGCATCTTTTCCACCAGAGCGACACACGCCTTCAGGTCTCACCTGCACAGAGCTGGTCATTGTGCTGAGGGCGAACACGGTGGCACAGTCCTTGATGGTGGACTGGCTGTCAAACGCCCCCTGAGTGTCAACGAGGAGCACGGCAACCTGTTGGGACGAGACGCAGCGCATGTGGAGTCCTGCGGCCCGGAGGCCGAGGAGGGCCTTTGTGTTTCTGATGGAGATGTTTGGACTGACGTGCATCAGGTTCCATGTGAGCTTCATTTCCACATGAAGCTCATCGGGACTCATTGGACCGATAACCGTTTACCTTGCTGCCATCCGGCTTGTCCACCACGAAGACTTCGCTCCAGATCTGGATTCCCGTGGTTTCCCTCTCGCAGCCTCCTCTCCAGGTGAACCCCGTGAGGGGCTCGTCGTCGCCTCCCATCCACGACTTGCCCTGTAGCCGAAAGGAGGAGACAAGATGAGGAAAGAGGAACATGTAAATGGATTGTAGTCCAGAGAGATTCTGTGTATTTTAATGACCAGAGAGAAACTTTGTTTCATGCATCCGTGTATATTTCCAGATTGTGAAATTTGATTTGCAAAAAGCATCGATCCTGGTGATCGGTTTGACGGAGCACCAACCACCGGGCCACTTTTTGACCAGCCTTAATAACTAACCAGTGCAATGTTGACAGAGAAAGTAACGGCTAACTGGGATGAGTATTACACCCCAGTAAAGGTCTAAACTCCTGTTCTTTCTTGAGCCAATTCAATCCACCATTGGCCACTGCAGCGTCACACGTTATGTCATCGTCCTCGTGTTCTCACAGTGTACACAGTGACAGGTGTGACCCAATCACTCGGAGACACTCACAGAAGCAATGTGCTGCAGCACGAGGCCTCAACTTGAGACGCAAAACAAAGCAGTGGAAGTATTGCTTGCTCATCTCGTCAGTCTTTTGATTTACAGATCATTAAAAGCGCCTCATCCCAAAAAAAAGTTGCGATTTAAAAAATACCAAAAAGTGAACTCAAAGCAGCACATTGTGACCTTCTAGCCAACATGTGAGGAGATCCACCTATACCACAAATAGGAAACAAGCCTCACCTGGCATGCAAATACCGGATTTGCAAGACAAAGTGTGCATGAACAGTGATTATTGTGTGCGTACAATACGACATCCGTGCCGAGGGCCTCATCACTATCTTACGACAGAGCTGGAATGGAGTATGTCATTTGGTGAGAATGGAGCGGCAGTCCAATAATAACACGACTGTGACAGTTGAGAACTTTAACTTCTGGATGCAACTCAACCAGTCGGAAGAAACAAGATCAGTATTCAGAGAAAAATGTGAGCATGTGCAGATCTGGTCCGACTGGCATGAATGCCCACGTTCAGGACAGCTGTGAGAGATTACAGTGTGTGTGTGTGTGTGTGTGTGTTAGAGACTATGTGCAAGTGAGTGTAAGGGGATCTTGGCTCCTTCTGAAGGACTAGTTGTTGTTGTTGTTAAGTCACAGTTGTTGGATGAACGAGCTTGTATATGTGTGTGTGTGTGTGTGTGTGTGTTTTACGACTTGGTGTTAGTCAAAAAGCCAGTAACCACACAGGAAAAGTAGATGTGTTGGACTGAAAATCATATATTATTATTATTATATTAAAAGTTCCCAAACTCTTATTATGACACTTAAACATACTCAAACTCTCCTTCCCAGAAGGTTGGGACCAGTTCAACCACCCTGCCGTATTGTTGAGACTTGCTGCACGTTTTAGACGTTTTACTTGTCGAGTAAGTTTCTCAGGTTGAGACCAGACCGCGTGTTTGCGCGTCACACTGGGAGACACATGATCCACATGCATACCCGCAAACTCATGAGGGGTGAAAAAGGTGACAACGGGGGGGGTGCAGGTGACTTTATTTTTTTGTCACCACATCCACGTTGTTTGAAGCCTCAAAGCTTTTAGAACCACAACTAGTCATTTTATTGTTCTGACCACAAATCTAAATAATGATAATAAACAATTTAAGAACAAAAGGTCCTCCGCTCTGACTCAGCCCTATAATGATAGTAATAACAAATATACATTGTCATTATATATAATATGGTTAAAGTCATTCATGAACTTCCTTTTGTTTGTTTTGCCTGAACAGTCCTCATGGACTTCTCCCTGAATCTGTTCTGTCTCTACCTGTTTGTCACGATACTCATATTATAACTTCTATACATATTACATACCTGCCATAAATATCATGATACCCGATACCAGAATTCAATACAATAAAAACAATATGGTACCATAAATACGAGACTGGTATATTTATCTATAATAGTAATAAATAAAACATCTGTATGGTTCACTTTTTACCAACTTTTTCAACACTTAACAAATGACAGTAATATTAGTATTAATACAGCCAGATATGAATGAAACTACATGGTTCCATCAGAGCATTGATGATCCACTATGAGGCCGTTAGTCTCTGACCAGATGATCCACTGTTCATCAGGATGAGCAGCTGGAGAGTTACAGAACTTTACAGACTGAAGCATTTCACTTCTGGCATCTTTGTATTTGTTAAGCCGAAGTCTCTAAAGCTGCGCCACTTCTCTCGCTGTGAGCTGCGCAGCGCAGTGTGCGCAGACAGCTCGACACGGAGCAGCGCGTGCGCTCTGATCGCTCTCTTAATGAAGTATCGATACTAAAAATATGCTAAATCACATCGTGTTTAACGTACGGGTACTTTGTTAGCATCGCTACACCGTGCAGCGTGACAGCAGCAGATGTAGCGGACTAACATTCAAGCTAACCTGAACCCCCAAACGCTGTGGACATCTGAACGCTGATTGGCCGAGACGCGACACGTCCCATCAAAGATGTTTTATTGCGAAGAGCAACACTTCACACTTTTCTCCGCGTCTCACTGCAATCTCAACGGCAGCGGGCCAGGTGACCCCCCTCAAAACAAAAACTCTTCGGATCTCCACGATTCACGTGGATGACCTATTTTGAGTTCAAAACGGTGAATTTCACCGAAAGGTGACAAGTTTGCAGGTATGCACATGATCCACATGCCAGTGCTGTTGTAATCTCATCTGCCGTCTGTAATTATCCAGCCAACCCGATTTCAGAATCTCTCCCGCCTGTGAATCTTGCACAACATTTGAAGTGCCGGAGGAAAACCGAGTGGTTTTTATGTTCACGTAGCTCATGCGAACGCACAATCCGCAAGAAGCCTTTCACGATCAGGACAAGTGTGAACAATTCCTTCTCCCGATCTCACTGAAACCGTGTCCCAGGCGATGAATGATAAACGTATCCAGACAGTTTGCCTTCAGGGCGATTCACTTGGGAGCAACTGCATCACAGTGCATTTCAGGCCATGTCTATGTAAACAAGACCATCACCGGCTCAAATTAAAACTCATTAAAGTTCAGATTTAAAACATCTTTGTTATCCTATTACACCTTTTAGATATCACTTAAACATAATGAACCGTAGTATAATGAAGCAATATCTAAGCTAGGGCTGCAACTAACGATTATTTTGATGTGGAGGCGGGCCGTAGTTTGGGGACCACTGGTTTAAAGTCATGGAAAGGTCCTGGAGACCCACTGGTCAGCATGTGGATGAACCTGTTCACTGGTCAGCATGTGATGAACCGTCACAAACAGACTGACAGCTTTCCTCTCCTGAGCAGTGGTCCCCATTTGGACCGTCCCCCTGAACAATATCAGAGACGCGTTCAGATTTATTATTTTTTTTCACCTGGCCCGCTGCCGTTGAGATTGCAGTGAGACGCGGAAAAAATGTGAAGTGGTGCTCTTCTCAATAAAACATCTTTGATGGACGTGTCGCGTCTCGGCCAATCAGTGCTCAGATGTCGACAGCCTTTGGGAAGTTAGGTTAGCTTGAATGTTAGTCCGCTACATCTGCTGCTGTCACGCTGCACGGTGCAGCGATACTAACGAAGTACCCGTACGTTAAAAACGATGTGATTTAGCATATTTTTAGTATCGATACTTCATTAAAAGAGCGATCAGAGCGCACGCGCTGCTCCGCTCCGTTAAATGGTGTCTGCACGCACAGCGAGTCGTGGCTTATCTCCGTTGCCTTTCTCCGTGGAAAAATATTTTCCGCTATCCGCCACGGAATAAATAACCACGTTTTCTCCGTTATACTCTTGTGGAAATGCCACACACGTCGTGACATGTAGCGCCCTGGTGTCTGGGGTCATAACGTCACCCGGAGGCGCACTTATCTCCGTGAATGTCTCCGACGACGTGAATGACTTCCGCATCCAGCGCCATGTGAGCAGCAGCAGCCAATTAGATTCATCAACAGAGGAGCAGCTCAGGGCTGATTGGCTCTCACAACGCAGCGTTCGTCTCTCCCTCCGCTCTTGTTTCTCCTGCGCCGCTCTGCGCTAAACTCAACTTTGTTTATACTCCGCGACTTATTGAGCGCCGTAATAATCGCGCGACACAACGAATCGATAATGAAATTCGTTGCCAACTATTTGATCGATTCGTTGTTGCAGCCCTAATCTAAGCTAAGTCAACAACCATGTGAACTGTGAAAGATAACACTCCAGCCTGTGTATGACTAAAGGTGCGTTCACACCAAAAGCGGAATTTTTTTTTCGCGCGACTGAATTGTTTCGCTTTTGGTGTGAACGCAGACGCGTGTGGCTGCGATGGACGTGATATTTCGGGCCAATCGGCTCTTGAGTTCCGCTCTCGTCGTGCTGGAAACGGAAGTCTTTCAGGCGTAACAGTCACTTCATCGGTGAAAGTGACCGAGCTGAGTGAGCCTACGGGTGATGTCATCAACCCAAACACGAGGGCGTTAGTGTGTGGGATGTCCACAACAAGTATAAAGCAGAACTAGTGGTTAGCTATTCTGGTGGATGAAGGAGATCATAACGGTCTTTACGGAGACGAGACACGGAGATAAGCCCCGCCCCTCGCGGAGCATCTCGACGCTCATGGCTTGAACACGGCGAATGGTCGAGCGAGTAAACTCACGCGTTTTGGGCGACGCGAAAAATAGTTTCGCTTTTGGTGTGAACGCACCTTAAGAGGAACATATGAGAAAGTAGCAGTGCACCAGTGATGTCAAGATTCTTTTGTCCAGATTATAAACCTAATAGTATCTGCAGCGTCACATTAATCATGTATTAAATACTGGACTGAATAACTTTCTCTTGTAATCCCCACAGGCGTTGAACCGGAAGGAGAGCGCCGCATCAGATCTCACCTGACTGAGCATGTAGCGCAGCATGAAGTCCAGCAGGAAGGACTTGCCCTTGCGGAAGGCCCCGGCCACGGACACCACCACCACGTTCAGGTCCTTCACGTGGTCCTGCAGCAGGATCCGCTCCAGCGCCGCGGTGTCCAGCTCAAAGCCGTGCTCTTCCTTGTTGGCCAGGACGATCTGGATGGGCTTGGGCTTCTCCTCCTCCTCCTCCTCCTCCTCCTCCTCTTCCTGCTCCTCCACAGCCTGAAGACATGAGTTTGCAATCAATCAGTGGCTCTCCCTCTGGCACCGAGAAAGCATTTAGGCCGTTACGATGATGAGGCAGGTTTCACGGAGGAAACGGGGAACTGAAAATGACAACGCTGAGGTCAGCAGTCAAAGCGTCTGGGGAGTAAATAAGGTGAACACTTTCAGGAGCCCGACGCACCGCAAAGACACGGCTTATTCAACGATTTTCAAATGTAAAAACATACAAAAAGGCTGAATTATTGTCCACAAAATAATAAAAAAATAAACGTTCTGCTTCGAGATAACTGAGCTTAATGTGGTAAACAAGCTGGTCGTAGACATACAGAAACACTTTACCTCTCCTTCCAGAAACTCATCTGGTGAGGAGGTGAGGTTTGAGGCGGCGGCCCTGGGGAGCAATTCATCCTCCAGGTGCTCGGGCCTGGTCAGAGGAGACTTCAGCTTATGCCGAAAAACGGGGACATCTTCCACACGACTCGAGCCTTTTGATCGACAAACAAGAGAAACAGATTAAAATACACTGCTTAGATAACATCATGACGCATGTTAATGTACAGACTACAAGCGAGGAGGTGGCAGGTTTATGTGGCAAGATGTAAGAAAAAAAAACACCAGGATTTCATCGTCATACGTATGTTTGTTTCGAGAAGTTCAAGAGAAGGAGAAATGCTTTCCAGCTTTCTGTGCTGGTCTAAATACCGTCTTCCACTCTGGTCTGCCCATCTAGGTCAAGCTCAAAAATAGCCGTGTGCTGAAAATGATGACAAAGGGCAGGCAAAGAACGGGACAGAAGAATAATAAGTTCGGGAGGGCGGCGTTTTAACATTCTTCTTCTCAGTCTTTCCTTTACATGTTGCCTCTAAAACTGCACAACACCTTCCTTCCCCCCGTGGAGTGTGATGAACCACAAACGAGTAGCTCGACTTAATGGACGTTAGTTCTCTTTTGTTGTCGGTAAATTACACGAAGTCCATGGCGACTTCGTAAAATGTCTCGTTTTGTTCAACACTCAAAGTATATTCAGTTTATAAGAGACCTTTGAGGAAATTACACTATTTGGGAAGCTCATTATTCTTTAAAATAACACAAAAGGATAATTTGGTATTGAAAACAGTTTGATTCATTTTCTGTTAATAGATAATCAATGTATTCTAAGTCATAAACTGCATTTAAAAGTAGTAAAGAATAGTTAAAATAATCTTGTGAAATACATTTAAATGTTGTTAACCTTTTATAGCCAAACCACTTTTCTACATCGAGTAGTTTCCAGACATCTTTGCCGCTTGAACAAACATTTCATGTTTACATTATGACTGCTAATCCAGTTTCCTAGGCAGGAGTACGTGTTTTTTTTCCACACTCATTTCCAGGTCAAGAAGGAATCCCTGGTGCAGGATGAAGAGGACACTCCCTGGAGCACAAACTAAAATGACGTCCACAACACATTCAATTACTCATCTGGAGGACGAGTGCAGGGACAAAAGACACACCCTGGACACTCCACCTGTTTCAACTGTAAGAAAGCCAACACAGAAGAAACTTCAGTGGACACAAACCGCAACGGGCCCGCTCAGACCCATATTCACCAATTGGCCACACAAATGCCGATTAGGGCTGCTATAACAATACATTTATAACTAGAATGGGCACTCGGTAGAGCGCATACCTTCGCATATCACAAGGTTGGGCATTGAATTATGAACATGTTGGCATTAGTTGCATGCCAATTGGATAGAAATTGACCGTGCTATGGTAAAAAGAAGATTTTGACCTTTCCATGACCTTGACCTTTGACCCGATTGATCCCAAAATCTAATCAAATGGTCCCCGGATAATAACCAATCATCCCACCGAATTTCATGCGATTCGGTTTAAAACTTTTTGTTATGCGAGGAACACGCATACAAATAAATAAATAAATGGCGATCAAAACATAACCTTCCGCATTTTCAATGCGAAGGTAACGATGATGGATTAACCTGCCGATTGTCGTACGGTATTCATTCCCTAAAGCCCAAGCTGACATCTGCAAGTTAAAGAACAGCAGCCCACCTCACAGTTTAGAATAAATCAACCAATCATTTCCGCTCTGATGTTGGTAATGATCTAAAACAGACATGGGCAAACTACGGCCCGCTGGGCGTTTTAATCCGGCCCGCCGGACTTGTCCAAATTATTGTAAAAACCCATGGATGTGTAAAAACCTCATTCATTACACTTTTCCCCATTTCCCCTACAATACCCTAGTTTCCCCAATAGATGGCGCACTACTCTAGACACATTGACCTTTGTTGGAGCGTAACTTTCCTGCCTCCGTTTCCATCCTTCGGTAAAAATGAGCGGACCGAAGAAAAGAAAAGTGGACATTGAGTGCCGAGTGTTTAAAAAGGAGTGGAGAACAAATTATTTTTTCACTGAAGTCCGATCAACGGCAGTATGTCCGATATGCCAAGAAACGGTTGCAGTTTTCAAAGAGTACAATCTCAGCCGTCACTTTGCTACGAAGCATGCAAACTACGCTAGCAAGCAGTCAACGCAAGAACGGGCGGCTACTGCTCAGAGGTTGGAAGCTAATTTACAGACTCAGCAGAGTTTGTTTCACCGGCAAACTGCGATGCAAGAGTCAAGTACCAAGGCAAGTTTTTTGCTGGCATTCAAATTAGCAAAGGCTAGCAAGCCTTTCTCCGAAGGCGAGTTTTTGAAAGAATGCCTGGTAGAGACAGCAGAGCTCGTGTGTCCGGAGAGCAAAGGCAAGTTTGAAAAAATCTGTTTATCACGCAGGACAGTGGCTCGCCGTGTGGAACTGCTTGACGAAGATATAGTCAGCGAATTGAACAAAAAGGCGGAATCCTTTAAGTTATATTCACTAGCACTGGATGAAAGTAACGACATCAAAGACGCTGCTCAGCTCCTAATTTTTATCCGAGGGATTAATGACAGTTTTGAGATAACGGAGGAGCTTTTGAGCATGGAATCGCTGAAGGGGAAAATGCGAGGAGAGGACTTATTTGAACAGGTGTCTGCTGTCATCGAGAGAATGAAGCTGCCTTGGAGTAAACTTGCCAGTGTCACCACGGACGGATCGCCAAATTTAACTGGAAAAAACATCGGGCTGCTGAAAAGAATCCAGGATAAAGTGAAAGAAGAAACCCCTGACCAGGATGTTATTTTTCTTCACTGCATCATTCATCAACAATCGCTGTGTAAGTCTGTATTGCAGCTTAATCATGTCGTGGATCCAGTTGTAAAACTCGTTAACTTCATACGAGCAAGGGGGCTCAATCACCGTCAGTTTATTACGTTCCTGGAGGAAACGACGCGGATCACCAGGACTTGCTTTATCACTCTCGTGTCCGCTGGCTACGTTTGGGGAAAGTGTGCCAACGAGTGTGGGAGCTCAAAGAGGAGATTCGCTCGTTTTTGGAGCTAATGGGGAAATCCCCCGAATTCCCTGAGCTGAGCAACACGGACTGGCTTTGCGACTTTGCGTTTGCTGTGGACATATTGTCACACATGAATGAGCTGAACGTTAAGCTGCAGGGGAAAGGTCAGTTTGTGCACGACATGTACACAAATGTGAGAGCCTTCAAATCCAAGCTGATTTTATTCTCCAGGCAAATGTCAAACACATCTTTCGCTCATTTTCCCACACTGGCCATGCAGAAAGAGGCCACCCGAAACGTGAACAAATACTGCAAATCACTGGACGACATGCACCGAGAATTCTGCCGTCGGTTCTCTGATTTTGAAAAAATTGACAAGTCACTTCAGCTGGTGTCCCGTCCCCTGTCACAAGACCCCGAAACAGCACCGCATGAGCTGCAGCTGGAGCTGATCGATCTTCAGTCTGACTCCGTCTCACAGGAGAAGTTCAAGTCTCTCAAACTGAATGACTTTTACGCTTCGCTTGACGAAGCCACGTTTCCAAACCTCCGGAGGACGGCACAGAAGATGCTGGCATTGTTTGGCTCAACCTACGTGTGTGAGCAGACCTTCAGCGTCATGAACATCAATAAAGCCCGTCACAGATCCCGGTTAACTGACCAACACCTCGGATGTATCCTGAGAATTGCCACAACAAAAATAACTCCAGACTTTGATGCACTGGCAAAAAAGGGGAGACCAACACTGTTCTCACTGAAATGTGAGTTTCTCTACTGTGTTGTATGGAAAGTTTGGAGGAGCGTCTTTTAATTAAGAGCAATGTGCACATTTACGCACAGCAGCGGTACAGTAGCTTCATTAACACGCCGCACATCGCCCTCAATTTAAAGACCCCTTTCTAGTTATTTAATACCGTCTATCTCTCAGGACAATCCGTCCATTATTTAACAGGGTTTAAAACATTAGAAATAATTGAGCTTGAGTTTTTCGTTGGGTATAAATATGTTTTGAATGTTGAAAGTTATTCCATTGATCTTTTTCCAATAAATGTTGATTTCTTTAACTTTGCACCTTCAATTTAAATGTATAAAAAACAGACGCAATCTCCAGGTTTGATAAATTACATTGTGTGTCAAGAAAGTCCTGGCCCGGCCCCTCTGTCAAATTTTAGAAACCATTGCGGCCCGCAAGTCAAAAAGTTTGCCCACCCCTGATCTAAAAGGAAGGGGGTAATGTAAAAACCACAGGTTCTTTTATTTGACTGGTTTAGACCTCCAAATCAAATGTCTCCGAGTATGACAGAGCAGCAACAGCGTTGGAGCTTCACAAAGCTATCATCACAAACAGGGTCCCAGCTAGAGAGCAACACCAGCAGGAATCACACAACATGGAAAACAAGAGGATACGGTACATCTTTTTCAAATGACATATCCAACCAACAGAAATAGTCCTCCACACGGTGCACGCCGTCTATCGGCTCCTCCCAGGAGTGACGGGGGAGAAAAAACAACAGCAAAACGGATCAATAACAAACCGAATCAATAAGATACCATCTCACTTTCACTTACTATCAGCTGCCTCGACTATCAAACCGACATCCTGTCTTAGGTGATGTTCAAGATCCAGGCGGTGACCTTGATCATTTCAACACCAATAGTGTTATTTTCTTCGATTATCCATCCTAGTTGTGTGCGTTTTGGGTTTATGTTCTTTGTTTTAGTTGAGTGATGATGGCCTCTGGGCAGGAGGGCCGTTGTGAGTTCCTCAATGGGACAACTGGTAATGGGGGCATCTACAAGATAAACTTGTTGGCGCCGCTTATCCCCGAAGGAAAGCAGCCGTGCGCCGCCCTGCCGTGAGCGCGGAGCGGTTACAGAACTCTGCTCCGCACACGAACCGGCCCGGCAGACTTCATCGGTCCGAGGCGGTGCAGGATCACAGCGAGTCCGGAGCAGCTCTCAGCAGGATGAAGTGGCTCAGCCTGCAGCCACCGAGGGAACCGCACAAAGGCACCATTCTGCTGGGACCGAGAGGAGTCTGTGCTGCAGCGGAACGTGTGTGTGTGTGTGTGTGTGTGTGTGTGTGTGAGAGAGAGACCAAAACACAATAAGCATGCACGGAAGCACAACAGCATGTACAAAAAAAACTCATTATCTTTGCCGTTATGCGCCTTCACAGCTCCACGAGGATAAAGTGGCACCGTCCTTTTCCTCGGCTTGAAGCAAACGAGGGCAGAACTAAAATTAGCTCCATTCCCTCTCATCTTATGGAGACACCGAGCAGATGTTAACTGGCCTATATATGTATATTTATTATCTTCTTTTCTTCTGCACAGCGTACACTCATAAAGTTGTCACGGGATAAGATAAGTTTGTTTAGTGCATCGCGCACACAAAGCATGAAGCATCGCACACAAACACACACACACACGTGTGGGTCTATCTTTAACTTTGCATGGCAGGAATAGAGTGCAGGCTAGCCCTGCGTCCCAAATCAGCGCTCCCTTCCCTGGACTCCTGCACTATATCTGAGGAAGACTTTGATAAGTTCATGGACTACTTAACTTAACCAGATGTTTAAAAATAGAAGCCTTCACCCTTTTAACAAGAGATTTGGTGGAGAAATGAAGACAGTAACTCAAATACTCTGGAAGCAAGATGTTCAATATTTGCTGATGCACTGACAGTTTAAGAGTTGAGAAATTCACGCTAAAGATGTTTCTCTACTGTTGCAATAATTGACAGTGCTTTTCAAGCAGGGCTTCAACACCCTCTCGTCACATCACGACGATGCATTTTGGATTATTTGGGAAAAAAAGAAAAAAAACATGCAGAGTCTGAGTGAATGAAAGCGGACGATCTATCCAGTGTAGCCTGTTAAGATGCAAGTACACAAACACCAACGCACACCAGCAGGAGACCTGACACGGCCTCCATGGACACATTCAATTGCAGCAAGCAGAACAATTTTGGCGCCCGTGTGAGGACAAAGTGCAGATTAGGAGCTGCCGCCGTTCGTGAATGTTGTACCCAGTCAGCCGGTCTGTATGAAAGTGGACATAAAGGTCATCGTGATAAAAGAGGTCACGCCATATCTCAGTGATGAACCCTGGGGAGGCCGACAAGTTACTGTTTACTTGCGAGTCTGAACAAGGTTGAGAGAAAGGTCACGTTACCAGAGGGTGGGCTGGGAATCGGCGAGGAGCGTTTCATAGTTCAACGTCATATGAGAAGAGGAAACTGATATTATCGTTTTTCTTTTAAGATGGTAAAACATAATCACAAGTAACATAAGTTAAATTATGTTCTTAAATCAATTATTTGCTTGGTGTATAAAACGGATTCGTTTGTTAAAAAATAATATTACAAAAAAACACCTGTCACAAGTTCGGAGAGCCCACTTGATATTTTATTTTACTTTAGCAGTCCGAACCCCAAGGCTGTTGGATATGGCATGAAGTCTTCTGCCTAATTTGCTTGTTTAAACAACTCATTGATGATTGATTATCAAAGTTATTGTGGATGTTTACGCTGCCGACTTTCAGTCAATCATTATAAACGAGGTGCAGGCAGTAGACTAACAGTTAAGCTTAAGAACCGTGACCAAAACAATAGTTAACACGTTTACTTTAAAAAGCCTGAACATATGAGTTACATATATACATGATATCATTCTAATAAAGTGCTCCAACACTGTGTATAGTCATGTTCAAGAGGACAACATTAGCCTCGTATTCACGTCGATAAGTCTAAGCAGACTAATAATAGTCCTTTTTAAATACATCCGCGCCATTAATGCCACGAAGAAGATTACCGCGCTGCGTTGAGCAGAAAGCGGGGGAAGCGCAGCGCGGCGGGGTGTTCAAACTCCAGAAACCCCTCCGCACTTCGAAGCCCGTTCCGGGGTGACCGCGCAGCTCCAGGCCGGTTCAGTCCGCCGGCTGCGGGCCAGGTGAAAGCGACGGCCCGGGACGAATGAGCCGACAGGTGTCGCGGGTGAATTCTGTCCAGAGTCGCTTTCACGCAACTGTTTGTTTTTCCTTAGCTCAAGTTACAAAAAAGGGACACTAAACACGTTATGACAAAAGCGAAAAGCACTCACCGACAGCATGTTACTACCGTAAGACCACTGCGCGTGACGGCGTGTTTAAGAACTAATGTTGGAGGAGGCACATTCTGGCACGGGGTACCATATTTTTCGGAACACCGGAGGTTTCCAACTGACAACAGAAGCTAACGGAAAAAGCGAATTCACCCCTTCAGAAAGACAAAGGAGACCAAAGCGAAAACTAAATACTTGTTTTAATCCCCCGTCTCTCAGCTCCTCAATAGTCAAACTTTCGCACATCTACTCGACAAGTCCAACGACGGTTTACCTTCGTCGGTGACTCGGCTTTTGCAGTTGGGCTCGAAGTGATTTCTGCTCCTCAACCCGCTCACCTCCGCCATCTTGGACTACTGAAACCTAACGTGGCTGACGTCAAAGGAGCTTTTTTCCCTTCTCACGCTGTCTGCCGCCCCGAGGCTGCTGCGGCTGCCGGGTCAAGAGCGCAATCCGCACTAGTCGGCGTGCAAACTATTTATTTCATTTCACAGAAGCAAAACTCGAGTTCTTTGAATCAAGAGCACATCTTATTTTATGTATACAGCAGGTTTTTTTGTATCAGGTATATGAAACAACCTGTTACATTAATCAATAAATATTCCAGCACTCTTTGCACAAATGTATTCTTGGTTACAATTGAGAGAAACCTGACATTGTATGTTGTTATTCATTGGCCTATTATGTTATTATCTTTTTTTTACTCGCGTGTATGTAGGCTACAGTTAAATGCTTTTTTGACCTATCTTTCATCGCTGTTGTCCTTGTTCTTAGCTGCATGTTTATTTTGTAAGTCGCTTACAATGAGAGCAAAGACATGTAGGTTTTTTGGGGGGAGAGACACAAATTACACACTTTACTTTACTCAATTTGCAGCTTTTAGGCCAAAGGAAAAAGGGATTAAGTAATTGTTCACCTGCATTTTATTTAAAAATATTTGTATTTTTTATATTTCTGTCAGTGCAGAATGGGACACATGTTTATTTACCAGGGACCATATAGTGATACACATTTGTACTAGTTATTGTGTTTAGCTACAGCTAATTCACAGCCCTGATTAAAACTCACAGAACTTTAACTACATTATGTTCAATATTTCTCAAGATCACGGTGTTTACAAATATCCTGAATAAGTTGCACATAGGTCAGGCTTCGTTAAAGGAAAATAAATACAGTATAAAAGGGAACATAACAAAAATGACCACATGTGGTGTGGTGCAAAAATAAAAATAAAATAAATAAGCAATACTATAATTAAAGTTTAACACTCAAAATCTCAGCTAATGTGTCATCACCAGGGCTGTGTGTGTGATTGATACAGTTGGACTGATAATTGTGTCTCCATGGTGACACAAACACCACAAACCAACCACAGTGTGTCTGTCATTTGATTTATCTGATGAGTTCATAGTTTTTATCTTCGGTAATTTGGGTATTATTGAATGATCACCTTCCTTTCTATTTGGCGCTATAGAAGAGGCCGGATACACATTCACAGACAGGGTGGAACTTTATTTCTTCTTTTCTGTTGTTAATACTGCGGGCCGGTGACCAATTTGTTTGTTTCTTTTGTCATCCACTTATGACACCATCATCAACATTATTATTTTCCATCCCAAGAATGTGAGATAGGAATCTTGTTTTTCTGGATTGCCAGCAGCACGCCACACTCGAATTGTTCTGTTTTATTTGGGTTCCGGCGTAACACACATGAGCATGCATTGCAAATCAAGACATTTCATACAGACATTCATGGTCTCCTGAGGATGTCGTTGACAAGTATACCTTAAGGTTCAGTTGACCTTTGTGATTTTGAGTAAGACAGCTATTGGACTATGAATTGTAACGCAAAGCTCCACCGACCCGCCAGCATGCCAGTTTGTTTAAATGTGTATTTTATTAGTTATCAATTCCTTCACTGACTCACTGTGAGGCGTGGTTTAATGTCTACACGCTGTACAACACTTCCTCCCTTGGTACCCCGATGAAGGTTCATTCTGCTCTCACAGGCCGAGATAAGACTTATCTTCTGAGTTTAGCCAGATATCCGGGATGAAGTGCTGATATGTTGTTCTCCACTTGCTCACTTTATGGTCTTTTAACTCTCTGGATGATGTCTACTAAACAAAATGGTCGTAAAAGCTCTTCACCTTAGTGGTTAAACTGACTTCATGTGTTTACGCAGCTGTCCAGCATTATGTTCTGTTAAAGATGCGAACAAAGGGGGGCGGATTTTTACTCCAGGCCTTGTAATCCTATATGCCAGATTACAGTTGGCTGCTGAGATTTGGTGCTCAGTTTGCTGCTGGGGAAAATATCTGTTTACGTTAACGTCATTATTGAACACATTAAATTTGAGGGAGCATTTCTGTAACAAATTTCTATGCATTCCACTCAATAGCGGAGAAAAATAAATAAAATGCAAATGTCATCCTTACGGTGGCGCTATGGAAAAGTCAGAGATCATCACATTTAGATTAGACTTCAACCTCTGGGGATCATTAATTGTTTCAATAAAATGTCATGACAATCGTTATCTATTTGTATCACTGTGTATCACTTGGTATCTTTGAAGATGTTTTATACTTCGTTATACTCAGACGGTAAATGAAAACTGGAAAGAGTCTTATTACTGTAATTCCTGTTATTATAATGTGGGCTATTATTTTTGAGTTGCTGCTCTTGTTAGTTCGGTCGTTTTTAGATCCAACATGTGGATTAAAAGAGGAGTAGTTTTTGGGGAAATGATCATTTATTCTCTTACCTATACCAGCACCCCTCTGCACAAGAAGTAATTTAGTGCTCAGAAAAATGTAGATTGAATCATCTACAGATCCAAATCTTCGTATCGCCAAGTTTTCTGCTAAGGACGATCAAGTTATACAAATAAAAATGTCAAAACAACAACAACAACAACACCAACAACAACTAATTTCACCATGGAGTGACGAGGACTTAAATAGTTAATCTGAATACGTGTCTTCCACAGGTTTGTTTTAGGCAGCAGGCTGGGTTTGGTCTGTTTGCATTCGCCACAGCAGTGAGGTGTGTTCCATCATCTCAATGCTACCTGAACTAACACGGCTGCTGTTGGGAGAAAGCAACCAAAGGAACTTTTGTAACTTTCCAACTCTAAACTCTGATTTGTCAAACCTGGACACACACACTCACAGCAACGTTGTCACTTTATATTCATGTTCAAAGCTCACCTTAAGTAACCCTGGTCATCAGCCAATCAAGCTTTATTTGGCTCCCAGTGATTGGCTGTCAGTGCTGGATCCTCTCTCTCTCTCTCTCTCTCTCTCTCTCTCTGGCACAACCCCACCTTTCCTGGATATCCTGCTCCATCCAGGGATTGGATGTGACATTTAGGGTTCACTGAAGGACTCTCTTGCCTCTCCTGTTATTGCTAAAAGTCAAAGATAAAAGATTGTAAATGTGGGTGTTTTGCAGGCAGTTTGTAAACAATATTTAATTTCTGGGAAACGAAGGGTCAAATAGTCCAACATCCTCAATATCTCACTTTTACAGATCAAACCTCGGCCTGCTCTCTTGCCTGTGGTCTGCATGCTTTATTTGAACTTCAGGTTACACACGGAAAGGTCAAGACACACGCAGAGAAGGCCGGAGGCTCATGGTCGTAAGAGCGACAGATGGAAAATAATTAGTTTTGAGAAAGAGTGAGAGGGAGAGACCAGCCGTGTTAATCTGTGTCGGTGCTCTTCTATTCTTAGTCGGTCCCATCGGCCAGCAGAAACATGAGAGACACGTGTGATGACATAAGTCCTAATAAATTTAGAGAGAGGGTCAGGGAACAGGGACAGAGCCCCTGGAGCAGCACTGAAGTCCAGATGTGTGGACCGTACAGTGGAGGAGCTGTACTCTGTGCTTTCTGAGGGATTATTCTAAATGTACCTTTCCACCCCTCCCCCTAGTAACACAACTCATGTCTTGTTTGAGTACCAGTCCCTCGGCCTCATGTTGCTGTCAGTAAGCTTCGCGTCTTCATTTATTTGAGCTCAGGAGACGGTGGAGCCTGAGAGGAGGGCTCCCTCTAGCGGTGCCACGTAGAACACACCCTGCTTGGACCCTACTTACGCCAAGCGGCCAAGAAACTTTACAGCACACATTGACTATGATTTAAAATCCCCACTTCAAATGGACAGATACATCAAAAAACAACATTGTTGAATAATAACAGTAGTTTCCCGATATTGTTTGTTAGTTTTCATGAAAAAAGTGGGTAATATAGCTTTGTGACTATATTTTTGGGAATGTGTGGCCTTTAGTATCCTTATTTAACAGAACACAATATTATACAGTGAGAGTTCCAGAATGATTCAGTTCTATGAATGTCACAATGTTCAGTTTTATGAACAGAACTTAGATGCAGACAACAATTCCTTTTGTTCAGTTGACATTTACTAACATAAACAATGCAGAGTAAACAGGATGGAGAAATAATATGTTTATTATTATGCACCTTTCACCGAGTTGTTGTGTGTGCAACGTATTTGGCCTGGGGATGAATAAATAATCTATCTATCTATCTATCTATCTATATTATAAATATATATATATATAAATATATATTATATATTTATATATAGATTATGTTAAGGCATTTCAGACATATATTGTGGATCAGTAAGGATACATCTTGATGGATGACAGCTCGCATATCTGTTAAATATTACAATTTTAAACATACATTTTTTAATTTGTTAATTATTTTAGTTTTAAGCCGGCTATTGATCTTTTTGCAAGTTATTTGTGATGTTACTTAACTTGTTTGACTTATAGATATTTCATGTATCTTACAAATAGTATCTCTGAATTTGTCACCGTCCAATACACTTACATTACTGCAGTTAAGAACAATTCGGAAGTACTTTATTTGAGTTTTTTAATTTTATGACACTTTATACTTCTTTTCCAATATATCAGTGGCACATATTGAACATTGCAGATACAGATTTGACAGAATAAAACAAAAATATCTCACCAAAAAAAAAATGAGCATAGGCCTAATTGATCTATCCAACAGTGTACAAGAGAAAACCTTTACTTGTAATGTTTTATTTTCTTTTACATTATGTCACTTTTACATTTTAAGTGAAGAATCTGAATAACTCTTCCTCTACTGCTCAGTTGCAAACATCAAAAGAGAGTTTAAAAAACATTTTGGGAAAATGTATAAATGAGGAACATTAACAAAATCAGGAAATGTTTCATTTGAACAGTTGTCGGCTTTCCTGTATGTCCTGTCTTTCTCCTGAACGCTTTAAAAAGTGAAGACGATTTATGACTACACTCCATGTAATCTAACAAAAGCCTTTGGGGGGAAAGCGACACCTTTACTATCAGCTCTGAGCCGGATTGTATCTCCTCCTCGCCACCTGAATTTGGACCCTCCAAATAATCTACACCTGGACCCAGAGGTCTCCACATGCGAGAGCCAGTCAGCAGGAGCAATGACTTCCTCCTCAAAAGAAGATGTTTCTCCCCTGGTGAAGGCCTCTTGTGGTCCTGAGGAGTGACCTGGAGGCGTGTTTTTGCACTGAGGTCACTGAGGTCCCTCTCAGCTCCCCCTGCTTAACCCTGATGTGTACCGCAGCTATAGGACACTGATGGTCCGCTTCCCATCATATCTGGAGTTGTGGATAAATGGTAATTTGCAACATGAGCAAGAATACATCCAGGACCTTCCTGGTTTCCACTGCTACCACACGGTGGCAGTGTAGGCCTGGTTGAGTTGTGTGTCAGTTTGACCTGAGAGGCAGATCAGAGTTACTTTAGCTCATAGAGGGTAAACATCGTTAATATTTTGATCTGGAACACTTGCATTGATCTTTATAGGTTGGACCAGACTTTGTCACAAACATTGAAGGAATCGGATCTCTGGTGGCCAGACAAGATGACGAGGAACTCCTTCATGACTTTGCCTCCAGCAGTGTGCACTATATTGAAACGGCCTCCTGTCTGCTCTCCCCCTATTTTTTTATTTTAACAAGCCATTACTCCTGTTATTAAATCTTTCCAGTAAGTTAAAAAACATATTTTAGAGGCGAAGCTGGCTTATTAAATAACTTAACGACCTAGGCCATAAATACACCTCTGATCTGAGAAACCGTCGAGGCCCAGAAGGTCTCGCGATCCTTTAGGGAGCCAAACAGGGTGAAGCTGCTTTTAGCTACGATGCTGCGAACCTTTAAAATCAAAATTAAAAACCACTTTACCTCCATGTCATCAGTTGATTTATTTCTCTACTGTACTTGTTTTTACTTTATCAAATTTGGAGCAATTTATAATGTGTTGCTGCACTGTACCTTCTCCATAACTGTATCCTGTTTATCTATTTCTATTTTATTTTCTATTTTATTGTGTGTTTTAACGTTGTTGTAGTATAATTCTTTGTTTTACTGGAGGTGAAGCACTTTGAATTGCCTCTGTGTTTGAGAGCTTTCAACGAAGTTGCCTTTTCTTAAAAAACAGGACTTCATTGAGTAATTTTACAATATGCAATATCTTTTTGATAAATAGTTGATAGCATTTGAGTTTGAATGATAACAGCAGAGCTTGTGGAAATATTTCAGATATTCATTTCTCAAAATAATGACTTTCAATCTCATGTAATGCATTTAAGGGAAAGATATGAAGAATTAGTATAAACATTAACATCATTACTGTATTCTCTTATTTATATTTTGTGATTTTTACAGACAATAAGTGACATGACGCTTCATTTAACACACACGTTAAAATGACATGGGCTCTTCCCTTTTTGTTTTAATAAGACCTGCAGTGTTGATGGGAAACTTCTTGTATATCACTGCTGTAATGTTACTTCCTAGGTAACCTCATATGTTATGTTTTCCCAAGGTGATTGCTTTCATTTTATTGTAGTCTTTTTTATTCCCACAGAATTTTCCAAATCCTTTCATGACATTGAGAGCACAAGATTTGAAATGAGATGGGTCAAATATATATCACCAGCGTAAAGGTTTATTTTGAAGTCATGCACCACACTCGCCTTCTAGTCTCTTATTGCACGAGTCAACACAAAAAAGGCCGGTGAGACGGCATACTAATGAACAGAGGCTGCTGGTTTACGATAAAGAGCTTCATTCCATTTCATGACATGTTTAGATGAAACATAAAAACCAATACTGCCGCTCTACCCATATCAAAATATATTTGGCCGTCACTAACCATCCCACAGATTCCCTCATGTCATTGGAGGAAAGTCGTCCAGGGTTAAAGTTCACCTGACCTATGTATGTACATGGACGTACGGGTTCCCTTTTCAAAGTGCATGCATTGTGAGAACTTTGGCAAATAATTGATTTGCCATCTTTTGTTCCTCTATTAAATTGTTGCAAAGATAAATTAAAGTCACGACTGTCTTCTGTCCTGCCTCCGCAATAGTGAAATAAACTCCCTGTTGACCTCAGGAGAGCAGAAACTCTCCACGCCAAAAACTCCCCACATCATCTGTTCAGACTGTACCCTGGCCCATAAAATAAAACAATTATCAATAAATGCAGCGCTTGAAGTAGATCAGCATATCTGAGGAAATTGATGTATAGCCTACTTGCATGATTTCTTGTACGTTTTGGGGTTCATGATTGAATGCAGATATTTGAAGTCACTTTGGACACAATAATAAGCTAAATAAATGAAATAGTAGTATTGGTAGAGAGACAACATCCTCTAAAAACTAACTGAGATTTCCCATTGTATTACAGGAATCTGAAAGGGAAAGCCAGGGAGGAGACTCCGAGGCCAGGCCAGCTAACACGCCAGCAGGGGGTCTCATCACTCTCTCCACACTTCTGCTGTCAGGGCTTTTGTTTCAGCAGCATTACTCACTCTCCAGGCCCGGCCTCCCAGGTAACTGCACCGCTGAGCCGGTGCTGCTGGTGGGGGGACAGCACACAATCGGCCTCAGTCTGCACAAAATGCCGATCGACCTAAACGATAACCGAAGAAGAGAATAAAACGCGTTAATCGCTTAAGGGATCTGAGGAAGATTGCAAGTTCTTGACCAAAATTAGACTTGAATACTAGATATTCAAATCATTTTTTACAATTAAAACAACCTGCAGGACTGAACACCTTCAAAATTAAGAAACAGACTCAACACATCTTTCTCCTCTCCTCTCCTTTCCTCCCCTCCCCATCTCTCCTCTCCTCTGCTCTCCTCTCCTTTCCTGCCCTCCCCATCTCTCCTCTCCTCTCTTTTCCTTTCCTCTCCTCTCCCCTCCCCATATCTCCTCTCCTCTCTTCTGCTCTCCTTTCCTCCCCTCCCCATCTCTCCTTTTCTCTCCTCTTCTCTCCCCATCTCTCCTCTCCTCTCTTCTCCTCTCCTCTCCTCTCCTCTCTTCTCCTTTCCGACCGTATGCATGAACACACATTGCCAATAAAGTTCATGTTTTTTTCTTTCACCTGGTATTTGCATTGTGATGGCTTGATGGATGAGCAACTAAAAACATTTTAGACCAAATAATCTAAATACATTCAGTTTGAAGCTAAATATTCAGACTCGTTTACAATAAGAGAAACATGCTAAACACTAAAACAAATAATTGTGCCTTTCTGTAGAAGACCTCAGGTGCAGCCCTATGTTGTGTTATTGAGATCTGTTTCATCTGCCGCGGAATTAGAAATGACCACACACGCTTTTATCTGTTCTCGTATTTATGACTGTATAATGTACTTCTCTCCTCTCTCAATAAATCTGCGATAAACCGGTTGCAGGTTGTACAGGATGCTGCTGCCAGAATACGAAGACAAATAGACGGTCTCACATCACCCCGATACTCAGGTCCCTTCACTGGCTCCCTGTAGAGCAGAGGATCAACTTTTAAATCCTCACATACAGAACGCTGCACGGCTAGACTCCATCATACGTGGCTGAACTACTTCACCCATATTTTTGGGACAGGGATGTCTATATGTACAGATTGTAAAGCACTCCGAGACAAATTTGTAATTTGTGAAATTGGGCGATACAAATAAACTGAATTGAATTGAATTGAATATTCAACAGCCCGCCATCTCAGATCCAACCTCCAGAACCTTCGGTCAGTCCCTCACACTCGCCTTGAAAATCGTGGTGACCGAGCTTTTGAGGCGGTAGCACCAAAGCTGTGGGATGCTCTGCCTGCACCCCGAAGGTTTTCAGATTTAATAGCATCATTTAAACTCCAGCGCAAAACACACCTGTTTACACTGGCATTTGGTTCATTTAACCCTTGTGTTGCCTTCGGGTCAATTTGACCCGATTCAATGTTTCACCCTCCTGTCGCCTTCGGGTCAATATGACCCGATTCAATGTTTAACCCTCCAGTTACCTTTATATTTACTAACATATTTTACCCTTGAGGTCAATATGACCCCAGCTATTAAAATCTCCAGAAAATTATTAGAATTAATATTGTTTTCCAAGTTTAAGTGTGAGGTACTTTATGTTTGTTTGTTGACTCCCGAAAGAACACCGACATTAAACATTGAATCGGGTCAAATTGACCCGAAGGCGACAGGAGGGTTAAATATTGAATCGGGTCAAAATGACCCGAAGGCAACACAAGGGTTAAATATTCTACGGCCTGCTGTATATTAATTTTATTGGGTCATTTATTGCATCATTTTTTACTGTGTATCGTACACAAGAGTACACAAGTTATTTAATTATTTTCTAAGTGCTACATTTCAATCTCAGTTTTAAGACAAATTGTTTTAATTAGCTACTGTACTGCACTTTGTGACACTTTGTCTGTGATAAGTGCAATATGAATAAACTTTACTTAATTCCTAATATAAACAAGGTAATGACATGTGCCATGTTGCAGTAACTTTGATTTTACTGTAATAAAAGCCATCAAATCAAGAAGCACACGAGATTCGACGCTACGAGTATCGACCAAAATAATTTTACACCTAACATCACAAAACAATGAGATATTTAATTCGATGCTGGCATTGCATAAACAGAGCAAAGCACAATAATGACTATTGTAACATAAAATGGTTTGTTTTCGTAGAAGAGTTCACTGTCTGCTGTAATAACAGAGTGTGCACCATCGCAGCGTAACTCTTGTGCACCTGAATCCTCTCAGACCGAAGATGGATTTTAACGATGTTGTGTCTTCTGCTTTCCTTCACACCTTTCCATTTACTTCGACTGACGATTCACATTTACTGGCTACCCCCTGGCGTCGTGGCACACATAAACAACAAGTCAATAAACAACCAGGTAACATGTTGAACATTATGCAGGAATCACGCTGTGTTTTTTAAATGTTCTCGTTTTGGTTCTAAATGTTTTGCCATTTACTCAGTAATTATCTACGCTTTACTTCTCATGCCCTGATGATTGTTTATCACATTTAGCTGTTTCAAGATTCTTATCAATCATTTACAAATAATTTTCTCTTTTCCTCAGGAACAGAAACTTTTGTTTATTGGTTCAAACTAAATGTTTCGGTGTTATGCTTGTGACGAAGGTTTGAGGTTCAACAGCCTTTAAATAAATCTGAATCTAGTTTTGAATCCAGTACTGAACACATTTTTTTCTTCTTTCAGCATTTGTAAGAAAAGTGAAGAAATAATAAAAAGAAAATTGAGATTTGTACGTTTTGCTGATTGAGGAGGCAGAAATGTTGAGTGGCAGCGTAATTGTTTTGACTTAACTCTATGGTATTTATTCTTCATATGTTGAGTCTCTATCTGTCATATTCATTGATTGTGTTGTCACTGTAATGCTGTTCATCTGTCCACATCAAATCTATTGCTTCAGTCCATCCTGGAGAGGGATCCTCCTCTGTTGCTCCCCTGAAGGTTTCTTCCCTTTTTTATGTATAACGGGTTTTTTTATTTTCTGGGAAGTTTTTCCTGATCCGATGTGGGGTCAAAGGTCAGGGATGTCGTATGTGTACAGACTGTAAAGCCCTCTGAGGCAAATTTGTAATTTGTAATATTGGGATATATAAAATAAACTGAATTATATTGAATTATTGTGTGTATTTCTCTCATATGTAAACACATTGAGTCATATTACACTTTAGTTTTGTTTATATGGCTTCTTGCTCATGGCTGTCATCACACCTGTGGTGCTTTTCTCGTTACAGGTACTCGTGCCCCCAAAACAACATTATCGTGGTTACGTCCTGCACCAATCTATTCCTGGAGAATGCAGAAAGTGTCCCACTTAAGATTGAAAAACGACCGGTGTTAAATTAAATAAATTGGAATTCATTTCAATTCAGTTTATTCTGTATAGCCCAATATCACAAATTTAAAATTTGCCGCAGATTGTGTCCTGTTTAAAGTCATCAGGATTCCCGAGTCCTCTGAGATGCTTTGTAGTGCATAGATTGCTCTGGTTTCATACCTGCATTATGTGGCATGCAGTGGTTTGGAGGAAGAGAGAGAGAGAGACATGAGAGAGAGAGAGAGAGAGAGAGAGAGAGAGCTCCACCACCTCCCTCTTTCTGGGTGCAGCTTTGTGTGCCATCAAAAGGCCCTGAGCAAAGAGACATGAGCCTTAATTGTTGTGCTTTATCAGGGGGATAAAGGCGGGATGGGCATCAATTTAGGATGCCTTTATTAGACTACAAAGTGTGACAGACTGACGAAGAGATAATTGGCAGAGAGGGGAAAGGAGGACGGGATGAAAGAGGAGAAGGATGGAAAGACGAGGAAGAGAAGGGATGTGGGTGGAGGCGTATTTGATCAGGCAGTTATGGAGCAGAAGACTCAGAGGGCGGTGAAATGAAACTGAACCAGATGAAGCAGCTCCTCCGGTTGAAGCTGCCCAGATTGTTTGGCAGAAATGATATATTATCAATATTTTGGGGAAAAGTTCAGTGTTCAGTTTTACAAAACGCTGGATCCTTTATCACATAGTTCTACAAATCACATCTCACTCCATTGATGCCTTCAGTCATCTTGTGAGTTATGTGGAGTTTTTTTCTCTTCTGAGCAGCATAAAGTTTTGATATTCAATTTGTTACACGCTTCATTAACACATCAAATGTTTGCCGTGAAGCTCGGGTGTTTACCGAAGAAGCGTCTCAATTAAATGTCTCTCCTCGACATTTTGAAGGATTCCCTGAATTTAAATGTTTGCAGAGTTAAGAGTCGGATACTTGCTGTGGTGTTATATGTGTACTTTAAGGCCGTGTGTCGTGTCAGGAGGCGCTAGCTGCTCAGTTTCACAGCTTGTTAATGTGGCAGGATAATGTTGGCCTCCTTCGATTACATCTGAACTAATGTGTTTGTCTGATTACACTGCGGCAATATGAGGACTGTAAAACAAAAAGCTGAGCATCATTTCCAATCTGTCCCCTGCACAACACGCTAATGACATCATTTAGTTTTGATGCATGTTCCCCCCAAAAAAAAGTGCCTGAAAGAAAAACGCTCCAAAGCAACTTCATTCGATCAGCGGTCGGGTTCACGCTCTCTCACGTTACACTGTCATTCCCACAAATCACACACACACACACACCCTAATCATCCCGGGGTTCACACACTGACGGTGCAGCCCCGAGCCCCCCCACCCCCTCTCTCTCCTCTCCACCCCTGACATGAATATATGAGTGTTTTTATGTGTGCGGTGAAAAGGCGCCGCTGAGTTAAGTGGCCTTGTTGTATTCTGCTCGGGCTCTAACAGCTTCCAGTGGGGGGTGTGGGTGAGAGTGGTGGTGGTGGGCGGGGGGTGGATGAAGGAGAGGCCTGCAGCACCATGCCTAATCAGCCTTTCTCGCCAGGGTCAAGACTTTCTGTCTGGGTCCGCGGTGCTCCCTGCCACCGAGGACTCGCCCATTCAAGCTCACAATGTCCCTGTCAGTCCCGACAACACTTCCTGCCTCTGCTGGCTCCAGCCCTCGCAGGGATACACAATATTTCACAGCTCCAAACAATGGCCTGTCTGCCTGCACCCACCATATGGTTACTATGGGCCACAATATTGACACACATCACTAATTATTCAAAGAGACGAGAGGGAGGGGGAGCTGAGGAAGGAGTTTGCCGGTTGGTTTTTCTCTGTGATGTGAGATGTGAGAGGAAAGGAGCTCGTCCAGGCGGATTTAGCTTCATTCATTTGTCACTCTGTTCCGCACCTTTTAAACGGTCCTTAGCCCACATGGGATCCTTTCTTTCAGCACAACTCAGCTATCAGCCTGATTTCTCATTTTGTCAACTTAGCAAAGTATAACGGTTCCAGGAAACCCATAAAACATCACACAAATTAAACATGCGCCTCTAGAAACAATCAAATTCAGTTCTGGCTTGAAGAAAATATAGTTTCAACATCTGTAATACAGGCTATTTACAAGTTACGTGATTTTATTCCAACTAAATGTCTTTTTTGTCAAAAATACCAGTGCATCCCTGAACATATTTTTTAAAAAACATAATTGTCTCTCCATAATGTATAAATAAAGTTATGATTCTGGAAATAAAAAATGCACAGAGGGTTATAAACTGATGAAAAAATATATCAAAATATTTCTGCCACCATGTTATATTTGTCTGCTATTGAGGAGCACAGAGAAACAGCCCTTGAAGTTTGGGATGTTTTTGTTCTGAAGCGAGAGAGGAAGTCATCCATATTAACCGAACAGGAGGACATCTGGGCTACAGTCGAGGGGCATCAACACACCTCTGTCCGGCATATGCCTGTTCTTATTCCCACCGGAGCTCCCTAATGGAGCAGGGAATAATGTGAATGACGTGATCTCTGACCGCTGCCCCGGTGTAGAGGTCATAGATGAAAAGAGGGCGAGAGCAGTCAGATAGGTCAGCAGAACATTTAAACAATCTGTGTTTGCTTCGACTCCTGCCGGGAGTTAAATAAACACTTTCAGAGCTCAGCAACTCAAACAGCCACACTTTAAACAAACTAGCGAGGACATCATGTAACTGTCCACTTTTATGTTTTACCATTGCAGTTGAGGCACAAAGCCAAGTATTTGGTTTTCTTAAGGATTAAAAACTCGGTGATCCTTAAAGAACGACTTACTGTTATTCCGAAGGAATTTTTAACCATTACTAAATTATACTTTTCACCATTCAAGTTAAGGCATTTCAAGAGACATTTAAAAAAAATTGGAATCTAGCACTGCTACTCAAATGTACCGTTAGTTACTTCGTTAATAATTAATTAACCACAACGAAAGACATTACAACAACAAGCTCCCCAACAGCATCACCAATGATCAAGAAGTAAGAACAACACAATGCAGGTGACACATCATAGCACCCAGATCGGTTTGGTAGTACATAACATGCAAAAACCAACACAAACAATGCAGCAGTTCTTTCAGTAAACATAATTATGTAACATAAGGAATTGATCTGACCCCCGCACACTGCGGTGCCGTCGCTAACTCTAAGTTATGTTGCAGCATACAATAGACACAATAAAATTGTTTGCTTTTTCCTGGAAAGTCAGTTTATTCTAATTACTTTTCATCTGCTCAAGTGTGAAATTGTTCTCTGATTGTTTAATTGAGCTTCAGTGGGTTATTATGATCTACCTATTGTTGAATATAATTGATGAAACACACTGCACTAAATACTTTTTCATAAACTCCTTGGCAGGAGGGGAACTTGTTTTAAAAATGGCTTACTAACTTATTCTTGTATTAAAATCTTAGAGATTGTTTCAGATCAAGTAGCTTTTACAAACTTTGAATTTCCACATTTTAGGGTAATTCAATTGCACTGTAAAAAGATTGTACATTATTGTACATTACATATTGTGATATTGGGAGTGTTTTGTCATACAGTATATATATATTTTTTTCTCATTTTAATAATTTATATATTTTTGTGAGTGAGACCTCTGTGTTCAATATTTACTGTCCCTGTTGTGTTTAATAAATGTATTTCATGGACTAATGTCTTCACGTCTCATTAATAACTGAATACTTAAAGTGAATAGTAAGGACATATTTAATTTAGGTAGTTAAGTAATTGCAATTAAAATGTTTATAAGATGGAAAACTGTAATGTAATAGGTTAATAGCCATAAATTAGTCAAGTGCTTGACAATCTGTCTGCCAGGAAACAACAAAGTGGCAGACACTTGTCTGTCTTCATAAACAGCTCTTTATCATTGATGTGTGGCCCCGACTGAGACTCAAATACAAGACGAGAATAGAACAGGAGAATATTGTAATCTAAAGGTGCTGAAAACTGAGTGGCTTTTCAGCACCGTGGACAGCATTAACAATGCTGCAATTTCATTGGTTGTCAGTGAGTTCCACCTATGCCGATTCCTGGCTAATTCAACATCTTTAGCCCCAGCTCTGATTATTGTTTACATTCACAAGTACGATGGGAATCAAAACGAGAAGTTCTTCCACCTAGATGGCTGCTCATGTCCTGGACTCGAAAACTGAATTTACTTCACCCTGACAGAAAGAAAACTCACACAACAAACTTATAGTTTCTGAAAAAGAGGTAATTTAGAGGCTGGCTCCGTTACTAAGCAGAGGTAGTCAGTGTAGGCCATCACAAGTTCTACATGTTATCCTTTTTGTTTATTATTGTCATCATTTTTTTTCTTCTCCTAAAATACACACAATTCAAATGATTAGTATATTAAATATTGTATTTTTTCGCCACTAGACACAAGCATCAGCATGAATACACTCGTCTTCCAGCATCTTCCCAAGTCTCTGCTGGCTCTCTACCCCGGCCCTCGTCGAAGCCCCAGTCTGTCCCCGCCAGGCGGCCCCCTGAGTGGTGGGAATGTGCTCCTGTGCAGCAGGCCATGACAGGCCCATGTTGGGACAGGCCTCAGCGCTCCACTCCACAGAGCAATGGATTGACAGCCCTCACTGAGGGAGGTGGGATTCCTAATCTGTCTGTCAAACGGCCGCTGGAGATGAAGATGCGATGTGAGGGACCGCGGGGACCTGTGACACGTGACGAGACGGCGTTTCCTCCTCTCCTCCCAGGTCCTTAGCAGTTAGCTAAAGTTAGCTCGTGGGCTGAGGGTGAAGGTTGCCACAGGTCCAGATGTTCGTGAGGTTTCCCATCCCTCTCCCAGCTCACTGTGATGTGCTGTGCCACATCTGTCCGGGCAGAGGTGTGCCATATTGCTTCCCATCTGCCACACACACACACACACACAAACACACACAGACACAGAGGGACACACATGCAGCGTGCCCAGAAACTGCCCATTTTAACCGGGGCCATAAATAGTGTAATTCATGGGTGTGAAACAGCGGGTTTTTAAGAGCGCTCAGAGGAACGGAGCGGAGCCGGAACCTTTGGCATCTGACGGACAGATTTTCTGTTCCTGGTAGCCACATGAAACTCTGTGAACTGCACACTGAACACACTGAGACAGCGAGGCGATGAAGACCTGCTGCTAGAAGAAAATGAGCGTCACACCGTCATCGTCTTTCTCTTTCTTTCCGTTCGAACGCCTCCGTCCTTGTGCGTCTCGCCATCTGTCTCCCCTCGCTCCGTCTCTCTTTCTGTCTCGCCTCTGTCCTCTTTTTGAGCCAGGGGGGCGGTATCGAAACGAATGTCACCCCTGTCCCAATGTTACTTAGGGGAAATTGACTCCTTAGCCTCGGTGCTGTCGGCGGCCATATGCTGATGTTTTCATATTCCAGAGAAAAGAGGAGAGGGAGTCGTAAAGACGGCTAAAGACGGAATTACAACCCTGGCTACCACTGGTGAGGAGAGGGAGAGGCCCCTTCTGTCACACCTCGAGCGCTGTTAAAGCCCCAATCCCTCAGTCCTAGCAAGTGCCACGGGCTCCTGAAGTACCACATTAACACTGGGCGTTTCACCGAAATTTGGACGTGTTTTTACGTCGCTCCATTGGCAGGTGATTCGGTCTAATTCATGGCTCGTGAGGCAGCATGTTTAGCTTCTCGTTCTTATTAAACATTCACAACCGGGTGGAGGGCGCGACGCGTGGTTTGGCTGCTCTGCTGATGGTGGCTTTAGGACACATCCCCGGTCTTCCTCAGCGCGGGCCGTAGAGCTATAGGCTGCGTTTCCAGCTTATCTATATTTCATGCTTTTATCTGCTCTCAGCGTTTAATTAGGCAGTTAGCGGCTCGTTAAATTCCATCGAGAGCAAACTTTTACCTCGTTGCAAAGTTGTGCTGATGTTGAGCTTTTCCAAGGCGATGCAGGATTTTGATTATCTTGCATCTACAGTGTCACAAGTTATTATTGAGTTATGCCATCTTTGTTGTTTTATCACCTCGGTTTGTTTCCGGGGAGAATATTTTCCTCAGACATTTTTTGCTTCGGAAGAATGAATATGTATTGAACTGGAGTCTCAAGTACAACAAGCAAAACTTTTGCAATCACCAAATCCGCTATTAATTGATTCCCTAACCCTAACCCCTAACCCTAACCTCTAACCCTAACGCTCTAACCCTAACCCTGTGATGTGCTCTGTGTTGTTGCTGTTTTCCTGTTGTACAACACTATGAAATTACGCTCGACAAACAAACTAAACTTGAAACTTGAGACTTGAGCCATGTTGCCACCTTCTCATCTCTGATGGGTTTGTTGCACATGCAAAGTTCGGATCGGGCGCTCGTCAGAAAATGACGAAGGGTATGAACGTTTATGAACCGGAGTGTTTTTCAAATATCCTGGAAACAGGAGTTCAGTCGGGAGGGGGTTAAGGAGGACGTGTCCGATGTTTTTGCAGTTTGCTATCAAATTTGAAAACGAGGGGGAAAACACATGATAAACACGATCTTGGTATTTGATAACCACTAATGAAGAAAAATATTCACCTAGGAGCAAAAATGGTCTGATTAGAACGGCACAACTAAAGATAGCAGGTAGATTTCTGTAAAAGAAGACTTAATGTTTTAGAATAGCTAACTTTTCCTGCAGTTCGTGCAGTTATTTTATCGGATGTTTTGCACTAAAAACATCTGTCTGCTGCTGTTGCCAAAAACGGCACAATGAGAACATTAAGAGTGAACCAACACAGTAAAATTGCGAGTTGAAAAAATAAAAAAGCAGCTGAAAGATGCTAAAACGCTTCGCGTTACAGCTGCATTGAAGATAATTTGCACTCCCATAAAAATAGGGATATGAATTTCTTGTAATTTATCAAGGTCAGATCGAAGCAAATGGTCAAGTGACTCTCAGTTGAATGTGCCATAACTGTGAAGTTCAAATGACTCTTTGTCCTGGGAGCAGGTAGCCATTCTGGGCTCGGTGGCCTTTCTTTGCTTTGTTGTTCTGGGCCGCTGTTAGCAGATGGACATCCCAACCAAAACTGCCAACCTGCTGCTCATAACGAAATGACAAAAATGACATGTTTTGCCCTCTTGAATAGCACACAGAGAGAGAGAGAGAGATAGAGGGAGAGAAAGAGAGAGAGACATGCTACGCCTCGCTCCACGGCTCGGTCTGCAGCAACTTTCCAACGTAAAGGCCTGTGGGTGGACCTACGGGGTCCCACGTGAGCCAATCAGGGCTGTTATGTAAGTGCAGGGTGTTTGAAAGTGGCCGTGGCCAGACCAGTCGTATATACGGCTTGTTGCTGATAATCGGTGGCGTGGCGTGGTGCGGCGTGCGGCTGACAGATGCCAGCTCCAGCTGGTACAGGGGGGGGTTTATCGCCCCGGTTGGAACGCGGGTCCTCACACCCCTCCACTGCGCTGGCCACCGTCGCCGTGTTTAATGAGTCACGAATTGCCTGTTTGTCTTCTGCTCCCTGCTGTTTCTGCACTCCCGCTTCCAGAACAATCCCTGAAACACATGCTGCTGCGCTCCGCAGAGCAGCCAGACAGGCACGCTCAGCCAAACTGTTGTAAAGAACAAAGTTGTCATTTTTTACAATTTGTCTCCCTTCTTTTTGGTCTTTTTCTGTTTTCTTCTTCTTCTTGGGTGTTCATCTGAGAGAGGGATGGCTCGCTCTGTAATAAAGCTGCCTTTTCAGATGCTGTGCCTGACCTCGCCAATATGGCTACCCCGAGAAAACAGTGCCCATTTGAAGCCCCTGACAAATACATAAATGGCTCTATAATTGGGCCGCTTTGTTGTGCGCGGCGCTGGCTCGTCGGAGAGTGCCGTTCTACACTTTGTGGTTAATGAAGTTACATTATGACAACACATGGCAGTTGCTAAAGGAGCAGACACTGGCACACGGATAAGACATAAGCAGGTGGTGTTGACAGAGAAACGGTTTGTTTTAAGTCACTAGACAACCACAATTTGAAAAAGAAAGAGTTTTCCGCGACAACTAAGCAGATCACAAATTCATCTCCAGGCCAGCGACAGAGCTGTGTGACTACAAGAGAGGGAGGATCCGCAGGCCAAGTAAACACACGGAGACGCCTGGATGACCATCAAACACACACACACACACACACACACACACACACACACACACACACACACACACACACACACAGAAGGAGTTCTTGCAGCTTAATCTCACCTGTTTAATCTGCAAGATTGGGCGACAGCTCCTGTAACAGGAACAGGTGGCTCAAACAACTGCTGCATGGACACATTTAGAGACAGTCTGGAAACATTGATTAAAGCTGCGATCAGATTTGTTGAGCATATTAATTTGAGATGTATACTTTGAAGGAAAATAAACTTTACGCGCTTCTTAGTTATTTACCAGGAAGTTTGTCTCCGTCTCATTCATACGGAATGAACCGGGCTTTGACCTATAAATCCCATGCATTTGCCCACCTTTGTAAGAAAAGCACACACACACACACACACACACACACACACACACACACACACACACACACACACACACACACACACACACACACACACACACACAGTTACTCAGATCGTCTGATGATCAGAAGAAGCGAAAAACTATCCGTGGAATCTTGGCAGCGTCCGGATTCGGCCCAGTGCCATGAAATCCTCATTTGGCGAGGGTGTTCTTTGTGGCCGGCTCTGGGTTCTCGGAGTGGCATTCTTCTCATTGTACAGGTCACCGAGACAGAGGCGGTCAGCCTGAAAAGATCCTCGGTGGGGGGAAACAATGGCTTAAGGCAGCCCATAAATGTCTCCTGTTCGGCTTCGGCCCATTGACTCTTTGCCTCCCCGCCAGGCGGGGCCCTGTCAGACCAGCCCCTCTCCCTAACAGCTTAATTAGCAGAAAGAACGACAATGTCAGAGCCTGTTTCGACTGAAATAAAAACAAGAAAAGATCCAAAAGCTGCTCTCTCCGCCTCTCTTTGTCCCCGTGCGGCCCGTGATAACGGGAGCTCTGACTTTTCTCTTCAACTTAGTACAAATAAAACAACATTCCTACACTGTTCCATGAGGAGCATGACGACCGACTGATGGACCAGCAATGGGGGGGGGGGGAGGGGGGGGCGGAGTTCTCGGTTCTCGGATCGCAGCATTTTTTTTAAAAGGACGTCTTCTGATTTACGTTGACACACTGCGTTAGCGTTGAGTGTGTTTTTTGCGCGAGTACGCTTCTCTACGAGCGATAACCTCCACATCTCAGAGGGGTGAATCCTGCGGTCCGTCTGAGGGCTTTGCTCCGGACACTCAATATGATTTGTGTTTTTTCACGACAACGGAGACGGCGATGATGATAATGCAGTTTGCATTGTGATGCTAATGCAAGGGAGAATGTGCGTCCTCCACGCTGGCTTTGAACCTTCCACGTCTTTCACTTTGTGCTTCCACTTGCATGTTTCTGTCAACACTCAGTTGGATTGAGTTTGTCTGCCCTTCCACTTCCTCGTCATCCTCTTCGCAGGTCTGTGCTTTGGCTTGTCTGGTGTTCACATAGCGTCTCCTAAACACGGCCCTCTCGCAACTCTTCATACCTCGACATTTTGAATTGGCCTTAACCGTTAATCTCCCTGTCTTTTCGTGGCCCATCTCTCCATATCTCCGTGCCCCATCTCTCCATATCTCCCCGCTGTCATTCTTTGTTTCTTTTCTTTTATCCGCAGTTCACATCAAACACTGGCACCAGATTGATTCTCATGTGAACAAGGCTGCAGTGGGGGGCCAGGGACCTCTTCCCCGGGCTTTGAAGCTCTTTCACATCCTGTGGACCCCCCCCCCCCGCAACCGGACACACACACACACACACACACACAATCTTCCAAGTCCAGCCCCAGTCGACCGTGGAATATTTCAAAAGACATCGTCTTTTATTTTGCCATTCCAGAGGCAAACAAACCTAATTTACACAATTTAAAATACTTAAAAGCACACACCTAGGACACCTATTATTTGGATGTGCAAATATCAGACATCATGGGAAGCGACTGTGTGAGTATGGAGGACTTAAAATGACTTAAGTATAAATAAATAAATAAATGAATGCATGAATAAATACAAGAATAAATAAATAAATGCTTAAATAAATGTATAAATAAATGCGTAAATAAATGTATAAATAAATAAATAAATACAGGAATGAATAAATATAAGTTATAAATCAACAGGACATCATTAGATAAATATATTTCTGCATTTCTGTATTTCTTCATTTATTTATTTCTCTATTTATGTGTCCACACGTATTTCATCAGTTATTTATGTGTGACATTTACATGTCCGTATATTCAAATGAGCTGGGCGGTCCGAACCTCTGTCTAAAGCATGATTGGTCACTGGAGTGTGATGCACCTGGTGTGTTATGCTCTACTATTTCTGCCTGGCACATGAAGCTGAAGTTGGCTCGCTCAGCTAACCGTTAGCAGAAGTTAGCCGAGACAGCTTTTTTACTTCAGCCGTTTATCAATTCCAAGAACACTGAGTACAGACTCGTGTTCTTTTGGAGTCTGGTCTTGTGAGTCCAGACTCTCGAGGACGCAGGACGGTCTTTCTGGTCTTGTGACGTCACCACATCAACTGTTCTTGCTCATGAATTTATTCCAATTATTCACTTTAAAATACTTTACAGTGGAGTAGAACGTGTTGCGGTGTTCACTGTTGTTTGGCGTAGGCTACGAATAAACGGTAATAAATATACAACGTCTCGTAGCTTTCCTGACCCAGGGTCGCTACAATATGAAGTTATGAATCTTAACTAGGGCTGTCAATAGATTAAAAAAAATTAACTAATTAATCGCACAGTTTGAAATTGCGATTAATTAATCGCGATTAATCGCGATTAAAAGTTGTTTCCTTCTTTTTAAAGACAAAACTTCACACAGAGCTGTGTTTTCAAAGAGGCTCCTACATATACAGTGCCAGCGAGGTATTTAATATCGTGGATGATAAATTGTTTCTTCAGTGAAACATCAGATTAGTAAAAAAAAAGAAGTATATTGAGACCCCATTGGTCCTGTCATCTTTAACATTGAACAGCAGCAGAACCAGTGGCCTTGGTAACTGACTGACATTCAAATATGTCACGTTAACCCTCTGGAGGCTGGGGGCATTTTATACATTTTACAACAAACAAAAAAATTCACCGTTTAAAGTCTTTTGCATGTGACACACCCCCACGTGTTCTACATCAAACATTCCAGAACAATCTCAGTTTAGCAATGAGTCTCATTGTCCTGGTGCCGTGTGCTCTGCTCTCTGACTGACAGGCTGCTAAATGAGCCTCACCTGTGAGGTGGGAGGTCCTTTGTGATTTACTGAGTGTTCATTGGTTGTTTTTTTCCCGAAATGTTGACAGACAAACGGATTGACAAATCACGTTGAAGGTTTCGTGTGACGAGTTCTTTCCGCGCCGCGTCACCCGACAGTCGCCCCTTCGTTCCTCTGTGTATCAGAGGGGGAGACGGGAGGAAGGAGCGGAGGAGGAAACCCGACTGATTCATCCACGAGTTAAACTGATTTCTGCTCCTTATTTTCGCGGAGAAATAATTGTTTTAAAAACGGAAACAGTGTCAAACCGTACTGCCGCGGTTTGACACTCAGAGGAGTGTAAAAACTTCAACGAACACCGGAAGCAAGTCGAAGTGTCCTTGAGCAAGGCACTGAACCCCCAGTTGCATCACTGCAGCCCACTGCTCCTTAATAACTAAGGATGGGTTAAATGCAGAGAACTAATTTCCCCTTGTGGATTAATAAAGTATATAAAAATAAAAATAAATGGCGTTAATTGCGTTAAAATATTTTAGTGCGTTAACGCGGCTAAATTAATCGCATAGATTAACGCGTTAACGCTGACAGCCCTAATCTTAACCCTCAGTCAAATTGACGTAACGTTATCTTTTAGTAAATAATAAACTCGTTGTGCTCTTTAGATCCGCCAAAACCTAATTATATCTCATGTTTAGCCGCTACGGAGACGTCAGAGCCAGCGGAGCATTTCCAAAAGTCCTGCCGAGATCAGGCTTCTCTCGGCGGCCACACAGCGCGCTGAGCGCCCGGCGCCCGGAGCTCAGTGGTCCCGCTAGCAGGACCTCAAATCTCCGTCGCATATCCTTATTAGGCTGAATCTCGATAAACCGACCACAGATTTCATGCTTAAACTACTAATTTCTCAGCTGAAAACATCCTTAAATTACATTCCGTGACTCAACAACAGTAGAATTTAGAATGTACAGACAAGAATGCATAATAAACGCTGTTCGTCTACAGATCCAAGTGCTAGGGATCGATTGCTTCTGTCTTGCTCCCTGACTTGACCAATCCTGTTCAACAATGTGGTTCGGACCGCCCAGCTCATTTGAATATACGGACACGTAAATGTCACACATAAATAAATGAAGAAATATGTGTGGACACATAAATAGAGATATAAATAAATGAAGAAATACAGAAATGTAGGAATACATTTATTTAATGATGTCCTGTTGAGTTATAACTTATATTTATTAATTTCTGTATTTATTTCTGTATTTATACATTTATTCTTGTATTTATTTATATATTTATACATTTATTTAAGCATTTATATATTTATTCCTGTATTTATTTATACATTTATTTAAGCATTTATTTATTCATTCTTGTATTTATTCATGCATTCATTTATTTATTTATTTAGACTTAAGTCATTTTGAGTCCTCCATATGTGAGTGATACAGTATGAAATATTTTTAGTCTAGGTTGTGTTCGACCACTTTTACTTGATGCATAGAAACTTGTTTACTCTTGTCTTTAAACATATCGAACAAGTTCTGAACTTTAAGGCCACGCTGTGATGTCGACGCCCTACAATGTACATTGTTTGATTTCAGGTTCAGACTGCATTCCTTCAAGTGCTTCTCTTGAAGCGTTCACCTGCTTTAGAGGCGTTGGTAGAAACATAGAGAAAACTGGTTACACAATTTTAATAGAAGACTACTTTTGTGAATTCACTCCTATTTACATTTGATGTTTTCATCCATGGATTCTCTGGACCCAGTGAGCTCTTGCCTGTTCAAGTACAAAAGGATAAACTTCCTGGTCAAGGACAAATTGCGACCGGCGGACCTTGAGGCTTTGCAGCATTTTGAGATCCACCCTACTGATATCTTCCTCATCACGTACCCCAAGTCAGGTCAGTTGTTTTCTATACATAGCTAAGATAAACACTTTTACCGATTTTTTTATATCAAGCATTAGTGAACGAAAACGCTGTATACCATGTATGCTTTGAACAAGTTTGTTTTTGTATTTTTCTCTGGCGCAAATGACACCTTTGGATGAAGTTCAATCGACTACAATGTGCAGCAATACTTTGGTTTTGAAGATGAAGAAAGTCAACGTCTGTCTAACCATGCAAACCCAAACTGTGACCCAATTACATACCAGTGAATTATTAACAGATGGCACTTAAAAAGGTGCTGCAAGATTACATTACTTTTTTCAGGACTTTCCAAATCTTTTGTACTGAATTGTTATGAAATAAAACAGATGATATGATTTGGTTTCTGCTGGTTTATTGCTTGTTGTATAGAGCCTTCAGGCAATTTCAAAGGATGTGGCAAGCATGTTGTCTCAAGTCAACCTTTACTAAGCCCCGCCCTTAAAACGCTGACTGGCCAGTCACAGCCTAGCAACTGTTCGGCTCCATAGACTCTTATGCAGTCAAACAAGTTTTTTTCGTCAGCTTTTCTGAAACTGCTTTTTAGTTTTTTTAAATATTAGACACAACGTTCGAAACCTAATGCGGTTGAATACAACATGTCTGTAACAAAATGACAGATGCTGTTTGGAAGAGCTGCTGATTAAACTTTATGATCACTTTGGATCAGTGTTTCTTCTGTTTGTTATTTCCAATAATTATCAATTAATTAACAGAAACAGACTGGTCTGGTCTGGTATGTTCTTTTTCCTCTGTTGTATTTGAAACATCCTATGTGGCATTTGCCTCTGCAGGCACAGTGTGGATGCAGCAGATCCTGGCTCAGATCATGGATGCTGCCCACCCTGACTGGGCAGAAGATGCTACCAACAGGTCAATAGTTCCTTGGCTGGAGGGGAGAACTATTGACAACCCTTTCAAAGAAAGGCCAGATCCTCGAATCTTTCGCTCGCATCTCCCCCCCAACATGTTACCTCTAGGAGTGAAAGACAAACAAATCAAGGTAATTTACAATATGCAATATTCAAGTATTGATTCAAGCCAAATTCCAAAAGTACACATGTATATTTTTGCTTTAGGTTGTGTATGTTTGGAGGAACCCTAAGGATGTCCTGGTGTCGTTCTATCACTTTGCGCACAGTTGGGTGTTACTGGACGCCCCTCAGAGCTTTGAGGATTTCTTTCAGCAGTTCCTGGATGGTGATGGTAGGTTCAGTATTATGAGGTTAGTTAAGTATAACAGAGAAAGAATGCAGCACAAAAAAACGGAATATTTATTGCACAAATCTGTTTTTGTTTCTATTTGTGGAGGGTTCTCTGATTTAAGTTTGAGAAAACAAACGTGAACCTCATACAATACCAGTAAGCAACCATATTTCCCCCAACAGTTTACATGGGATCCTGGTTTGATCATGTCAAGGATTATCAGAAAGCACGAGACCAACTGAACATCCACTTTGTGCAATATGAGAACATGTTGAAGGTTTGAAATATTCTTATTTATTTTTTATTTTTGAATAGAACATTTGACCTTGATACAAATATATCAATGAGTTGTGTACTGCAGCAATGGTTAACCAATGTGCATGGACGTAACAGCCGTGAGGTAACACCACTGAGAATAGGTGATGTTCAAAGACTTGGGATGATTTCTGCAGATTTTTGGACCTTTCGGTTTGGAACACAATGTTAAATATTGTTATACACATCTTGTATACACGTCTGTCATCGACAGGACTTCAGAGGGGAAGTTGTGAAGCTTTGTGCTTTCCTGGGAAAAGATTTGACAGATGAAGTCATTGATCATGTTGTGGAGACGTCCACCTTCAAAAGCATGAAGACCAACCCCAAAGCAAACTACAAGGACTTGGTGGAAACCGACCACTACAAGAAGGAAACCATGCGTAAAGGTTTGTTTCCACCACTTTTGTCCTCATTTATACAGAAGGAAATAAAGTTTAATGGTGGTAAACATCTCAGATTGTTTTGCGTGTCCGAACAGGTAAAGCAGGTGACTGGAGGAACTTCTTCACGGTGGCCCAGAATGAACATTTTGACAACGTGTTCAAGGAGAAGATGGGCAATTTACCGCTGACCTGCATCTGGGAGATTAAAGAATAGTTCCTCTTGAAACAGTCCTGTGATTCTTTCTACACATTTGAACCTTTCCGTGCAGAGATTGGAGGAAACTGGCCTCCATCACACTCAGAATTTATTAATTTAAAAACTGTGCTGATCAGTGTGATTAGTAAACAGGTTCAACTTAAAGAAACACTCACTATGTAATCTGGTCATGTGAAGATGTGCTTTTCAGAAATTTGAGTAAACTCACCCTTCAACACAAAGCCAATATAAATATCAATATAAATTATCAATTAACCATACAAGCAGTACAATAGATCAATATAGTAGTGTGTGTGTGCAGGGCCATAATCATAAAACTATCTAAAGCCTGTAATCCTTGTACGAGGTCAATGTTTTTACCATTTGTTTGATGTAACTGCAGCATCTTTGTTTCCCTCTGTTTTCTTGTCACTGAAGAGTTTTGAGTTCAAAGAACTCAAAGATGAATATAAGAATTATATACGCATGGTCATTGTGTTGATTCTACACCTCTCGTCTAGCCAGGGCTTTGATGAGCCGTCAATAAATCCAACAGAAAAACAAGTGGTGTTGTGACTCTTTTTTTCAATTGGACGGTCAAGCATGAAGTTCAGCCCTGGGACAGCCTTGTGCCTCACTGCGCCAGTATTGTCAATTTCCTGACTGCACGAAGACATAAAACCCACATAACTTATTTTTTTAACAGCAAGGCTCTTTGAGAGCGTCCGTGGCTGAACCATATTTAACCTTTCTGTGTCAGACCACCCGCTAGTGGCTGGGCCTCTGGCGGCCCATTCACCACCCCACTGGCACCGACAAGCCATCCGAATATGATATAGAGCCGGACCGCAGACCAACAGCACTATTTATTCCTCACAAAATGCAAACATCTTTAGAAGATGTGTTGTGCACTGCCTCACAATGGCTCCGTGGGCAACAATGCCACAGCAGCAGCATAAATTACCTTTAGTTTGAGGTGGTGGGTTTTATGTAGAGAACATCCACACCATGCTTTAGTTCCCATGATAAAAAAAAGAAAGAGAAGCACTTTTTCCCAGGTTATATCATACACAGGGCGTAGAGCTGCGTGATTAACAGAAATTATTATCGAGAAAAATTAAGTTTACGCGAACCTAAAAATGACATACACAAATATTTTACGAAGTAAACTTGAATATATACTGTAAATCTTACCAAAAACCAAAGTTTTTAGATGGTTAATTTATAACATTTGTAATTTTATTCATACTCGATTAATCTGCAGATGTATTATAAATATATTTGTCTTTAAAACATAAGGTGATAGCAAACAATTTTAAAAAATGCCTGTCATCATTTTCTAAAGTCCAGCTTGACGTCTTTACATTTCTTGTTATCCCAAATCATCACAATTGCTAATATTGGCATGACAAATTTATTTATCTGTGAATTGATTTATCTTTAGTCATTTTAGATGGATGACACATTCTGATAACATTAAATTGAGCTATAGTCTAAGGAAAGATAACTACCGCTGCTTGTTTTAATGCTTAAAGGATATCAATATTTGAGTTTTTGGCAACAAATTCCACAGAAATAGTCCTTCTCCCAATACTTTATGACTTCCCTCCCCGGTCTGTGGCTCTCATTTGTACAAATTGAAAAACGTTTTTTTCTAAATGTAAAACATGATAAAACATTACAATAGATATAACAATGAAACCAATCGATTTGATAATAACAAACTATGAAATAAAATAACTAACTACAAATTAAATAAGATAATAATAAAATTAAGCAGTAAAAAACAACATGACATGATAGCAAGTCTCTAAAAATAGGTTTCTTCTTTTTAACTCTGATATATTGTTGCTTGCACAGATTTCCTGCATCCCAATTTCAGCCCTTCTCCTCCTACAGGCTGCTTCTGTTTGCTTGTCTGCTATCAAATTTCTCCTCTGCTCTTAGATTTTGTGTGTGCAAAACCCTTGTTAAAATACCCCAAACAATAGAGCCACCTTTCTCAGTTTTACAGTAAAATAGAAAAGTTGGTTCATATAATGGTAGCAAGTGTAGTTATTGTCATTTTTAATCTAAAAGTCATAATGAAAGCAGCAGGCTACATCATTAAGCCTGGGGTGACGGAGGTGGATGAACCCGGTTCTCCTGGCCGGGGGCGCTCTCGGAAGTAAAACAAACGCATCTTTAAGAAGGCAGGGGTCATCTCATTGGTCACCTGGTATTCTATTTGTTGGTGCATCAATCACAGTTATTGCAGAAGAAAATTCAAGAGCAGAGAAGAAAGCTGAGAATGGACATTTCACAAGCACACAGAAGCATCCTGAGTGGAAGGAAAGTGCTGAGTCATGCATCAATATATCTGAGCAAAGCATCATATATATGTGCAAGCAACAATAAATCTTCAATCATACAGTTTGAGCAGAAGCAAACCCAAGCGCAAGCGGGGGCTATTTGGGTGTGAGGTGTGAGGACAGGGTTTTGAGGAGAAGCATTACACATTCTGTGAAAGTGAAATTAATAAGTCATAAGTGAGTATTTACAACAGCAGGGTGGTGTGTATGTGGGGTTTGACTCAAAACAAACTATGTGTGTTCCCTTATATGAGTTTATGCAGAAGGCATCACATAGAAGCGGACTAATAAGTGGAATAATCGACTAAGAGGAGGCAGCCCTATACACATTACCTCGTGAAAAAGTAATAACGATACAAAAAAATAAGATACGTAACTCCTTACTTGACTTTTGTTGCACGAATTCTACAAAAAGACCGTTGAACAACTCCCAAACGTCTCCGTCCACACCTCAGCACCAATCTGTTTCCATCCTCGAGAATAAGAAAGATATAACCAGATTATCCTTTAAATGTTTGCACAGAGAAAAGAAGTGTGTAATCAATGATCTCACGCCTCTTGTTATGAAAGTGGTCTAATTTTCCAGTTGGATTTTAATTCATCAGTCAGTGTGTCTATTCTCCTTCTCCGGCTCCTTCTTCACCGCCGTGTTGCCTTGTCATCGTGACCTTTGCAGATTGACACTCAGCAGTCCCAGATGACCAGAGGACTGCGGGACAATCCCAGTGGGTTAATAATTACTCCCAGTCCACAGTGAAGGCAGCCTGACCCCAAGCACGGCACAGCAAGGCACGGGCAGCCCACGGCACCGGTGATGAATGAACGACAGCCACCGCGGCTTCTCTCGTTTGTGTGTCTTGAAAGGAGGGTGGGCAACATACCTTCACAGTGGTCCCGGACTACAAAGACGTTGTGGGAATGAGTGGGCACGTCTGAATGAAGGCTCGTAAGCAAAGGAGCACTGGGGAAGGAGTTTAAAGAAAACCGTACTTCTCCTCAGCATCACAGTTCTACACACTGTTGTTGGAGTGTCCTCGTGGTACGTCTATAGTCTCATAACAAGTGGTGCATGTGGCTTGTAGAAAGGGATGGTTTTCTACAGGCAACTGACCCGGATGAAGGCTTTAATTTCCTCTGGTGATTTGAGTGTGCGCCTGTGTGTTGGACAGAGAGGGTAAATGCCGCATGCAGACGGGCGAGAGCTGCGTGGAGATGAAAGTGCGACCGGGAGGAGAAGGAAAGTCCAGCAGAGAGAAAATGACAGAGCGATGCAGGAGCATGCGAGGCAGAGGCCGTGGCTTTTCTCAGAGATGAACATTAATAATCTGACGGGCCACAATAGGAGCACCGAGATCAGAGAGATCACCTCCATTGTCCCGCCATCTCCGACTGACAGCGACCGCTCTGGTGAGGGAAGAATAAGAAGAATAGAGGAGCACAACCTGGCCGCTCACCATGCCCCTCTTTTTAAGATACATAATGGCCCCGTGGACCTCGGCTGTGCCTTTGAGGGTGTGTTGGGTTAAAGTGCGATGTGCAGAGATGGAGAGGTAAAGGTTTCACAATCAAAGTCAGCACAGACGTGTGAGTTTGAAACATCGCTCAACAGATTCAGAGAGTGGAGCTTTCATTGATATTAATGTTTACTTTATTTGTTGTATGGATGCCATTATTCCACAACACTCAAACAAGGTGACTGCAGATACATATGCAACATTAACTGTGACAAACAAATAAATGAGCGTCTAAAATATCTGCAAAATGAAATAAAATACAATACGCAGTTCGGAATATTGTCCTGATTCTGAGTTTGAATTCATTTAACATCTACGATTAAACATCGAAGTCTCTCATGCATGACCAGCTTGAAATACAAGGTTTTCTTTCACTTCTAATTTTAAAAATCAGAAACTCGAACTGCAATACGTTGTAGAGATGTGTAAAGTGTCTGCAGTACATGCTCCAACAATGAGGTGCTCTTACTGCAGCGCTTTCTAAATCTCTGGCAGTAGATAGAGGTGTGCTGAGATTAAACAGGCTTTGAATTAAAGTGCTCATGGTTTGGTTTTGGGATAGCTGGAATGTTTTTTATCACTTTGGACTCTGTTTCTGATTCTATTGTGTCTGTAGCTGCACCCTGAAGCTGTCCATTAGATTCCCCACCTGCTCCACCCACCCGACTCCCATTTGAGTCTCTCTGCATTTGAGTCGTTGGCACTCACTAACCATGACTAAAGTATTTTTTTATAGTTTGTCTTATTTAAATCAAGATGTTTTTGAAAAGTGTCTTGAAACCAGAGATAACATTGTTGGTGACTGCACTACAATTATGAAAACAAGTTGATAGACATTGAATATATTAAAACTATCACACTGCATTTTTTATAATAATATATTTTTTTATGATTATTATTTTCTCTAAACAATGCATCATGTTTCAGAAGCTGATACAAACAAAATAGATTTATCACTAGATAGTTGTCAGATAAATGTAGTGCTATAGAAAGAACAATATTTCCTTCAGAAATGTGGTGGAGTAAAAGTAAAATGTGATAATACAATTAAAGTACAATTACCTAAGAATTAAGTTCCCACTACAGCCACAGAGATGATTTTAATCAGCAGAAAGAATAATTAGCTGTTATAAAGTGTCATCACAATAAAAACATACATGCAGGCACATGATAAAACACCTAGAAGCATTATTTCCACAACAAGAGGTAACACGTTAGCTCTGATGCCTATCATAACATGTTTAATCTGGGGATGTCCGAGGAGATCTGTACGCCGTTGAGGTCCCAGTGAGGCCCTGAGGTGCTGCACAATATCACTAATGTAAAGTGGACCAGAGGTTCAGTGGTCATTAATCATATAGGACTGGTCAGCATCACACACAGGTGGACAGGTCTGGCCCACTGGACTGCAACACGTCCTTGACCTTATCTATGCTTTCATCTTCTTTGTTTTTGAGATGTTTTGAGACTTTTTTCACTTTACACCCGTGATTGTAGCATTTTCTTTGTCATTTTGTTGGTCTTTTTCATTTTGTTGGTCGTTTTCTTGTTATTTTTCTTTTCTTGGTCATTTTCAATTTCTTGGTCATTTTCAATTTCTTGGTCATTTTCAATTTCTTGTTCTTTTTCTTGTTCTTTTTCAATTTCTTGGTCTTTTTCAATTTCTTGTTCTTTTTCTTGTTCTTATTCAATTTCTTGTTCTTTTTCAATTTCTTGTTCTTTTCCGTAGTCTTTTTCTTGTTCTTGGTCTTTTTCTTTTCTTGGTCATTTGCTTTTTCTTTTTCTTGATCTTTTTCTTTGTATTGGTCTTTTTCTTGGTCTTTTTCGTGGTCTTTGTCTTTTTCTTAGTCTTTTTCAATTTCTTGGTCTTTTTCTTTTTCTAGGTCTTTTTCAATTTCTTGTTCTTTTTCTTGTTCTTATTCAATTTCTTGTTCTTTTTCAATTTCTTGTTCTTTTCGTTTTCTTAATTTTTTTCTTGGTCTTTTTCTTGGTCTTCTTCTTCTTTTTTTTCATTTCCTTGGTCTTTTTCTTGGACTTTTTCTTGCGTCTTCATGACTAAAACATATCATGTTGAAACATTTTGATTGTTTGATAAAGACAGACCTTTCTTCTATTGAAATGGACCCTGGATGACACTTTAGCTTTTCTGATGTTATTGGCCCCTAAATCAGTGTGAGCCCTAAAGCGAAGTTGTCCTGCGATTGGTTTGTGACCACACGGTGGGTCACAGGAAGATTAATTTGGATTATTTTAGAGTATTGCTGTCTGAAGCTGTAATGTTTTTCTAATGTTGTCGAGAGGCCCATGTCAGAAAAAAATTAAGAAAGTTTAATAAGCAACGAAACAGATGAAAGAGTTTGGAGCTTAGATAATGTTGGGAACTTCCTGTGCAATTACTATTCTGTCATCTTTCTTCCATCTGCGTTTCCTCTCCTGACGCTTTCATCTTCCTATCGTTCACAAGTGTTGATTCAAAGGCTCGCACACTCAAAGCTCAGCCTTCCTGCTAAACATAACCACTTTGGAAAATAAAGAAGATGAATTTGTACAAATCTGAAAGCAAACAGCTGAGATAGTCAGCACCGCGGGAACTTGATAGGGGCCAAGTGAATGATGATGTCGCTTAGCTCGCTGACAGATCACTTAGTGAGCTTCAGAAGGCTGCTTTCAGATTCTCCTCTCCTCTCCAGGGACGGAGCTTTCGTCCAGAGCCATTTTTCAGCCAATTTATTTCTTGATGTGGTCTAACCTGGGGCATCTCCCGCTGGGCAGGCTTTATGTGGTGATTAATGACGGGTATTTAGCCCGGGTACCTGGGGGAGCTGGAGCCCATCTGCACAACACTGACAGGTACAACACTGCACTCCAGGACCAGACAGGACAGGTAAGGCCTGCAGCAGACTGGAGAGTGGCAGACAGGTTTGACGAGTGTCACCGTGCCACCACCAACCACTGTTACATGTTATTTATTACTGTTGCCAAGTGGTTGCAGCCAGCTAGAATATAAACTCTGCAGAATGACACAAATTCAAGATGTGTTTTTCGTTTCTTTCTCCCTCCATCTCCCTTTATCGCGTGAGTTTCTCATAGTTTCCCTTGCATACTTTCAGAGCATCACATGAAAGAGCAAGAGGACCCGCTGGCTGAGGCCTGATGATTTAGACATCTATTATACGCTTGAACGCCTTGTCTTCTTCACTCCATCATAGACCATACCTCAGCAGAACCGGCCCAGATGCCAAAAGGACCCTAATGAGATTAGTCCGCGGACAGGTTGGTGGCCAGTAGCTGTCACAACTGCTCTGTCTGTGTGTGGAGAGATTAATGTGTGTGTGTGTGTGTGTGTGCGTGTGTGTGTGCGTTTGCATGAAGGCATACTTGTGTGAGCTCACATTAGTGCACGTATGTGATACACAAGTCGATGTGAGGGAGCGCACACAGGCTGCCCCGTTGATGGTGATTAATGAGCGAGGTAATCCATAGTCTCGTTCTGTCAGTGATAGACACATCAGCAGACCCCCAGAGCCCGATGAACAGACTGTGCAGCTCCATCAGTCAGAGCACACACATACAAACACACACACACACGCACACATACACACACACACGCACACATACAAGCGTGCAGGTAACACAAATATGAAGTGCACACTCCATGTCAGTGTTTGTGACAGACTCCTGGTTGTCCTCCAGTTTATTATTGGATCAGAAAAAAATCATATTATGCCCGGATAATTGATGATTTATCTGAAAACAGACAGCCAGTTCTACTTTTCCTCTGAAGCGTTAGTTGCCTCTCGCCCATTCACGCAGCTCTGTGGACATACACCTCGGGACTAGCGGCTAAGGCCGCGGTAATACAATGCTAACGATAGGCTGTCCATAAAGCCGGCGGTCTGCGCACAATGATTGAAACCCTGTGGCCTCAGACTCCTTTGAAGCCCACTGAGATCAAAAAGCAATGCTCCATGGAGCACAGACTAGGTGAGGAGTAGGGGCAGAACAAGAGACGAAGGGCTGGACGCAAGGAGGGAGGGCCGGAGGACAATGCCTGCAGGACAGGGGCTGCTGACTTCCGAAGATAAAATCATATTTCGAGGGCAGGCGTCCAAAACTCCCCGTCTGCCTCCGTCTGCCCTCCTTTCTTCTCTGAATATGGACAATGACTGTTTGCATTTACAGAACCATAAATCAGAGGTGCCCATTGCCACAGAGCAGCTGGCACGTTTGCCAATAATTATAATTATTAATCATGCCGATTTCACGGTCTTCAGCGGGACGGCAGGAGACTGCACGGGACAGGGTGCGGCTGGCGCCTCCGGGACCGCAAGGCAGGCTGGGAAGGGAAGGGTGGCTCGCAGGAGAGTGGGGGAGGGGGAGGGGGAGGAGGAGAGCGGTTAGCGACAGGCCTGGAATGAAGCAGCCAATATCAGGAATCAGGAGAGCGGGAACAGAAATAACGATAAACGGAGACTCTGCTTCTTTTAAACTGTTATTCACTCGATGTATGTGGACTACTTCACAAGAGCATCAGTGGAAGTTGAAGTCATGATGACGCAAGCAAAAGTCAGGTGTCATTGCGACAGAGCGATAACGTCTTTTTAAGGACTCAGCGAAGCTCTGAACATCATGGGTTTTGTTCATAACTTCACACAAATGCTGTATTTTTTATTTCAATTCGGAGGAATTGATTTAGAAACTATTTCGGGCCACCTTTTCCTCCCACGGCTTCGTGTTAGTCTCTTTATCGTGCAGGAATATAAAGTTTCAGGTACATCAAACCTCTGGAGGACTTGTGTTTTTAACTACTCTCATTCAATCCAACAGCTGTTGCCAGTTCCCTCCTCCTACTCGGGCCCTCTGCTAACCAGCTGCCTCACAGAGCTGAGCAAAGCATTGTGAGGAACTGCCAGCTCGCGTCATCTGCCTTTCACTTCTACAATACTGTAAATATACGCAGGCGACTGTATAATTAGACGGTTAATTACTGGAATATGGTGTTGTCCTTGTTACGGTGTGTGCGTCTTGGGAAGCTTGCCACATTTTGTGCTCCTGAACTTGTGCAAGAAAATGTTAATTTGCTTTAGCCATACTTTATGTATTCATCGGTGTTCTTACAAAGCACAGCTCATATCGCACAGATGGGCGCTGCATGGGTGTGATCAACGGAGACCTGAACCCTGTTGTCCAGTACAAACCCAACAAATACCATGAGACCTGCAGGGTCCAGCTTTGGTGAACACATGTCTGTGCTGGCACACACACACACTGAAGAGATGTGTTCTCCAACATGGGGACGGAGAGCAGCTCAAAGAAAAATGTCTCGTTTTCTGTTTAAAAAGTGGCTTTGGGGGTAAGAGTTACATCCGTTACAGGCACATTGAAACTTGAATTCTCCTCCCTTTTAGAGTAAGTAATGGTCATCTATCGAAAGGGATTAAATCAGATACATTAGCGCTGATTACCTGACACAGTTACTTCTGGTTTGAGTTATTTTCTCTAGCTGCTTCATCATCGGCAGCCCTCACACAAAAATACAAATTAAATAATTTCCCATTCATAATGTCGTGTTCTGATTTTTACTTTATGCCATTTTTGAAAAATAAATTTTTATTTAAATTAATTCATGGTGTAATTCCCTCAAAAATACCACAACAATTAAGGTGGTGATTTGACAACCAATGCAGGGAGCGCTGCAAAATAAAAAATTTAATTTCTTCTTTTTGAAAAATTTCATAAAAAGGCAAAACACACATCAAATATATATATGTGCAGGTTTCTACCTCTAAATGAACAAATAATGAAACATTTCAGTTTGACTCTATATTGTTACTGTTTTTAATTCGGCCGGTATTTAATCTCTCTCTCTCTCTCTCCCTGTCCTTCTCTCTGTGTCTCCGCAGGACGGTGGAGAATTGACAGCAGGTTTGATGGATGACCTCCAGTTAACTCTCCTTCTCCATCTCCTCTGCTCTCCATCCTTCCTTCTCCTCCTCTCTCCGTCCCTCTCCTCTGGCTCTCCTTATCCTCTCCATGCATAACACAGCGTCCCCTGGGCAGACCCGGACAGGGGGCCGGTCTGGGAGGCCAGACCCAGAAACAAAGCACTCTCTGCCATTCGAAAGCCCTCCCCCTGGGCCCCTGTCCTTCAGGGAGAGGGCTCTCTGCTGAGCTGGGGCTGTTAATAAGCTGCTAATGAGGAAACAGACCTCCATTCTCTGCTAACATCAAGACAGATGGGCGCACACGACATGTTGGTTTTAAACGTCCTCCTGATATGACGGATCAGACGACAGGAAGGCCCTGATTGCTCCCAGGAGCTGGTATTAAGAGTACACGGGTACCAATAATTAAAGTAACTTTATTTTTCTGAAAAGAAAAAAGGCAATATCATTGCGTGGTTTAAAATTTAAAAAAAATATCATTTAGCATTTCTCTAGCTGCACAATTTAGAACCAGGGCTTCTGTTGCTCCAGGAGAAACTGGGAGAACGTTTTTTCGTTCGCACCTTTTACACATCATGGTCGTCTTTTTTATACTCTCAGCCAGTGTGGATGAGAAACAGAAAAGTCAGAGCATGCACCAACAAGGATGAAAGTGTAACATTTAGTGAATGTGAGAAGCATTTTGACTTTGAAACAAGATACCTTTAAGGATGAAAATAAAATGTACTGAAGGAAAGGATGAATAGAGAGAGAGAGAGAGAGAAAGAGAGAGAGAGAGCATTGTTTCCAGAGAGCATATTGTGAATCTCTGCATACTCTCCAAACTCCCTCAACATCACAGTTGTCTCCCATGTGTCGTGAACCCCACACACTTTCTCTTCACCTCTGCATAGCCTCCTTTCTCTCAGCGTGTCGGAGGAAGCGGCATGCTGTAAACTCTGCAGGCCAGATGTGATCCAAAGAGACAACTGATGGTATTAAAGACACCAACAGAACTAGGAAGTGTGCCTTTTCAAACTCTGCATTGTCTCCTTGGGTCCATCAGTGCAACAGGAGGACTGACAGGAGGGCCGTACTTGAAGTGCCACGCTTGCATTGAAAGCCCGTCCCTCTCTGTCTCGACAGGAGGCCCATGCAGTGCTGCCTGTGCCAGGCAGGCAGCCCGGCTGTGTCTAGTGGTGGGAGGCATAGCAGATAGGTATTGATATGGATTTCTCTCCAGTAGGCCCCAGCAGAGGGCCCGGGGACTGTTAATAGGCCTCTAACGGGATGACCGGCCCGTGGACGGCCCCCACCGACCCCCCAGCAACTTGTGGAGAAGGAGAGATGATAACAGATGGATGGTGGGGGGAGGGGGGGGGAGTCTTTCTGTCCTGTTTGACGGACAGACGGAGAAAGGTGGCGATGAACTGGGGGTGAGTGACAGGTCCTGGCGGGGCACCAGAAAGCGACAGTGCTCTTGTGTCGGTGTATTTGTTGAGGGGAACTTTTTCTCTCTGTGGCACCAAGGGTTTTAATACGTGTTTGGGGAGTTGAAGTTACAGTTCCTACTTTTGAGAGGTTTTCATGCTGGTTCTGTGAGGGGGAAATACACTGCATTTGCAAAAGGCCGTTATGCTAGTGTTTACACTTTTCTGCTTGTGTTTTCCTTTGATCTATTTTGGCCCCTTTTTAAGATGTGCCTCGTTCCCAACGGGATCGAGAGTTAAAGCAGAACTTCACTGACATCAAAGTCTGTTTGCAGTTCTTACTTATGTAACCCGACAAAACAAAAAGAGAGAATAATGTTGTATTGGGGAGTTTTTCCTCCCAAGGACAGAGCATGCTGAATGTTGTACAGACTGTAAAACCCACAACGGACAATTTTGTGATTTCTTGTATTGTATTGTATAAAAAACTAAATTTAAATCCAAATTTGAATATAAGTTATTAAGACTTGAACTATGGACTATTGAAGATTTTATTTTGTTATGCCTAAAACACTACAGTTGTGATAACTTTGTTAAATCTTTAACCCATTACGGATCTGCATTGCCATCTGCTTTATAGGATCAAACATACAACACACGGCCTCATCAGATACTGACTTCACAGTCATTTGAAACTGTGGAGAAATCACACTCATACTCATGATTACAGCTTTCTTTTAAAGACAAATGTTTATATTTTTCAAATCTAAATGTTGTGTTTATTTAGTTATTGAAAGGTGAACTAAAGTTGCAGAGAATTCTCTTGTGTTGTGTTCATGGTTATTGCACTTAAAACCTAGAGCGAGGTCTAGTTACAGGAGTGGGTTACAGTCGGTACGGCTTTATCGATATGCACTCGCTGCATATGAGAACAAGTTGTAAAAAGCCATTTGTGGCAGAGATGTGCTGAGTCAGATAAATGCTTCGAGTGACGTCACAACTCACAAACTGTTAAAAGACCTATTTTTGTGTATTTCATGTCCACTACACACGCAGCACTGTGCAGCTCGTTGTTTTTATGTCAACAATACTTCCTCATTTCACTAGAATATCCTAAAAAAGGTGGCAGCTGGATGGAGGAAGATCGCCTAAAAGTTTCCTACTTTCTTTTGTGTTTAATCTCCAATTACATGACATGACATGTCATTTACCTGATGCTTTGTATACAAAACGAGTACAATCATACACCGAGAACACAGCTACAGGAAGCAATTCAGGGTCTTGCTCAAAGACACATCAACTAACTGCTAACCACTGACCCAGTCACCCAATAAGGATCACAATATTAAATGTGTGTCTTCTGTTGAAGGAGTACCAATGTCAGGGGTCACATCTCCAGTCTGGCGTTGAGCTCACAGCTGATTGGTCCCTGGTTTAATTTCACGACGTAACAAAACGCTCGTTGTTCGTACTCGTTGACACGCTCTCCGGAGTTCTTTGCCGACATTACAGTTGTTTTTGATTCATTTGTTTAATATTTGTGTTTCAATCATAAACCCTGAGTTTCTGCTCTTTTGCTCAGCAACGATAAACTGAGGCTTTGCGTATGTATTGCATTTCCCCCCAAAAAAACGAAGTGTTGTGTACTGCTCCTCGACTGCAACAGGGTTGTGGGTAGCTTGGCCGTTCTCCCCGGTGGTAGTTAGTGTCATGGTTACCAGCTGCTAGATTCCAGAGCAGCATCCAGTGGCTATTAGCGCAGCATCTGTTGCTGCTGACATTTTCAATATAGCAAATCAGAGCGGTGCTGCTTTGTGACACGATGCACGAGTGAAAGATTTCTGCAAAGATGCTATTTTCACTTATTTTTTAATGAGCCCGACTGTGTGTCTGCAGATCTTCATACTGTTAAGTATATGTATTCTTAATCATTTAGATACACATGTAGAAATATGGCTTTAACCTTTTATTGATACTTTTATTATTATTTAATTGTACATACTGTATATATATGCTACGGCTGTCACTTTTCAATGTAAATTAAAACTTTGGAAAATTATTTCTTAGAATTCACTATTCGTTGGACCTATTGAATTTCTCTTGACTTATCATTAAAATAAGCTAATGAATAAAAGGTTTCTGAAGCACCTGAGACAACGTGTGTCTCAAGGCACATATTTCAGACGTGTGATATGTAACACTCTTTTTTATGGTATACGGGGTCTGTTTGAATTAATTTGAACAAATATGGTGTAAAATGACAATATATTTAATCTCTCCTGATTTACATTGTCATATTATTCTATTATTAAAATTATAATAGGGCAATGCTGACAGAAATAGGAAAAGAGAAAATAGAGAATTCAAATTAACGTCACTATTAACTTTATTCACGCTTGTTTCAACAACTACCTAACAGCAATATAATAAAAACAATCATTATTGCTGTCACTATTATCCTCATTTATAAGGAATAAAACAACTACCCTATTAAAAAGAGAAAGGACTCTACGCACGTTCTCCTGTAAAGCAACACTCTGTTCAATCATCATTAAGAAACAAACTAAATACTAAATACTAAAGACTTCAGATTTGTTCAGGGAGAGCTAACTCAAAAATGATCTTCAAGAAACCTCTATAAAATAATCAAGCTTCTTGTTGCTTTAATAATCTGTGAGTAGATTTGTAAATGTGTTTTTCTCCCGCCTTGTTTGGTTTGATTATATTTTTACAGAACTCTGCTGTGATGTGCTGTAAACATCGAGTTATTCTCTGAAACAGGCCGTAGTCAAGCATGAAATTACTCTCTGGTAACAGAAGGGTTCCTCTCTCACACACACACACACACACACACACACATACACACCATCACGCATTTTAAATGGTTTATCTAAAACATCCTATTAAAGTGAGATACAAAAGATTCAAATGTTGCAGATGTTCAACAAGGTTTAATGACATGTATGAATGTGAAGATCATCGTCTCCAGCAAACAACTATACTGCAACGCAACCCCCCCCCCACACACACACACACATACACACACGCTCACACACATCCCCAGGCCTATCGCTGTGTCCTGTCTGATTGGGTGAGGTCTCGAGGGAGTCATTAAGTACAAAGCGTTAACATCTGCCATACATTACTGAGCCAGAGCAGTTTTGATTTGTCCATATGATGACTCTGGCCCAGTGTGTGTGTGTGTGTGTGTGTGTGTGTGTGTGTGTGTGTGTGTGTTTGTGTGCGTGCCCACTGTTGCTGTCACTTCTGGTTTCACACCCATGATAATGCCTGTTTATAATTAGAGCTGCTTTCCTCGTGTGTTTCCATCACCGCGCCGCTGCTGTGTTCACACCGCGTAGCCTCATCAATCGGCCGGCGCTGCCCGCCTCACGGCAACATGGTGAGACCGGTTTTTTACCCCCCAGCGCTTTTTGGTGAATCTTAAATTTCGGCTTTTTGCTTTTTGCTTTGCGTACCACAGATGTCTTTCCAGCTGCGGGGCTTCTGTTCTGATCCTGCTCACTGACTTGCTGGCAGCAGCAAGATACTGGCTTGTTACTATTGAAATGTGAAAAATATTATATGGTATTATTAGATGCTATGTAGGGAGACATAGTTAGTTCTAAAACCAATGACAGTTTCTAGATTGAAAGAAACCAGAAGGCACCATGAACCCGGGCTCACCGTGAGAGTCTAAATGGCCGAGAGAACAGAAAAAAGCTGAGAGCTGTAATTACTCATCAGTTGTAGCATGCTACTGGACGGCCTTCACGTTAGCGGTAAGCTCACCAGCTATAATTTTACAACTCCTCATATTACTGCCTCACTTTCTCCAATATTTCGCGGAGATTTATGGATTAGTTGTGTTGTGCCACTTGCTGGTCGGATCAACTGAGCCACAGTCAACCTGTTTCAACTTTGAGCCATTGTGTTCATCATCATGTTGTGTTTCCTTTAAAAATATATATTTAAAATGACACAAAGCTACTCACACAACAAACGCCTTCATCAAACTCTCAGTCGCGGGGCTCTCACACATGTCGTCTTCCCAACAAGTCACATGACGCAACAACAAACAGAAAGCACATGACAAGAACATTGTGTTTATGATAACACTCTGAAGTGGTCAGTGGCAATATCGATATAAATAACCTGTAGAAGATTAGCACTTCAGTGGCACTTAGATAGCACTTACTTATGGTACTTTTGTAGTTCGACTATGTTGAGGAAATGTTACTTCCTGTATTCTTGTTGTTCTTAGTTTGTACTCTAGGTTGAAATGCACTTATTGTATGTAATGTAATGTAATGTAGAAGGAGAGATCCCCGTCTGACTTAAAAAATACTGGGGAAAAATGGAAAATCATATAATAAATGTCATCAGGTGTTTGTGTCTCATAGTTCTGGCTTGTTTGTTTGTCATTGCCTGTTTGTTTATTTGTAGTTTTTGCTATATTGAATGTCTCTTATCTTATCTTATGGGCGACTAAAAGGTGAGAGAGAACATAACATGAGGTGAAGAGACTCTATTTTTATCAGAAGAGTATGGCGGTGTACATGTCACACACACACACACACACACGCACACACACACACACACACTTCTCTGAGGTGAACGTCCAGAACGTCAGAACGTGTTGACGCATTATTTACATGTTTGTTTGTTCTGCGACAAGCTGTCTGGGTGTTGTTAACATTGATATTGATCAAAATCACCAACTGCGATGGAGTCGGCCTGGCAGCGCCATCAATGAGGTCCGAACGTGCCAGCTGAATCCAGGCCAGAGGGAGGAGGCTAATGTCTGCTTTAGCATCGCCGCCAGCTCACAGAGAGGGTTAGGTAGCGGGCTAACGCCCGGGTTAACAGCGCTGCCAGATCACATGCGGACATGAGGAAGTGTAATCAAAATGGTTTGGAATCCTCCGAGAAGCCTTAAAAGGTGATTGAGTTTCTTTGTCGGAGACCTCTGCGGTTATAATTTCATCAGGTCAGCTGGCAGGTGGAAGTGTGACATCTGGACCGAGGGAGTGATCTATACCTTACTTCTGCTGCCAACTGATGCTCGATAGACAAGAAGGTTGGACTGGCTGCAGGGTGTAAACGTGGGCCGGTGCCAAGCCACGTACCTCCAGTCGGAGGGGTGTAATGTCTGCTTGTGCACGGCTGCCAACAGAGATGTTAGTGCGATTCCCAAAGGCCCGTTTGAGTCCCTCTTCCGTTCAGTTCGGTTACAAAAGAAAGAAAAGCTCAAAAGAAGGGTCCCATCAGCCAGTCAGTCACTTTGAATACAGTGTTTGTGCTGCGAGATCATTTGAAGTCATCATTTTTTATATTTCCTAATTGTCTTGCAGGTATGTATTACATGGCAGTGCCAGAGCAACAGTACCGTGCCTCCACTGCTTTGCCAGCTGACCCCCGGCCAGACTGCCCGCTTGCTAGACAAAGAAAATGTTTTTTTGACAGTATATTGACATCTTACCAGCAACATTACTCCAATGTTGATGTCTATATATGAACATGTCACAGACAATATATTTTGAACAAGTGCTGTTTTTCATTTAGAAAATAAAAGCTCTCTGACATGTTTCCATTAATTTGTTGAAAAGATGCTTTTATTCTGAAATATTTGCCAGACAGGGTTGAGAAAAAAACATCTGTGACCTCCTTGGCTCTTTAAATGAATAGAGCAAGGGACACTTCAAGAGAGAAGAAAGTACCACGAGGCTTCATCATCAGAGTCGTTTATGAACTTTAGCTCAGATTTTGAGCTTGTGATCGTTGTTCAAATATGAAACATTTAAAATGAACTGTTTTCTCAGGGCAGTATTTTGGTAACGGACTGTTGGGTGAGGTGAAGGCAACTCGCTAGACCGATGCTAGTCTATTGAGGTTTCCATGGTAATTTGGTCACAGTGGTTTGTAATTTTAGAAAAATATGTCTCCTGACAAAAGGTTTAGGAAGCACTGCAATAAAAACTACGGACATTACAGGAGTGCTCACTGTTAGCTTTACATGTAAAGTGGTTTAGTGTACAGTATACAATATGTCTTAACCTCTGATATGTACAATATTAATAAAACAAAACAAAAACTACAACAAAAAGAAGTCAAAAAGGAGATTCATCCTTAAACTCTCACGGGTAGAACTGAGGACACACGCACTTCAATGGAGATAATGATGCAGATTTCATCCCAGCCTTCCTGTATGCCTCTGACTGTGATATAACCCTGATAACACACACGATAATGAACTCTTCTCCTCCTTATCTCTCGCACCTCTTCACATATTAACGCTTATGAAAAACCCGGATGGTTAAATTCATTCTCAAGTTGTTTGACAGGGTCAACAATGGAAGTAGAATCACGGCAGGCAAAGGCCGAGTGAGATGCGTCTGTGTGATGATCATCGACCTCGAGGAACATGGCGACGGCACGTTGCCCTCAAAGGCAAAACAACTTGGTCCACATTCAAACTCCCTTCATTCCACAACTTTTCTTGTCCCCTGTTTTGTCGTCAGTGAAGGAACACAATCAAATAGGTTTTTTTAAATTCATTTTGGACTGGACCGTACCAAGAGGTGGTCTGATCTCTCTATTTGTGTTGTCTGTTCTTGGCTTCAGCTCTCTCTCTCTCTCTCTCCTCACGACCATGTTTCACTTTGTCGCCCTACGCCCCCCCCCCCCCCACCCCCGCTGAGAGGGGACTGTCACCCAGTGCTGTGCCAGGCCCTGAGCTGACACACACACACATACACAGTTTTTTTTTCTCCATCTCCCATACATGGGAAAAAAAAGTTCTCGCGCTCAGTTTTTCCCATGTCATCTTGCTGAGAAACTCGTTCCTCCGGGCAGATTTGAAGCATGTGGTGGCCAGAGATTTAGAAAGATATATCTTTCCCATCAACATCTGCTCACCTGGCCTGCTCTTCTCTTTCCAGAAGGCCGCCGCATACACAAACACACACACACACCTACACCCAAACATACATAAATACACACACACACACACTGCGGTTTGACAATCAAGGACAGTTGGTTTTGAGCAGTGTCCGGACAGTTAGACTCTCACGGGGAGTCTCCAAACTACAGGCGACTGGCACGCAGACAAACACTCAGGGAGCGCGTTTACGGCCAAACACTGAACGCCATCTGTCAGTCACTGTAGGAGGATATTACTGCTCACACACACACACACACACACACACACACACACACACACACACACACACACACACATGCCGGCATTTTCTGTCTCTCTGAATCTGTGTTTATTACACACATTTAACACCGAAACTGGCTTGTGTGTGGTTGAGGAAATGAAAGTGCAATTGTGTGTATTTGTGTGTGCACAAGTTTGTCTTCTTGTGCACATTCCGCCTGCTGTGTAAACACAGCATGTCCGTTTTGTCAGGAAGGTTGTCTGTGTGTTGTATTTTCTTCATTTTACAGGCCCATAATTAATAATATTGACAGTGATCGTGCTCACGGGGTAATTTACTGGAGGAAGAACTCAGATGTTTACAAGTGAAAGTTACTTTTAGTAAAAGTCTTGTATTCAAAAAAGTGTTATCAGCAGAAAGTGTTCACAATAATACATTATTAGAAATATGATATTTAGAAATGCATCTCATTTATATTTTCTTTTCTGATGAATCTTCTTTATTTTTCAATTTGTAGGTTAATTATTTTTTTTTTAATATAAAAATTTAACAAAAAGTATAAATTCCCACTAAACATGAAATTGACTAAAGCCTAAGACGAGGTGTTACTTGTTTTGATAAATATTCTTATAACTGACCAATTAATTTAAGTGATTATTATTCAGATTCATATTATTGTTGATGCATGCAATATATCAGCAGCATTTTAATGTTGCAGTTGATCAGAAGGTCGTTCCACCTGTTTTTATAAACTGTGAGTAAATGAATCGGAATAAAAAGTATTCAATTCACTTTTGAAATGAAGTATAATATTATAATAATATAACATATGAAGGTTAAGTACCTCTGAATTGTACTTAAATACAGTACTTGAGAAAATACACTTGATTTTTTAAGTCTGAAATTACTTGATGTCTCATAAAAAAACTTTCACAGATGGGAGCTTTATTTGAATTTTACGGTAGGAATAACACCCTATTAAATCAAACTAATTTTCTTCTATTGTGTTACAGTCTCATCATGACAGATGATACAACCATCCTCAAACAATAACGCACATGGATGTCATTCTGCAGCCCCGTCCTCTCACTTCCCGCGACCCTGCGTGGACAAAGGGAAGTGTCAACACCACCTCTCTAAATGCACAATTAACATGCAAATGAGCTCAGTCGCTAATGGCGATGGCAAAGCGCTCTTATGATGGAAATATGCTTTCTGTTTTGGCAGTACGGGTTAAACATTAGTCTGTGGAATCAGCTGAGGACAGGAGGGCACAGGGCCCCGGGGCTTCCCTGAGGGTATAGGAAGAGAGAGAGAGAGTGACAGAGAGAGCTATACACACAGAGAGGGAATGGCCTCTGCACCTGCTTCAATGAAGCCACAACACACACACACGCACACACACACACACACACAGAGAGCACGACCAGGCAGTTATAATCAGCCTCGTTCAGGCTGTCATCTCGCTCAATAACTTATCCCCTCAACTGCTTTTGTTCTAGCAGCAGCTCGGCTGATGCGGCCGCTGCCCCTTATTCAACGGGAATTTATTTTCAATTGCTGCCCTCGGGGTCCGGTCCTGCTGAAGCACATTGACCGAGCAGATAAACAAACCAGCAGTTCACCGCTACGCACTTCAGGCAGGACTCTTCAGATTGAATGCCGCATCAGTCGGCGATTGCCAAATGAGATGTTTGTACAAAAGTCGTCGTTATAAAAGCATTAAATTGCCATTCTGTGTGTGCATATCTGAGTTAAAGTCTTGTGTTTGCTGCTTTGTAATGCTGGCAGACACATCGGTGTGTTTGAATTCAAACAACTTCTCAGATTTGAGGTTTTGAAGTCAGATTTGGAAAAAAGTGTGTGTGTCTCTCTCTCTCTGTGTGTGTGTGTGTGTGTGTGTGTGTGTGTGTGTGTGTGTGTGTGTGTGTGTGTGTGTGTGTGTGTGTGTGTGTACAGAGGCTGCACAAAACAGTGTTGCTCTCAGTGACCTCGAGTAGCTCAGTAACAGGTGGGTGCTCTGTCGTTTGTCGAGCCTCATGAAAAGAGGAGCTGATGTTCAGTCACCGAATCTCCAGAGGAATAAAATCTGTCTGTCAGTATTATTTGTAAATGGAGTATAAACAGCTCTCTGATTTAAATCTGAACTGTTTAGGAAGAGAAGCACATTCCCTGATGCTATCAACTCTTGAATGTCAAACAACTGACACCTTACAGTGTCCTATTTTTAATTTACGGTTGTCTTTTCATAATTATTTATGTTTTGTGCATTTTACTTCTGTATTGCAAATCCTTCACCCTCCTGTGTGTATTGTTTTCATCAAGATATGGATGATGTTCTTATGTTGTGTTGTCTTTTTGCACAATGAGCTCAATGAGACAGGTGTTAATATGGCAGAAAAAAGTTAACTCAACTCATTTATTTGGGCTTATTTATTCATGTATTCTCTCGTGATACATCTTTAAGGTGTTGATGTTTACTGCAGACTTTTACAAAGCAGAATAAGTGGAGAGAAAAAGACAGAGAAAAATCTTGAAGTGCCAAATATATACGTGCTAAAATGCTTCTTGTGTTAAACTGCCACCGGTAATAAAGGGTTTCTCAAATACCTGAAACAACAACATATTCCTCCATTTAATAGCTATTTTTCACTGAATACATAAAAAACGGAAATAGAGGCTGTTTTGTTGGTTTCATTTGTTATGTTGCAGCATTATGATCAACTTTCTGTCTTCAGCTTGGCATCCCTTGTGAAAAAGAATAATCTGATTCTCAGAGGGATTAGCTCAAAGTAAACAAGAGACTAATGAGTATCATTTTGTGAACCCTGCCTGGAAGATAATCCACGTCATTATAATAAACACAGTGGCAGAGGAAGAAGAAAAAGCCATAATTCAATCATTGTTTGCATGAGTTTGATTACTTGTTAATTTACTTGTCGGTTTAAGCTTAATTACAGTAGAACAATCCTAAATGCCATAGTGCAAGGCAGTACAGCAATGAATACTCCTGTTACCATATGGCCATCTGCAAGATGTACACGCCTGGAATAAAAACTGAACAGGCAGTGATTTACATTTGTCTCTTTAACATTCAACCCCATGCTATTGCGTGTGTTGTCTTGTGCATGTTGTTTGCATGTGCATGAGTGTTTGTGTGCATTATGTTGTGCCTCACGTCCAAATGATGCCCCTCCGTGAATGTGACGCTGCTTTATGGCAGCAGCAGTTGTCTCTGCTCGGCTCGGCTCCTAATTAGCCAGAATTAAGAAGTATTTTTCGGCCCATTGAAGAGTCCATTTCCTTTGAAATCGGAGCATAATAAACCTTAAGTAATTACCTCAACTCATGACTATTAACTCGCAAACTGCCAGCTTCCCTTGACAACATCCTCCTCAGTGTTGTGTGGTTAAAAGGCCATTGCAGCTATCCGGCTATTTACATCCCATCTGGCAGCCCGCGAGGCGCAGACAAGCATGAGGCTCATTCCTAAAGACAAAAACCCCAAGAAGTGTAAAATGAACTCTTTCACTCTTTCTCTATTTAACCACAGAACTTGTGTTTTCTTCCCTCCGAAATAAGTTACAAAAAGGGGGGCTTCTTCGTCTCCTTTATCTCTTTCTCTCCTCTCTTTTTTAAACTTTTTTTTATTTATCCACGCACTCATTTGCATGCGCCGAGGCCGAGGAAGGGGGGGGGGGGCTGAATGTATAATCTTCTTGCATTTAGTTGCCTGTAATCCCGACGCCTTTTTGTGATGTGATGTTCTCCTCTTGGTCCCCCATGAACAATTAACTTGTAATCTCCACAAACATACATGCTGTCGCTGCAGAGATGAGACGGAGGAGCACCCGAGGGACCCGGCGGACCGACCGCTCCGCGCTGCCCGAGGCGGATCCCTTTGGAGCCGCTCTGGAACCATCCGACTGGGCTCCATGAGGCCGCAGCCACGTCCCCTGCGTTTCATCTTCCTCCCCCTCCTCTCTCTTTCTCTTTAACATGTGATGGCTGCTCGGACATGTTAAATGAATGTATAGCCTGACCCATGTGTCTAACTACAAGTTGACATAACGTCAGATTTTAAATAGTTTTGAAGTGCACTGCTTGTGGTTGCAGGGGATCGACCCCTGTGCAGCTTTCGGGCTTTCCTCACTTGATTTTAAAGCTGTGTCCACAGTAGTAATTATTATAGAGGGACAGCCATCCTTAAAGTTGTGCTCATTCTCATTCATACCCAAAAACAATTATATTATGGTTCGAATAATTATATGACAAACATTTTTTACATTTGTTTCATCTTTACTTATTCAGTCTGATTTCTTTGCAAAAAAAAAGTATGCTAGATGTAAATATTTATTTCATTTAATTAGTAGAACGAGTCTGTGAAAGTTAACACATTGTTTACTTTTTATATACTGATGTCTTTAATCCGAATTGTCAAACATATTTCTAATTGTTTTTAACTGAAAATGTGAGATAATGTAATATGCTTTGACTGAAATAAACTAATATATTTTTGGGTATAAACGTTGACTTCAATTTGGAAAATAAACCAAGTTTGTACACCTCAAATACAAATAAATTAAAAGTTCAAATGTACCTCCTAGACGTTATGAAATGTAAATGATTGATATGACACATATTATTCGTGAGTGTTTAAGAGTGCCTTTAAAAAAAGAGGAGAAGACAGTGAGATATGATCCATAATTTCAGTTTTATTGAAATTTCATCCAGGGACGCTGGGAGATAATAAATATGTCATAAATCAACAATTTACAAAAATAAAGACACGGGGTCTCTGGGCATAACAAAATTCAGTTCAGCAAAAACAATCATGCTGTGATAATTATAACATCATGCAACAAAAAATAAGAGAGAAGAAATAACAAAAGCATGTGGACATACAGTGAGTCACGAAATGAAAATAAATCTAAAGAATTTTAAAACAAATTTCCGCGCAGTCATTTTAGCCAATAACACATGAATGCCATTATTTTCATTTACAACTCAAGTTTTAAATCCTTGGTACAAGGCACAGAGCGCATTCTTCGTTTTCACAAAATGATGCCTGCATGATAAATAAAAATTTAAAAAAGTCAAATAAAATCAAACACGTCCATGCAGCCTCCTTCACCTCTCACACCGGGGTGTGACGTCAGATACGAGAGGATTGTGGCTTCTTGTTGCGTGACACACAACTTGTTTTCCTTTTTTTTCACCTTCAATTGGCAAATTAATCAGTCTTTATAAAGTCCTTGTTGCAAGGAGGGGAAATGTTTTTTTTCTTCTTTCTCATACGCCCAACAAGAAAACAGACTAAATACCAACATGCACACGTGATGCCAAATCCACCCTCATGCCCTGAATTATCTATTTACAAACATCTCTCAGTCTCCGCGTGTCTGTCAGACATCATTTCAGCAGGTCCTTGCCCTCCATTGTGAGTCTCGTGAGGCCGGCAGTGGTGATGGGGATGTGTGGCGCAACGGGCACCTGGCAGATGGTGCAGGGACACGGCAGTCCGGCCCAATGCTGGAAGCCGGGGCCCAGCTGCAGGGGCTGAGGCGCAGCCGCGGAGCTCTTCATCAGCGCGTGCGGTGCTCGGATGGACGTGAGCCCCGGCAGCGAGCTCGACAGCGTGGAGGACGTGGAGGTCGTCAGCGCGCTCCCGAGGAGAGGGTGCACCTGGTGCACCTGATGAGCGGCGGCTGCAGCGGCGGCGGCGGCAGCTGCTGCAGCCACGGGGCCCCCGGGGTGTCCACCGGGACCGGCGGCGTGCCCCACGGTGCCGCAGTGGAAAGCTGAGTTGTGCCCTCCGTAAATGTCCCCCACCAGCCGCTTCATCTCGTCCAAGGAGCTGTTGAGCATCAGGATGTAGTTCCTGGCGAGCAGCAGCGTGGCGATCTTGGACAACTTCCGCACCGAGGGCCCGTGCGCGTAGGGCATCACCTCGCGCAAACCGTCCATGGCTAAGTTGAGGTCGTGCATGCGCTTGCGCTCCCGGCCGTTGATCTTGAGACGGAGATGGTACATTTCCTCCTCGGTGACTGGCTTCTTTAGTTTGAAGTTGTTGCTGCTGTCGCTGCTGCTGCTGCTGCTGCTGCTCTCGACTGACTTGGGGTCTCCAGACCTCAGGAGATCACTGGCGCTCAGCTTCTGGCGCAGCTCTGCGCTCTGCGTAGACGAGGACACGGAGGAGCCTACGAGGTGGTGATGGTGGTGTGGGTGGTGCTCTCGGAGAGACATGACGTCCATGTCCGGGGAAGAGGCTCTGCTGCTTTGGCTGGAGTCTGAATTCATTTTATGGGTTCGATTCCGAGGTTGTTGTAGGAGGTCGCTGCTGGCTGCCCCCCTCTCTCTCAACACCCCCCCCCCCCTTTCTCTCTCTCTCTCTCTCTCTCTCTCTCTCACTTGCACTCTCTCTTGTTCCTCTCTCTCTCTTTCTGGAACCCTCAGTCCTCCTGGTCCTCTGATGTTGTCCGGTATCCGTCCTGCCCCACGCGTCTGTCCCTCTTATCACATCAGAGTCCACTTTGCCTCAGCCGACTCGCTCTCTTTCCTCTCTTCCCTCTCTTTCCTCTGGTTTCTCTCTATCTCCTCTCATCTGTCTCTCTGTGTGTCGGCGGTGAGGAGTACATCGATAGAGGCTTTTTATATCTGCGGGGGAAACAAAAGCGGCTTTCCTATTCATAACGCCTATAGTTAGTGGGATGACGTGCCCGTTGGAAAGGGGGCGGTGTGCTTTGACTGTCCCAGTGACCGCGGCGCGCAGCCATTCACTGCCATTGTCAAGACACCGTTGGGGGGCACAGTTCGCCTCTTCTTCTTCTTCTCTTCTTTTTTCTCTCCTCCTCCTCTTCTTCTCTTTCTCTTGTCCTCTCTTCTCGTGGATCAGAAAGTTGCTCTTCCTGGAACAAACTGGTCAGTTTGAAAATTGATTCTTTTATACAATGTTGTCAAACCTATACATTTCATATATAAGTTGTTTGGAGAGCCTCCTGTACACCTACTATTTAAAAAGTGAAACACTATATTGGTTTTACCTCGCTGCGTAATAGGACATTTACGCACAACAATCATTGTTATAGCCTCGCGCAGTACATGCTTTTTTTCTTTCACATATTTTAAAATAGATGAAATATGTAATCTGTTCAAACTTCCAGTCTCCTACACACAGTGATCATTGTGGGTGTTTATCGGAATCTGAAACCAACGTCTCGGTTCGGCCGCTGTTGCCGGAGTGAACCGGGAGGAATGGGAAGGAAATTGCTTTCCCATTCAGCGGCTCCCGCGGCCACAGGGGTGCGCGGCCTCCGCTGGGACCGAGGTAACATGCCCGCTCCGGCACTCCGCACTCTGCTGTCCATATGGCAGCATGCGGGCCTCACGTCTGCGCCTTCACACAACTTCTCATCGCTTCCATGACAGAAGGGTTATCCTTCATTTAATTTCTTCATTATTATTCACATGAGATGTGTCAGCCTGTATTTTGTATATGTTATCCCTAAAGATTAAATATAGGATATAGCTTAAACAAACTTTATTCTGATAAATAGTATTCACATGACATCTGTTGCTTCTGTCCAGAGGGATCCTCCTCTGTTGCTCTCCTGGAGGTTTCTTCCCTTTTTCCCACATGAAAGCTATTTTTTCTATTTCTTGGGAGTTTTTCCTGATCCGATGTTGAAGTCCTGGGACAGGGATGTACTGACAGACACATTTGTAATTTGTGATATTGGGCTATACAAAATGAACTTAATTGAATTGAAAAAGTAATTAATTGAATAGAAAAATAGATGACAATGAAAATGTTGTATTAAAAAAAAGACTCACGATGCAGTCATTATATCCTTTCACTTTACTTGTGCCTCAAGAGGAAATTTGTTGTAAACCCTTCATTCCCGCTCATAAAAACTGTCTACAAAAACTAAGAACAAGTTTTAAATATTTAAACATGAGAAACATAATATATTGAAATAATCCATGGGGTTTTCCCAATAAGCAACATATATCTATATACAACTTTATCATATTTTATAGATTCATCACGCGAACAGACAGATCTCAGAAGGTGTGTTTTTGTGCACACTTAAAAGTGAGTCGGTATTGTCTATATTGAGCTGCTGAGAGCGCTCTCTCCACTCTAAAGAGCCTCCTCCAGGTCTGTTGGGTGGAGGCGGAGTGGAGGAACTAGAGAGCTAAACAATAACATGTGGAAGTAACTGAAGCACTCTTCCCCTGACCAGCACCTCAGCATCCCTCCATCCATCCATCTGTCTATCCTTCCATCCACCCGCAAACACACACACACACACACACACACACACACACACACACACACACACACACACACACACACACATGCACACACACACACTGCACTTCAAACTGGGATAATAAAGTCTGTCTCCAACTCTGCTCGCTGCTCTCTCCTTCTCCAATGAGATCCCCCTGGTAGAACAGTAAAAATGTGTATTCACGGCCTCATTGTTGGCCCCCGCAAAAGAGCCCTTCTCATAAAGGTGCTGCCAATGCAAAGGAAAGCGCTGGTCGGCTTTGCTCTCTCTTGGTGGCATTTGAACGTGCAAAGCTTTGAATACCAATTGCTTGAACTGGACATATGTGAATCCGCTGTAAGCCTACTAATCCTGTCCCCAAGTGTTTCTTTGTGTGCGGGGCAGCCTCGCACACCCAAGAGAAAGTGTTCCTAATCCGGCCAATGTGGAGAAATGTGAATGAGACGGACAGAGGAGAGCTCACGAGGAGGTATGTGAGCATGTGTGTGTGTGTGTGTGTGTCAGGTATCAGTTAGTGCAGGAACACATGCCTTTGAATTCATGTATTTTGCTTGATTTATGTATTTGTGTTGAGTGTGTGAGTCCATGGCTCCACACCACCGGGACACTGGTCTAAGTGGAAGCAGTTATTCACCGTTCTCCACACTACTGTCGCAACAGGTCGCCCCTAATGTGCTCTTTTCACCGCGTATAATCTCCTCGCTTTCCTTTTATTCCTCTGTTCTTATCTTCTTTTTTTTATCTCTTTCCCTCTCACACTCTTTCTTCTCTCCAGTTTCTTCCTGCTTCGTCTCTTCTGTCTTTCATCAATCTTTCTCTCTTTCACATGTGGCTCGCTGCCCTCTCACATCAGTTTCCTGGGCAGGAAAAGGACAGTTATAGAAAATGGGTCAAACTTTGAGTCAAAACTGGGTTTACATATCCAAGAGAAGAACACCACCCAATACAATGGGTTGTTTTGACATAGTCAAAGTGTTATTATGGAGGAAATCTGTTATATAATCAAGCCTTTAGATCTTAGACTAACGTTCAAAAGTTTGGGGTCACTTAGAACCTTTTATTTTATTTTAGAAATGTCCTTATTTTTTTAAAGAAAAGCACTGTTTATTGCAATGAAGTTGACATTAAATTAATCAGAAATACACTTTATACATTGTTAATGTGGTAAATGACTCGGTGGAAATGTCTGTTTTTTAATAAAATATCTACAAAGGTGTATAGAGGCCCATCTCCAATGTTCAATACTACATTGTGTTATTGCCTTAGAAGACTAATGGAGGCTTAGAAATCCCTTGAAATCCCTTTTTTTGTTAGCAACACTTATGCTGGAGAGAGACGCTATAAAACTGGCCTTCCTTTGAGCTTGAAGTTTGAAGAACAAAATTAATATTCCAAATAAAAATCATTATTTCTAACCTTTTGCAATTCATTTGATAAATAATAGTGTGAGTTTTCATGGGAAATTGAATTGACTGGGTGACCACAAACTTTTGAACGGTGTACATCTCACTCTGTGTTCCTGATTGCTGATTGAATGTCTTGTGCTCCTCCAATATGTAAGCAACTCTTAGGTTAAATAATTTATATTAATTCAGGCCAAATACTGTAATACACACCGTTTGTCACCATCATTTTTGATATTTTGACCCAATTAAAGCAATGTCTACTTGCAATACTCATTTGTTGTTGTTTTATCAGGCACCGTGCACTCTTCGGTTGAATAAACAAAGATTACACAAATAAAAAAACATTTTATTAGGGTCAACATAAAGGTTTTTCCACCACTTTCCTAATCTTTTTAACATCTTGGGGAGGTCCCGACTCCTAAGACGGCATTTATATGACCAGGAGATATTCTTTGAGCACAAATGAATCAAACAACAAAGTATTATTGACAGAAAGTGATGGTTGTATGGGAAATGTTGTCGTCCTTTGGAGAAATACTGATTCTCTCACTCAAAGTGGCGAGAGGCTGTTATTACCACGGTCTCATTAGTTTATATTCAATCCTGTACACTTGTTATAAAAGTTGCTCATTTTACTGATTAATAATTAGGGTTGTAAATCACATGTTAAGAGTAAATATTCATGCATGATTACTTTAAATCACTTTAACGTCTTAAAGAACGGTCTTCTTCATATGACTTCCGAGGAACCTTAATGACTCCTGAAAGTAACTCTCTACATCATGTAAACCTCAAGTCCTTAGAGCCCGCCTCCCGTCAGCTTAAAGCAGTGCATAGTCCCCCTCTAACACGTTGAGGGCAGTAAACAGTCAATGGATGCGTCACTCCAGCAGCAGGTGTAGACGGTAGGCGGCGGTCTCGCCATCACTCGGAGGTCACAAGGTCAAGTTGGCAGCAGAAAGGTGTCAAGGTTGCTTTTAAAGTCAAATATTATTCGGTGCATTTACACATATTTTGGAAATGATTGTCAAATCTAGAGATTTTGGTTAGTTTCAGTTACTGTTTTTGGTTATCTTTGGCAATTAGGAGCTGTTAAAATACTATTCTAAAAAGCATTGTTCTAAATATTGCAGGCAATTTTGTTAAAAGTACATGAAAGTCGATGAGATATGTTTCTTTATGTGTTGACCATCAACTAAATGCTGGTGTTTTAGAGACAAGAAAAACCATATGGAGGACTCGAGTCTGACAATCAGAGGTTATGAGTACTGCAAAGTACAATTATGAGTAATAAAACGTCTCCAAAATAATAGTGGCATTAAATTAAATCGTCAGAATTGTTTAAGATGGTCTCATTAACTTATGAATTCAAATAAAGTTTGAGCCATGATTGAAATAACTGAGGAACCAAGAGGAGCAGGGAAGCAGAAATACAGAAACTTTGTATTACAAGGTGAGGAGACAATAAACGATATAATGCTTAATATTTATTCTGATATTTGTTTACTCATCACTTCATTGTATTTAATGTGTACTTTATTTCTGTTTATTTAGTTTTTTCTATGTGTAACTATGTTATGGAATAAAGTCAATAAGTCACAGCTCAGAAATATGCATATATAAAGCATTTATTTTTATATTGTTCTTTGTATTTTTGTTGGTGCAGTGAGTTCTGTTCGTTTATTTTAAGATGATATAAAATATGAACATGATGCCTTTTTTTTCTAATCAGTTCTACAGTATATTATGCCAAATGCATGGCTGTACTGCTTTCATTTTACCCGTCAAAGATGCCATCAAACCAGTTTGAAGTGTCACCAAAAGAGATTTCACGAAGGTTGAAGCATCCCAACAGCAGATGGAAGACAGCAACGGGAGTATTGGCGTTCCAGCCTTCGTCTAAAGTAGCTCTGAGATTCATTTATTTTCAAATAAAGCAATGAAAAGTAAGAAGACGTACTGCACCTCTCAGAAATGTTTGGTTAACTTTGAAAAGTCTTATTTTTCTTTCCTTGGCTACATTCTGTGTGAAAGAGAATACCAATAAGATTTCTGTCTTTCTTATCCTTTTTTTGGTGTAAAAGTAAACAAACCTTCAAATTATAGCGAGCCTTTAATTAAGGAGACGATCAGACAATTAAAAGCTCATTAATTACAGCCCTCACAACCATCTCCACCAACATGAATATTGAGTTCCTAATTATTATTTGCGGGGCTGTTTTGTTCTTGGAAGACATCGGCGTTAATTAGGCAAAAACAAGTCAAATTAACATTCCCGTAATGAAGAAACATACCTTCATGTTTACTGCTCTCTGTCTGAACACGCTCTGATAACAATCTGAGATCTCAAAGCGCTCTGAAGCATGTTGATGATGAGTTTTATCAAACAGAAACAAGTTTTCTGTCTTATTTGTTTTTACATCTGGATGCACCGCTCGAGGTGTGTGTATTTCCTAAATGGCTCTTTTGAAATGAGAAATGTTTTGTTTTTAGTTTAGTTTTTAATCTTTGCTTTCTCACCTTTAGATGCAAAAGCTCTTAAATCCAGATTCAAGGTCATTTTCGACCCACCTGTTTACAGGTTGTGCTCATTTTACGCAATCCGGTGAGATCACATTGGATTTGACCAATTTAGGCCAAAGATAAACGTCTCTCTTCAGCTAGAATCGTTTTCCCCTTTTCATGGAGTGAAATGTTTCAAACAGAGAGGTTTGCATCTTCATCATCACACATAAGTATAATGTAAACTCTCTTATAAGACGAGAAGATCGACACCACTCTTGACTGTGAATATGACGCCACTGGCAGCAAATAGCTTCGCACAAAGACTGGAAACAAATGGAAATAAATAACTCGTTTTGTTTAATCTGAAGTGTAAAAACCTTGTTTCACCATTTCACAGGAGGTTATGTGTCGGCCACGGCTTCGAACTTTCTGGATTCTCCGCTGGTTGCCTGGCAACTGTTCGGAGCCTCAAAATAGTTTTGAACTTAAACCCTGTAAAACGGCTTATTGTCGTGTCTTCCACACTTTTCTTCGTCATTTATATGCAAATTAAACACACAATAATAACATGTAGATGAGTGAGCTTTAGAGGCAGATGCTGTTGAGCCAGGCTAGCTGTTGCCCCTGTTTCCAGTCTTTATGCTAAGCTAAGCTAACCAGCTGAGCGGTTCCAGCTTTATCACTTTAAACCGACATATAGAAAAGAGTGATGTCAAAAATGTTCCCAAAATGGCAAACTATTCCTCTTACGTGTATAACCATCGTCTCCAGGATCATCCTCACTTCGGTCATCAGTCACCCTCCTCCTCCTCCTCCTCCTCCTCAGTGGACTCCACTCAGACACAAGCAGACAAAGACACACACACACACACACACCGTTACACACACCACCAGCACTTAACTAGCCTCCAGCCCGGCCCACCAGCTTTTGCAACAAGGTTCTCCTTTTAACTGTCCCTTTCAGCGCGGGACAATCGGACACCTCCCATCGCCTCCTTTCAGGCTGCAGCTCCAGCCGCGCCCCCCTCTCCTCCCCATGCTGCTCCCTGTGTCACTTTGTGTCCGCTTCGCCCCCTCGCAATGGGTGCACATGACCAGAAAATGAAGCAGGGGTCTCTGCAAGCGGAGAATGAAAGCGAGTATGTTTGCGTGCATTTTAGAGAAGGAGAGAGAGAAGGAGAGAGAAGAAGGAGAGAGATTAACATGTCGGATTTAGGATGGCGTGGTGGGGGTGAGGGTGTGTGTGAGCGAGGTTACATGTAGAGAGGAAAGTTAGGATCTGGCTTGTGCACGTGTGTGGTTGTGGTTGTGTGTGTGTCTGTGTGTGTGTGTGTATGTGTGCATGTGTGTGTGTGTGTGTTAATGTGCCCATCTATCTCAATCTTAATGGAGCAAGATCATCACACACACACACACACACAGGGTTGTGACTATGTGCACATTTACAAATACAGTACTCTATCACAAACATGCAATGTATGTGGGAATAGAGACACAGAAGGGAGGAAGAAGAAGAAGAAGCTGAAGAAGAAGAAGAAGAAGAAGAAGAAGAAGAAGAAGAAGACACACACTCTATTAGAGGAGTGTTACAGCCTGCAGGGTGTGAGGCCTGCTTACTGTTAGGGAGATTATCACATCATTAGCTGCTAATGAAAACCAACCCAGGCCGCTCAGCTCTCCTGCGCCCTGAGCTCAGCTCTCACTCGCTCACATTTTCTCACCGTTCATTTGCCTTTGTCCCTCGGGTTGTACACATCCAACGCCGTATGTGTTGTGTAGCCATAATGACGCTGGTATAGGCATGTGTGTGGTCAATTTTGTTGATTTTATATAGCCTAATATCACAAATTACGAATTTGCCTCAGTGGGCTTTACAATCTGTACACATACGACATCCCTGACCTTTGACCTCACACATCGGATCAGGAAACACTCCCAAAAAAGAGAAATAAACCTTTCACAGGAAAAAAAGGAAGAAACCTTGAGGAGAGCAACAGAGGAGGATCCCTCTCCCCGGATGGACTGAAGCAATAGATGAGATAGATCTGTGCTCTGCCTTTCCATGGTACCATTGCAGCATGTGTCATACTTCCTTGAATCAGTTTTCCAGGGGGTTGACCTTGAGCTTCACTAAGGTCAAAGGTCAACCGTTCTCTGACTCCATTAGCCACAAGAGACCACAGTAGTTACTGTTAAGTCAGATTGTTCCTCAAAGCTGAAACCAGACCTCCTTTTCTGGGAACCTGCAGGATGAATCGTCGATGAAATGAGCCGTCTGCATATTTTTATGCTCCGAGAGAAACTTTATGGCACGAGAGAGAAAGAGACAGAGAAACAACTTCATCAAACGCTTCATCTGTCCTGTGACGCTTCGCCTTGTGACACCCGTTTGCTCCCGTGTACAGAACATTTGATATTTATGTGCCTGCTCAATGCACACTTTTCTGTTGCCGTTTGAAGGCGTGTGCGTCATGTGTGTGTGTGTGTGTGTGTGTGTGTTTTGACTGCACGCAGCAATAATAAAAAGCACACCAGCACAGGCCACATTTTTCAAGTTTGTTTGACGCATTTAAAATGCTAATAACCAGTTTATTATGTGCTACATCAAATGCAAATGCTCTGTTTTACTGCCGTGAAGTTGGGCCGACGTTAGCATTTGCATATCTTATGTCTGTCTCCTTAGCATGCATGGTGGAACTGGGTAGCGGGCAGACTCTCAATAAATAACATTAACAGGCGCATTAGATAAACAAGCTCCAATGATGCTGCTATTAGGGAATGCAGAGCCATAGCCCGCTTAAATGAAGGTGTTTGACACAGCAGCATATGGTGTGCAAATTCTCCCAAATCAACCTAACGCCAACGTTATGCGGAAGTGTCAGGGAGAGCAGACGGATTGAAAAAACATCGCTTTAACGGCAGACGCTTTACGATGTTGAGAAAATGCTGCGGAAGAATTTGCCTCTTTAAGACCAACTGGCGACTGGTGTTCCTCGTGTGTGTGTGGGTGTGTGTGTGAGTGTGTGTGTGTGTGTGTGTGTGAATGAGGAAGACAGCAGTTAGGAAACTCTAATTGTAAATGAGAAACTTTGTCTGGTTTAATGTTTGGTTCGCTTTACGGTTTAATCGCCTTCAGGCTGCATTCAGAAAGCCACGAAGATGCAAAGCAAACATTCCATAAAGAAAGTTAATATTTTCTCATTAAAGGATCTCTGACTCTCAAAGCAGCAATTCATTATGGATGTATGAGACGGGACACGATGACACTTTAGGGCTGTTTTTACAGTGACATGTCGTGGCATGTTGACAGGTGCTTTCTGATGTCTTTTACGCACTTTGTTAAGATACAGCTGAAGTTTATAACTCGACTCCAACTCACTGAGGTTAGAGATGCATTAGACACTGGAGGCTTATTTTGATATTTTAGTTCATGACAGCAACAACAGATTAAGCCTAATTCTATTATATATACTCTTTTTTTTTCGAGATTCAAAGGACGGTCCTTATAGCTATATGGTAACTTGTGTGATTTATGTTTTAACCTAAAATATTTAACTTATCTACTGATGTTTTCTGATCGGATGTTCGGCCCCAAAGTCAGATCAGTAATTAGCTTTCCAGGGTGCACCTGCAAATGGTTTAGCGTACATGCACTCATAATACAGCCTAACATCTACTAGGGCTTGTGTGGAGGATGTTCTTGTGTTTATCATGCATGTGATGAATTTAAAATAATATAAAAGAAAGTATCGTATGTACTGTATGTGTAAAATATGATATGGATATGTACAGTACATAAAAAGTGTACACCAATACCGTTAATTTTTGGTCATCCAAGTATATTCTATTTTTAGTTCTCCCTTAAGGATTAGTTTGTTTGTGTCACAGTGTGTTTTGTTGATTTTAAAAATCAAAATAAATGTTAGAAAAATCTGGGGGGAAAATGTATTAAAGAAAGTAAAATGGAATGATCAGAATCAAAATGTTAAAACAAAATGTTTAAAAAAACAGTACACAAATTCAGAAATCTCGGGAAGTGTTACTATAAAGAATAAATTAAGTTTTGATCATGGTTAACCTTTAAAATATCGGATTCGGAATCTAAATCAGACACAGGTTTATTAAAAAGTGTATTTATTCATACAATACATATAATCTTTCTCGTAGATGGTTGAGGTGTCGTAGGGAGGCAAGAGAAGAGAGAATTCCTGCACATCGTCCTTTACTTCCATGAACTTCATGTGGAGATACGTTTCTGTCTTTAGACCGTCGTCGGGGGATTTTTAAGGTATTTCGGTGCGTAACGGTTACAACAAATATAGCAAGAGAAAATAAATACAAATAGTACAGCAAATTTCAAGCATCAAGAATATGAAATTCACGAAGAAAATATGTAAATTATATGTTTTAGAATGAAAATACAGTGTTTAAAACTAAGAGCATGTAATGTTAAACATATTCACTATAACATGTGCAATTGTTCAGTTTGAAGAACATGTACCTCTCACCCTCACAGATATCATGGACACACGGATAACCGTGAGAGTGAGACTAGTAGATGATTGTTTGTTGCATTTCTTTGGCCTTGAACGTTGAATCAAAGCATAAATCATCAAAAACATGAACAACTTAAGGCCAGCTTTTGGTCACAAACGTATGTTTGCATTGAATTAACCTGACAGATGGATGGAAACAATTGTATTTACTCTGTTTGTAAGGGTTGTGGTATAAATAAGTAATTATAACTGTGTTAGGATAGTCTCTCTTTAACCCAACAACTCTCTTCTTTGTCAAAAGGCCTCTTGTGATGAGACGCCCACATTCACTTGTTCCTCCATTTGAACCCACTGTAAACCCGATGAGTGTCCGCTGCCTACCACAAACAAATGCTGAAGTGTAGATGCTAATGCTCTCTTTTTGTCACTCTCTACCTTCCTTCTTCCAGCCTGCCCAATAATCTCTCCTCCTCTCTCTCCTCCTCCTCCTCTCTCCCTGCTCCTAATCCGCTCCACAGCCGTGAAAACTCTCCATGAGAGAGAGATGACCCGTTCTAATGGGTGGAGGCAACCACCCACACTCACAGACGCGGAGGGTCCACACACACACACACACACACAAACACACACACACACACACCAGACCTCGCTAAGCTGGCTTGGCTCTAGAACGAATAAGACGCACTGAGCCGGGAACACGCTACGTGATTCAAACCCCCATTATAACCCATTTCAAGGTTGTGGGGAACCGGCCCTGCTTTGTCAAACACTTGTCTGGTGCTGAAGCAGTTAGCTGATTAATTGATTAGTCAATTGACAGCTCAGTTGTTAAGTGCTCTGGTTGCCGCTTCCCGAATTGTAGTTATTCTCTGATTTACATCATACAAATTTGATCTCTTTGAATTTTGGACAGAAAACATGCAATTTGTATATTTTTATTATTATTTTCAGGCATATTGCAGATGGGAAATTATTGACAGATTCATCTAAGAGTATTCGTTAAAACTTCAGTGTGCAAGTGTTTGGATCTCTCTCTTCCCGTTGCTGGTTGTGTGGCACGTGAGAATGTTTTGTAATGTTTTTTAATCGAAAACACATCTAAATATCTAGAAAAGGATAGTCTGTCCAATGCCACAGCTATACTTACACATGCCCATGAAAAGGTATTTAAATGAGGTTTCTGAGCCCCACGGATCATTGAAGTCACGAAGAGTAAACAAAGACCGGCAGATCTCCAAAACACCACCGTGGATGAGAGCAGCTGTTTGGGTGAGCTGAGTGTGTGCAGGTGTTACGCTCTCAGTGGGATCGTTCCGCCATCTTCTTGCTGCTTCCTGTACACTTTGTTTATTAGACTACGTCAAGGACCATGCGGCAGGTTTTGAACGTTGACTTCAGATTGCATATGTTCTACTTCCCTGGTCGATGGTGAAACTATCAACGCTTTGACTTAAAAACTTACCGTACTTGAAAAAGATGTTCCACTGCAGTAAAATGGTGTCCCCTTTATGTTTGGTCGAACTCTAATGCAGCTATCTAAAATGATATGCAAGTAACTCCTAAATTCCCAGCATCCTTAACGTGGCGAAATGAAAATCCCTTTACATGGTTCCTCTGGTAATCTGACGCCATTCAACTCGACACAAAACAAACCTCTCAGTGTGGAACAATTAAATTAGTCTTTAATGGCTTATAAATTAGGCTTATATTTATAGATATATTCTCATTAATAATGTATATGAGCTCAGTTTTTAATGGTATGGTGCTTTACGACCGAGCGTAATGATGAAAGTCCCAAAATACACAACAATTTGTTTTTGTTGGACAAATATGCAAGAGAACATCTACCCTGGGAAACCCTGAAACACACACACACACACACACACACAATACCCCTGCTCGTAAGCGACAGCCAGGCTATCCAGATCGCCATGCTGTACCGTTTCACTCCAGACCAGCTCCTCTGGTCCTGCTTCAACAGATGGCCCGACCGGTCCCTGGATGGGCCTGCAAGATGGAGGGAGGGGAGTGTCGGCGGATGAGGGAGTTAAAGGTGGACGTAGGGAGGTTTCGGGGGGTTTGCAACCCCTTAGGAGGACTGGTAGGGGGGTGGGGTGCGTGAGGGAGGGAGGGAGGAGACATATGTCCACAGCCCTGGCCCCTGCCGACGGACTGTCTCTGCAGACTGCCTGCATGGCTCTAGCTGTCGGTCTCTCACACTCACAACACCACACAAAAAATGGCTTTTGTTACATTGAAGACAACATATTAAACCTTATCCGGTCACAAGAACAAACCGTAACCCTCAGTTTACGCTGTGGGGAGCAGCTCCTGGTGACGTGACTGAATCCCCACATAATATAACTTCCACACACAGATACACACATTTACTCCACTAAGCCTGGCAGACCCCTTGCAGCACAGCTCCTCTCCATCTGCACCAAAGGCCCACGCGCCCCGACAATGAGGTGACCGTGTCTCTGCCCGAGCCGAAGCAGAGGGATGGGGAGAGAGGGAGGGGGAGGGAGGGAGATGCAAGAAGAGAGGGGAGAGAGGAGAGGGAGGGGACGAGGGAGGGACACATTAACAAGCTATAATCTCAACTGCCTTATCCATAATGCATTGTGTGGGCCAATTTACATGGTGCTGGTCCCTCTGGGAGAAAGGAGATCATCCATCACATTACTTTATTAGCTCCCTCACACTCTTTCACAGATGCACACGCACACACACACAGACACACACACACGCGCACACACACATCATTATTTCTCCCTGCCTGTCCCTCTCTCTCTCCCTCTGTTTTGTGGGCCTGTTTTGTCATGGTTGTTGTTTCAAACTGCTGCTGCCTCTATAAAACGACTCCACGCCACGGGTTGTGCAGAATGAGAAAAGCAGGGAGTTGTTTTTCTTAAAAAATACAACAACAACAACAAATATATATATATATATATATATATATATATATATTGTAAGCCGAGCTGACAGCGAGCTTTGTTTTCTGAAACTTAACTTTCTCTGTGTTTAAAGGAATAAATCAACTGTAATTCCACAAAGTATCATTAATCCCTGAGCATTTTTGTTCAGATTAACATACAATTAGTCACTTTTGTTTTTAGGGGATCATTTGAGGAGAGTTAAGACGAATGCAACATTCACGAATGCAGCGTATTTGGGATTTGTTTCCATATTGGCATATTTTCGGCTAAAAGTACAGATTGTTTTTTTATTTTGGCCATTTCAGACCAGTATAATATCAGGACCGGGCTCTTTAGATTTGTGATTTCATATTGTCCAAATGTTTTGTAAAGCAAACATTAAACATTCAGATTGAACAGAAAATATCGAACGATCAAATAATTCTTTGCATGATCAAAATGTTGATTGTTCCTTTTTGGAAGTCATATAATTTAGTTTTTTAAATGCAGATTCCAGGTAAATTCTTTTGAACTGTACTTAGGAATCCAATGAAAACATATGTTTTAATAATTTAGAAAGTGAGTATTCAAAATCATATATAAAACACTTCAGTAATGGTCATTTATGAAATAAAAATACATTTTGATTGCCCATTCTTTTTACACACATTATTTCTCATGCTATTAGTTACATTTGATTATTTCCACAAAATAAACAAAACACAAAATGCACCATAGGCCGAGCCATGTATATTCTAATTATTAAGATACATATATGTTTATGATTTGTTCTATTCATTGCATTTAATAACGAATGGTGATCGAATTACTGAATAATAAACTAAATGTAGGTTCAAGAAGTGTAAGGAGGGAAACAATTTAATGTTAATTCGGAAGTCAGTCCAGATGATACAGAGAGTCTATACATTTTTTAAAAAGACATTAAAATCTCCATAAACCGTCCTGAGTTCAGTGTGATGTGAGCGTGCTGTGTTTGTGTCTATCGACTGAAGTCGCCCGTGTATGCGTCAGTGAAATTAATTGTTGGCACCTTAACCACACGCGCACGCACGCACACGCACACACACATGCGCGCGCGCACGTGGCCGCGGTCGCCCCGTGAATAAAAAGAGCCGTAATTGCAATCATATATGTGGAGCTTCAGCACGGAGCGCCATACCGTACCATTAGTATCACAAATAAGTAATAATTTGCTAATGACAACATTATGTCGAGTCAGTTTAGGGGCAATTAAAGTGAGTGATATTTACACACGGCCAATGAATCACGGAGCGTGGCAGTTCGGGCGGTCTCTAATGAATATTCATCCCGGCATTTCTCCCCGGCGCGCTGCAGTTTATAAACTGAATTATGGCTGATTTGCCCTTTTAAAAAATGAACATGGGCGCATCTCCCACAAGGAGGCGGCGAACAATAACGTCTGATTATAAAAAATGTTTTACCGCTGAACTGCCGGTGAGGAGACGGCGGCCGCGCGGTGGAAGGCTCCGTTGGAGGGGCGCAGTGGAGGGAGAGCCCCGCACCCAAAATCAATCCCATTGACTCTAGGCCTGTCCACTTTTTTTTCTTCTTTTTTTTTTAGTCTGACATAAATATGAACAGTGTGCATTCAGGGGCCTCAACACATCTCGAGCATCACACTGAACATGCAAATGAGGAGCTATAGTGTGGCCCCCGTTTAGCCCAAGTGGAGGTCACGGTTCACACCAAACCTTCAGGGTCCCCATAAGGAGAGCGGCCCGGCTCCCGGAGAGCAGCCCCGGGTCGCCGCCGGTGATTTCTCCGGTAATTGCCCCCGTCGTGTGCTGACCTCTCAGGTGCAGGATCAACAGGCGACATCAGTTCGCATTCACGGGGCGCTTTAATAAGATGCGCCGCGCGTTTTGTCATGCAAATAAGCGGCTCTCTCTCTAGCAGGTGTCAGCACGCACTCCACACGCACGCACGTAGAAGCGGGACTCATTATCAGACTGACGAGGCTGCGCGAGGCTTTAAGATGACACATGCAGCTGGACCTCACCACGTCAAACGCACGTGCAAATAAAATTAAAATAAATGTGTTTTTCAATTGTTTCAGGTCAGTTTTAAAATGTGACTTTAGGTGGATTTCCATTTCTACGTCATATTGTAAACGCCACATTTACTTCGAGATGTTACTTGCAACTTTGAACAATTTTTGATCATTTGGAACATAATGTTAAATTCCCAAGCGATGAGTAAATAATTTATTTCTGTTTTAAACAAATGGAAGTGACGGCATTATTCGTTTCATTTGTGTAAACAAATAAATATCATGGCATCATGTACTAACTCATATACCTCCATCCTAACTAACAATATTCCTCACAGGCTTTTAAAGTGCTGAGATACATCGTGACACATTTGCTCAACGTAAGGTTTGCTGGCTCGGTCCTTCAGCTGGAGTCTTCCTCTGTGACTCAAATGTATCTGCTGCCCCCTTGTGGTTCCCAGAGGATAAAACATCTTCTTTCTTTCACACAGAGGTCAGAGGTCAGCTGTGGGAATACCACAGCGGAGCTGGGTGGAGTTTATGCTGCACAAACTCCAAATTAGGTCAATGTCCTCCCTCTGGTGATGACATCTTGGCCTACAAGTAAACACATCACAACATCTGCTGAGCACATCATGAAAAGCTCAAAACAGGCAGCAGCTTTATATTCAGTGTGAATTTGGCAGCCTGACCAGAGCTGGAGTGGGATCCACTGGGATCCACTTCATGAGGGACGCTTAGAGAGGAGAATAAATGCTGGTTAACAGAGAAACCCGACCATTTCACAACCCACATTTAGAAACTAAGGACACGTCAGCCGGATGGGGGTTGGCCGGCTGTACCGGTCCCTCAGAGGGACTCACATCAGTTGATATATTTAGTTTTAACATGCTGATAAACAGCTGTGCAAAGTTAATAGACTACACTTGGAACAATGATGGTTATATTATATAGGGTGGAAAATATCTAATTCAGTTGTGCTTTGGTTTGAAAAAATGTCAGTTTACATTAGAGCGATCCATTTATTTCGTGAATCGAAGGCCTGCAACCAAAAAGACCCAAATGTAGGATCCCTGGTGAGCAGGAAAGTGATTGTTTGCCGGTCCTGCACTCTCTAAAAGTAACTCATCAGTACACAAAGCTGACGTATATGACGGATGTCTCTGGTAATTTTGGCAGGTGGAGCTCGGGGAACGGCAGCGCGCCGTTGTTGTCTATGTGCGTCTGAACCGTGTAGGCTTTGACCACCGCTCCCCACTCCAGCACCGAGCTGTGGATGATTCCCAGTCTGGCCTGTTCGTGAAATGCTGCTCCGAGCTCCCTGCCCAGGAATATGTCTTGGCACTGGAGTGAGGACAAAGCCAAGGAGTCTCTCTTCATAATCATGTCCAGGTTCGTGTCTTTGTCCTTCTTGTATCTCTTTGTGTCCAGGTGAGCGCCGTTAGCTCTGCCGGGGTCACTGTTTGAGTCTGTGCCCCTGGCTTCGTTACTATCTGGACAGCGGTGAAGCAGCGGCCTCTTCTCCAGGTTCACCACCGTCAGCCTCTCCAGGTGCTGCACGGCAAAGTGTCCCTCCGGGGGAGAAGAGGCTGCCTCTGCTCCTCCGGGGCCACAGTGAATCAGAGTGAGGTGTCGGACCTCCGAGTTGTTGAGCAGGCGAGCCGTGTTCGACGGCGACGTGAACCAAACCGTTAAGCGTCTCATGCGGAAGACGGGAGACGTGGAAACCTGGATGTGATTGCATCTGCACTCCGTGAGTGACGGCACGCTGCAGGGCTGCGGGACCTGGCTGCAGGAGTAGTAGAAGAAGCCGCTGTGGGTGACGTAGGCCAGACGCAGGTCGGAGCGCTGCAGGGCCACCGACACACAAAGCAGCACCCAGAGGAGAGGCGTGGGAGGGCCGACGGCCAGCATCACTGCTGGAGGAGAGGCTCGGGCAGCATCGTGACCGGGCTCCGTGTGTGGACGGGATGTGAGGCGTTCAGATGCCTGGACCCGAGACCACAGGAGAGAAAACATTCAATATCAGAAGATTTGAGAAACACACAGTTCACTTACAATGGACTTTCATCACGTTGCATTTACTGCGGAAAAAAAGGCAACGAGTGGTGAAAGAAGGACTCGTATAGGAAGAAAAAGGAGCCGTGCCATGATGATTAAATAGTCCGTTGTAAGAAACAGTTCTGCATTTAGAATTATAATTTGGTTAAAATACAGATGTATTGGAAAAATGTGTTGAATCTCGTAGTTTGTTATCGCTCTTCATTTCATTGACTTTTAGCATTTTGTTGTTGTTGTTGTGTAATCAAATTTAAGATGATTGTGTTCATGTCAATGTTGATTAATGCACAAATAATAAACAAATATGTATTAATATATTATTGTTAATGATGCATTCATGTAGATGTAGCATTTGATTGGTGTAGCTGTTAGAGGTGGAGCTAATTCTGCTTACTTGTATCCAGTTGGGTAGTTTAATTCATAAATTTACATCTTATGTAATTATATCATATTATTATATAATTTGTAGTCCTCAGTCCCAACCGACGCTGACTCGAGTGACATCACGTAAGGCAACATTTTCGCACAAAAGGCTTGATACAGCTTTCTTTTACGCTGTATACCCAAGAACTGTAAACAGACTTTAAAGTGTAATATCTTAATAGGTCTTCCATTCCTTGTTTGTCACGTTATGTTTTTTAATGTAATTTAGTAACACATTTGTCCTCTTTATCTCAGTTTACTTCAGTTAATCTCAACAACAGCTGCAGACTAACCTCAGAGAGCTGGTGTTAACTGTCTCCTTTCTGCTCAAAATGAACTTAACATTCTTGCTATTGTTGAGGGAAAAGTCAAAATTTTCAGCTAAATCCAGCATGACTGAGGAAAATGTTTATAAGGCAATAAAAAGCTTGGCCACATGGAGACAAACCAAGCCGTCTTTCAGTCCAGTTCAACTTTCATACAAGAGATTCCTGTTTTTGGATTCTGGAGTAAAATGTTCTGAGGTCACACTAAAACATTATCTGATCCATTAAGTATTGTTTTGGAGAGAGTGGATGTGGACATCATGAAAGCTGGTTTGGATCGGTACTTTGTCTCACACACACACACACACACACACACACACACACACACACACACACACACACACACACACACACACAGTGATGGGTGCGGTCTCCCTGCACTTCAGGGACACATTGTTTAGCACTGGGAGCCAACATTTAATTTCACAAAACACACAGACACACATTTAGAAAATTATAACTGTGGAGATTGCTTCAAGATTCCAGGGAAAAACATTGTTTTTAAATATTGACCTTTACAAAAGTCCGGTTAGATTTTCTGGTTTGGCAATAACATGAAGGCAGGAAAAATACTTTCTTTCTCATTTTGAAGCCAGCACAGAGTTGACCGCAACATTCTTTCATTGCTATGCAGATGATACTCAACTATATCTATCGATAAAACCAGAGGAAACCAACCAACTAAATAAAATTCAAGCATGTCTTAAAGACATAAAAACATGGATGACCTGCAACTTCTTGATGTTAAACTCAGACAAAACCGAAGTAATTTTAATCGGCCCTGAGCACCTCAGATCAATTATCTGGTGATGTGGTTTCTGTAGACGGCATTGCCCTAGCATCCAACACCACTGTAAAGAATCTTGGCGTTATCTTTGATCGGGACTTGTCCTTTAACTCCCACGTAAAGCAAATCTCAAGGACTGCATTCTTTCATCTACGTAATATTTCAAAAATCAGGCACATCTTGTCTCAAAAAGATGCAGAAAAATTGGTTCACGCGTTCGTTACTTCGAGACTGGATTACTGCAACTCCTTATTAACAGGCTGCTCTAATAAGTCTCTTAGGTCCCTCCAGTTGATCCAGAATGCTGCAGCTCGTATTCTCACTCAAACTAAGAAAAGAGATCACATCACTCCTGCACTAGCTGCTCTGCACTGGCTCCCCGTAAAATCAAGAATCACTTTTAAAATTCTTCTCTTAACGTACAAAGCCTTGATTGGTGATGCACCATCATATCTTAAGGAGCTTGTAGTACCATATTGCCCCACTAGAGAGCTACGCTCACTAAATGCGGGACTACTTGTAGTTCCTAGAGTCTTAAAAAGTAGAATGGGAGCCAGAGCCTTTCGTTATCAAGCTCCTCTTTTATGGAACCAGCTTCCAATTTCAGTCCGGGAGGCAGACACAGTCACCTCATTTAAGATTATACTTAAGACTTTCCTCTTTGACAGAGCTTATAGTTAGGGCTGAATCAGGTTTGCCCTGGTCCAGCCCCTTAATATGCTGCTATAGGCTTATAGCTGCCGGGGGACGTTTAGGATGCACTGAGCACCTATCTCCTCTTTTCTCTCCTTAGGGATGAATTTTCATCTCTCCATCACACGTTACTAACTCTGCTTTCTCGGAGTCCTTTTGACTTCACGTCTCATGGGGTCATCGGACCCTATGAGACGACATAGATCCTATCTGCCTGATGGATCATCGAGGTCTGGGTCGTGGAATTCCTGCTCCTGACTACGTCACTGTCCTGTTGAGACTCCGCCCACTGTTGAGACTCCGCCCACTCCTCCCCACCGCCATCTGCCTGATGGATCGTGGAGGTCTCCATCGTGGAATATGCCTACTATGAACTATTCATACACTCTGTCATATTCATTGAATGTATTTAAACTCTAAATCTGTCCTTCTGTACACATTACATCTATTGCATCTGTCCATCCTGGAGAGGGATCCTCCTCTGTTGCTCTCCTGAAGGTTTCTTCCCTTTCTTTCCCCCTGAAGGGTTATTTGGGAGTTTTTCCTTGTCCGATGTGAGGTTTTGGGGCAGGGATGTCTATGTGTACAGATTGTAAAGCACTCCGAGACAAATTTGTAATTTGTGAAATTGGGCTATACAAATAAACTGAATTTAATTGAATTCTTCCTTTGGCCTTTCATTATATTAAACTGCGAATTATCATCTACAGTATATTTAACATCCAGATCCACATTGTCCGACAGTATATGTATTCAGTATGTATGTTTCAGCTCATCACTGAAGCTATATAATGTTAACACTGAGTGAAATAATCAAACCCAAGAGGGCTCTTGAATTGGAGATTCAATGAAATGGAAATATTGTCAATGGATCTCCAGTTCAAAACAGTTTGGTGGGTCTGAACATTGTTTGGCTGCACAGCATGCGGTTCTCCTTCATGACCCGCCAGCGGGTCGGTGAAGTTTATCCGTGCTTCTTCGATTTCTTTACTTTTCTGAATTTTGCTTTGCTCTGCAAATTTCTCTGATCCCTGCTGAAAAAGAGGCTGTTAGGCTAATAACATTTGATCAGCTGTGCTTAAATGTTCTCTTTTTGGCAGCATCAAATTAAAGCGTATTTTTTCCTGGCTGAAGATTTAGTGGAGTGATGTACCCAAGCAGAGCAGGACGTCGCTTTGTCTCTGAGTGTTGAAATCAAAGCTTCTCTGTGACTTCTCTCCATCGCCCTGCGTGCCCACTGGTTACCTCACATGTTGTGCATGGCCTGCCCTTCATCCCCCTTCATCCCCCTCAGCTGAACACTGTACTGTTCTTGCTGTCAGTACATGTAAATGCGCAACATTTTCAAATTTAGCAACACTAACAAATTCTATGAAAACAAAAAATCATAAATTAATTAATCTTACTGGCACATATTGTCCGTGAAGCCAAAGGTAAACTTGGTGCCATAGACATCCATTGTTCCCCAAAATGATTTAGAATGCGATTAAGCCAAACCATTTCATGAAGTTGATTTTCAGACAATGCCACATCCACCATTCTTGCTTAAATACTCACTCAATCAGCAAATAGGAATACAAATGTTATATTTATTAATTTGAATAACAGTTGTGACCCATTTTTAAAGATCTTTACTAGGAATTAATTCTGAATGTCACAGGGTGAGGCTCTGGTACGGAGAAGCAGGATCAGGCTCAATGTGAATAACAAAAAAAACTCTTTACTCAAGCAAAAGGTTCCAAAAAAGTTCCAAAAACAAAAAGTCCAAAAGGGGGCAGGCGGAGAATCTGAGGTCAGGTCAGGCAGGGTAGGAATACACACAAATAACAAGAAATACAGGTCTGAGGACAACAATCCAGCAGGAAACAATGGAAAGACAGGCACAATATATAGGGGGGGGGGGGGGGGGGGACAGGTGTACGGCATGAGACACTAACGAGACAATGGTGGCTGAGGGCAGGTGAAGGGAATGAAACGATCAAGACATAGAGGAGACACAGAACACAGGAGACGCAGGAGAAAGGGAACAGGGCGTTACACTGAAGTGACACCGACAGGCTGGGGAAGTTGTAAACTAATACTTTGTTGGTTTGGTCTCCAAAATACACAATATTGCCATTCCATTCCTTTAAATAGATAAAATCACTGATTTCAAACATGTATTTTCCAATACCTGGAGTATTGGATTATGTAACAGTTCAGTTGTTGTTGTTTTGCCCTCCTTGTATCAATCAGTTGCACTACAGCTGCCATCCTCTGTGATAAATCAAGTCACATCTGTCAAGCGTACTGATCGGAAGCTTTTGATTAAAAAATATAGATATATTTTTGGTGGAAACCCCTTTTAAATTGTATAAACAGTATAACAACATGTGTTTAAGATGGAGAGACAGCGCCCTCTAGTGGTAATAATGACGGTAGGACCACAAGTCGATGTTATTGAAAAGCATGACCACGACCGTTCCTTGACCCGAACCACGTGCTTTAATATTGTATCCATGTTCACAAAGATCCCCTGGCCATAGAGAAGTAGTCATTTTCAACCCCAACAAAAATTGTAGCCTAACTCTAACCATATGGTCACAAAAACAGATGTAGGCCTATTTCTCAACGCTGAATAATGTGAACTGAAAAAACTGCTATATTTAATTGTTAGAAGACTTGTCTTCAAAGTTAATTCAAAGAAATAGTTTGAGATGTTAAGAAACAAACTTATTTTCTGTCTCGCTCCATCAGATGTGGACGTTAAATAAGTTGCACAGGAGACAATTAGCTTAGCTTAGCACAAAGACTGGAAGCAGGGGGAAACAGCTAGCCTGGCTCTGTCTTCTGTCCTGCCAGCACCTCTAAAGCTCATTAATAACAGATATTTAATCTGTATTTTTTTTTTTTAAGTGTACAAAATGTAAAGAGAAATCAGCTGCTGCCAGTCAAAAAACACCAGACCCAGAAATGCTAAGCTCAAACAAACTGGAGTTTAGTTATCACACCTCATCTTCACACTGCAGTAGAGAAGAAATGAAGCAAAATAAAGTAGAAAGAAATCCAAGAATGTTTGACAAGACAAGTTCTTAAAGATTAGTTGACTCCTTTTCATTAAATTGAACTATTTGCTAATGGATATGAATATGATGCTTTGTTGTTATACCAACTAACGCTGAGAGCACGGAGCAGACAGGAAGAGGACGGCCCGCGTTAAAACACACGTGTGAGGGACAGCATCCAACAGTTCAGTCTCACTGTCACGACCACCTTGCTCGGCCCAGCTCGATGCAGATGGTAGATTCAGAGTGCCGCTCTTTGATTTTCCCACAGGAACAACAATTGTGAACGCCACACTTCCTTTTGTCAGGATACTTTCTGTGTCCGGGCTGTACAGACATCCACCCACTCAGATAAAAATGAATGAGCGTCTGACCGCATGTCTGGCTTAGAAGTAGCTGACTCCGACCCGAGGCGACTAAAGAAACCTCAAACATTAGGCTGAAGTATTCGTTTTGTATGTCAGAAGTTCACCGGATGACAAGCGACATCCTACAGTGAATCCAGTATCCTAAACAGTTGCAGTGTTTATCTGTGACACATGTTACAGTTTTCCATCTCAACAGATTTGTAGGAATGTGTCTATTACATAACACACACAGGAATGTAATGTAACATGAGAATATACTGGAAAGCAAGGCTCGGTTTTCTCTTCCTTGTACGGACTAACTACAGGATACAAACGTACATTTTAACAGTTGTAAAAGAAGTCCACCCTAATTGATCATTAATGGCACACAAGCATAGTAAGTCTCCTAGTTTTCCGATGTGTGACTTACCCCGAGTCGCTGCTGAAGAGCTGAAATGTGAATGCGTCACTTTGAGGCTGGGATGGGGAGGAAAAATCACACATGAAGCTGACGTCAGAAGGGGGGATGTATTCCACGGAGGAAGCTACATCTAACTTCAAGTGCAGGCTGAGTTCAGCCTCAAGTACTGCAGACACATGTTATTATCACAACGGTCTTGAACCAAAGAGAATCCCATAGATCATTTTCTTGGTCTATTTTTAAGCCATTTCTAATGAGATAAAGGTCAAACTATAGATGTAGGATACATATACATATACACACACACATACATATATATATATATATTTATTTATTTATATATATAGTATATATATATATATATATATATATATAAATAGTATATCACATAGGTATGGCCAGTCTTACTTTCGAAAGTAAAGTCTTTATTTTATACATTATATTTAAAAAAATGAAGTTAAGTAAAGTCAGATTTTTAAAGCACAAGGTTTAAAAAAATATATTTATCAGTGGGCTTAACACAATAGATTATTAATTTGCTTACATTCATTTAAATAATCAAAGAAGGTATTCAAGAAGAAGAAAACAACTCTTTGGAAAAACAGGTCATTTCCCAGTAACGTGACAAACACACCAGCCAGCGTTTGCTGCATTCAGGTGCAGTCGGAAATAATAACATTATTTGAACTTGGAAAAACACTATCGGACTTTAAGATTAATTAGAGCGACGTGGACCGCAATGTTAAAACCGATGTGTGGCATGCTATTTATTGTGTTTTATTGTTGCTGTTTTCATTTTCTTATTTTCTTATTTATTTATTTTTTGCTATTGCTTTGTAGCTTCTTCCAAGTTTGATACCGACGTCTTTCTTCTTCTTCAGCATTACGTTGTTTTTCTCTCTTTGGTCGTATTTCATGGATGAAGGTATACATTTGAGGGGATTCATTTGTAGCGTATTGTTGTGACCCTGTACAGCGGGGCTCGGGCATTTGGAGGGGTCGGTCAACATATTTAGAAGGGGTCACACAAAACATATATATATTTTACGTGAATTGTGTGCATTTGTCTCTTTATTTTAAGCACTTTATTTCTTAAATCATGCTAAATTACAAATGCCATATTTAATTTTCGAAAGGGTTAATTTACGAGGTTTTGGGAAAGATGCAATCCCGGAAATGGGACGCAGCATCCGCGTTACTGAATTTGGGAGCCGTGCCACTGCTCAGCGGGTTGTTCACCCCGCAGCTTCCCATGGAAGCTTTATTTTAGTTTGCGTCTCCGTTTCAAATTTACTTTGAAGAAAGAAAAGCCCGAGCACTGGACCTCTAGTTGAGGATGTATTTGGCTGCGTTTCTTTCCGTTTTCTTCCTCGGTTCGCTACCAGCGTCGTTCTCCTTCGGTGAGTTAAAACCAGCTAACGCTGCATCACTAGCGTACGCACATGTGCATCAGATGGCGTGAATGCGTTAAAACGTCGCTCGGTTAATTGACGTGTCACACGTGTAAATACACGGCGATTCAAGCCGAGGGTCTGGGTGTGTGCGGGGCACCGTGACCGTCCGGTGTGGAGAGGTGACATGAGGACAGAGCGCTCGCGAGGACGAACACCTCGCGAGCTAAAAGCGCTCTGCATGTGATCAATTTGCGTAACCAGCACTCTGGTGCAGTCTTCTGCGTTAAAGACTAATTTTATGCTTATAAATATTATATTGTTTGTCCCTTTTTAATGCCGGATAGACTGGTATTGTGAACTGTACAGCGTGCCTGAGCATGACAAGTGAATGGGACATCTTAGCTCAAATGTACTGCGTAACTTTTAAACGTGCTGATCAATAATTAATTAATCACCAACACAGCATATTCGTGGATATATTGAATGGGTTCATCTCTGTTCAAATATTTCTGATTGCTTGAACAAACCTGATGAGAACTGCTGCCTGGCGGTTTCTTTATTTCCTCTTTGTACTTTTCAGTATTACTCAAGCCTCTTTGTGTAATGTATTTCTGCAAATTTGTCTAGATTGTGTTTATTAATAATTTGACCTAAACAGACCGTTTATAATCTATGTACCTCATGCATGAATCAAACCCTGCAGAAGCCAAACCTACATGCAGGTTTACTTAAGAAATTGATATGAACTGGAATATTGTGTGCTGTGGTAGACCTGTAAATGTTCACTTCTTATTAGAAATTGAAGAAATGCAGTACAGTTTATAAAGAAATCTTTAATCATGCTGCTTCATTTGCCGTAACCAAAAAGTATCCTGTAACAAAATGCTAACGTTTAGATAAGGATATGCAACTTGGGCTGTCAAAGTACCAAAAGTGTGCAAACGGGAAGAGGTTCATTCAATAACTTTTTAATACTCTCGTTTCACCTTCCATCAGCTCTGTCCTCTCAGATTACACATTAACGCTTCATGTTAGATGCTAATTATGGTCATTGCTGAGAGAGATGGAGGGGACTCTTAAGACCATTTCTGTATCTTCACCAAACATCATTTAACGAGGCATCAAGCACACTTGCATCGATCCTCTGTAGTCTGAGGGAACTGCTGCCACACACTCGATGCTTAATGCATTGTTGGTAATGCGATCAGCCTGCTCGCTCTTTAGCTTTGTAAACATGAACTATTTCGGGAATTTGTTAATCAATGAAGTCCATCTCCAAGCAACACTATCCAACCACTCCCTTATTTCAGTTTGTCAGCCGTTGGTATTTCCTGCTCATCTATGTCTTGTGAATAAATGCAAAAGATTATGAGGGCAACGCCGATTTAATTAAACATGAATGTGTTGACACATACGGTTCTCAACTTTACAACAATTCCTTATTTTTCTAAAACTTTTATCCGCCTCTGTATGTTTGTATCGTACAATTCCTTTTTGTTTAAAGCCAAAATGTGGAGATTGCATGTGTTTAGGCAAATAACTCACCATGGTTATGCAAAAAACATAGTGAAACATGAATTGAAATGTACTCTCCTAAAGTGTGGCCAAGATAAGAGGGATCTCCTTCTTATACATTGCTTTTACTCATCATAATCTTAAAAGTATGAACAAAATGTTTCACAGACAATTTTGGTCGATTTATAGGTGATTTCCTACAAGCGTTCCTCCTATAAATAAGGGCCTTTGACAGAAGAAGCTCCTGCACACACACACACACACACACACGTATGGCTACATCATTAAGATCCGTCATTCAGAGACACGCCAGTCTGTGTATTGAGGTGTTGGAGTTCATCGGCTGGACATATTGCGTCAAAGGACCGTTGACATATTAATCGCCGTGTGTTTTTATTTCGTCATCTCTTATTAGACCATGATGGCAAAGTAAAGAACAGTTTTAGTCAATAATGACCGCAAGTTCGAGGAATGTTTCACAGCCACCGCCCTTCTAATTCACAGACTTCTCGGGGCTGAAGCCAGTTAGGTGTAAAGGCAGCGGGGTTTTAAACCGCCACAAGAGAAAATAAAAGTTAGTTTTATTCATACTGACAGACTGAATGCATAAACGGTGCCACAGTCCTGATGAGTCACCGGAGCACAACTTGTGGCACTATGAGTGGGGCTTTCCAAGATAATATAAGCCCTACCCTTGGAGTTTCATTCATACTTTGGATTATATCTTCCCATTGTGTGTCGTCTCACCATGAATAAAGGCGGAGTCAAAACTGGAACGGATTCCCTGAAACGATTAGTCCATTGACTGAAAATGAAACGGCAACTTTTATGGCAATAGATTAACCGATGTTACTCAGAATAGTTTTGCGTTGGACGAAGCGAGACAAGATATAAGATGTCAATTCAAGCATGTCTTAAAGACATAAAAACATGGATGACCTGCAACTTCTAGATGTTAAACTCAGACAAAACCGAAGTAATTTTAATCGGCCCTGAGCACCTCAGAGATCAATTATCTGGTGATGTGGTTTCTGTAGACGGCATTGCCCTGGCATCCAACACCACTGTAAAGAATCTTGGCGTTATCTTTGATCGGGACTTGTCCTTTAACTCCCACGTAAAGCAAATCTCAAGGACTGCATTCTTTCATCTATGTAATATTTCAAAAATCAGGCACATCTTGTCTCAAAAAGATGCAGTAAAAATTGGTTCACGCGTTCGTTACTTGAGACTGGATTACTGCAACTCCTTATTATCAGGCTGCTCTAATAAATCTCTTAGGTCCCTCCAGTTGATCCAGAATGCTGCAGCTCGTATTCTCACTAAAACTAAGAAAAGAGATCACATCACTCCTGCACTAGCTGCTCTGCACTGGCTCCCAGTAAAATCAAGAATCACTTTTAAAATTCTTCTCTTAACCTACAAAGCCTTGATTGGTGATGCTCCATCATATCTTAAGGAGCTTGTAGTACCATATTGCCCCACTAGAGAGCTACGATCACTAAATGCGGGACTACTTGTAGTTCCTAGAGTCTTAAAAAGTAGAATGGGAGCCAGAGCCTTTAGTTATCAAGCTCCTCTTTTATGGAACCAGCTTCCAATTTCAGTCCGGGAGGCAGACACAGTCACCTCGTTTAAGAGTAGACTTAAGACCTTCCTCTTTGACAGAGCTTATAGTTAGGGCTGAATCAGGTTCACCTGGTCCAGCCCCTTGATATGCTGCTATAGGCTTATAGCTGCCGGGGGACGTTTAGGATGCACTGAGCACCTATCTCCTCTTTTTCTCTCCTTAGGGATGAATTTTCATCTCTCAATCACAGGTTACTAACTCTGCTTTCTCCCCGGAGTCCTTTTGACTTCACGTCTCATGGGGTCATCGGACCCTATGAGACGGCATAGATCCTATCTGCCTGATGGATCATCGAGGTCTGAGTCGTGGAATTCCTGCTCCTGACTACGCCACTGTCCTGTTGAGACTCCGCCCACTGTTGAGACTCCGCCCACTGTTGACTCCGCCCACTCCTCTCTACCGCCATCTGCCTGATGGATCGTGGAGGTCTCCATCGTGGAATATGCCTACTTGAACTATTCATACACTCTGTCACATTCATTGAATGTATTTAAACTCTAAATCTGTCCTTCTGTCCACATAACATCTATTGCACCTGTCCATCCTGGAGAGGGATCCTCCTCTGTTGCTCTCCTGAAGGTTTCTTCCATTTTTTTCCCCCTGAAGGGTTATTTGGGAGTTTTTCCTGATCCGATGTGAGGTTTTGGGACAGGGATGTCTATGTGTACAGATTGTAAAGCACTCCGAGACAAATTTGTAATTTGTGAAATTGGGCTATACAAATAAACTGAATTGAATTGAATGTCAGCTTGAGTTTTATTAAAAGGTCACGGAGATAATTTGTTTTTGCATTTCGTGACCAAAGATTAATCTGTAAATTAAATCTGTGAAATGTATTGAGACCAGTTGATCGTTGCAGCCTCGCTGTCGATTCCATCAGACGTCTGGTCAGGCTCATCCGCTTGTCTGTGACTATTTGATGAAAGTCCATTATTCTTTTTGAGAGAACTTTGGGTTTCATCTTTTACATCAAATGCATATATCAAAACAAAAGAAGTTTTGGTATTTCAAACAATACGACAAGCTGGGTATCAATAACTAACACGTTTTAAACGTGTCAATACTTTCCATCATCGGCCCAGCCGGTCTAGTGTTCATACACCGAAGTGGAATGCAGCCTTTATTGATCACTCATGCTTTTCATGCTACAGATCCAAATGTCTGCAATGCAAACTATCCTCGACTCGCTCATTTAATTAAATTGAATGAGGCACTGCAGGAAGCCTTGTGGGTTGTGTATGTCCAACCTTTCAGCTTGTGAATAATGGATGCACGATTGCTCTTTGTCAGCGATGTTTTAACGTTTCCTTGATGTGTATGATTATATCTCTCTTCTCTTTACGTCGGTGTGGGCGTCTGTGGTTAAACTGAAGACAGCTTCATGGTCATTTTCTCAACAAAACTCCCAATTAGTTGCAAAATCAGTCTGAGATACAAAGACAAAACAAATATGCACTCGTAGAAGATTCATATCAACACATTGACAAGGAAGACGAAATATTAAGTATCAATAAGTAATAGAAAGTTAGAAACCTTGTGTACTTGAATGCTCATATTTCACCAGTGACCTCCCTTTTAACCTCTGATAGCATCTCTCGCTCTCGCTCTCTCTCTTTCTCCTTTTCCTCAGCTGGGTTGACTTTCTGACCTTTTTGTAATTGATTGAAATGTGTTCCCCAAATGTACTTTAAATGGCTAAACTTCAGATACAAACTACATTTTAGAATTTTTTTGAATATTGCTCTACTTTACTCAAAGTTGGGAGTATGTATTTGTCCGTGCTGTAAATTATTGTTGTGTGTGTGCGTGTGCGTGTCGCAACCTTGTGGTAAACGCCTTCGGCGACCAGCGTTGCGGTTGACGCTTTTCAGTCGCCACATTTGCCTCACCTGTGATTTGTCTTTCACTCCTCTCACGTCTCGGTGGTTTTCTGAGCCGCTCTGTCCTTGTGTGCGTTATCACGTTTTGTTCACAGAGGCATTGAAACAGAAAAGTACTCTTTTAATCTCTTATACGTGTGACAACAGAAGCGACTCATACAGGTTTTTGAAGGTGGGTTCAGTTGCTTGCTCAAAAGAGCTTGACTGAAGCCGTGGTGTTTTTTTATTGACCTTTTTAAAATGCAACCAAACTTTTTCAAGTTGCTTAACTCTTTGTCTTCATTCCTCTCCTTCTGTCTTTCTTTTCCTGAAGACACTTAGCGTGTATACTTAACAGATATCATCGCGTACACCAAAAGTGTGTGTGTGTAAGTAACTGTGCAACACTGGGGCATGGCTGCTTCCTGTAACTTGAGGTAAATTGTCATGCTTGTGTAAACACTAACTGGATACAAATAAATCTGGTTTCCAGAGGTCCTCAGCACCGTTCTTGAAATCATTTGGTGGTCATGTGACGGGGCTGAGTAGACGTTCAACTGTAAGTCACGGCGCTTGCGTGAGGGTCAGTTAAGGGGGGGTCTGGTTTGTTTGTACTCTGCTATTTTGAATTTGAGGAAGTGTCCTTCTTCTGGGTTCCTTGATGTCGGGAGAGAACATTGCACACACAAAACCATGTTGACCTGTAAAAGAGGTTCAACAGGATGGTATTATGTAGCGGTTTGCAAGCAGCGCCATCTAGTGGTACGTAGTAGGAGACACAAAGCCTCCCTGTGGTGGTGGGAGGTTAAGCTGAGAGTCTGTAAGTGTCTTTAATGTTCGTGAAAGTGTTTAAGAGGGGGATTTTCTCAAGCCAAATAATTCTGTCTGGTAAAGGGAGCGCCACCTGTGGCATAACAGTTGTGTGTGCAATATTAATTTCCCGGTTCCTTGAATTCCTGCAGTCTTGACGTTTCGTGTCTCCGTTTCCACAGTGGCGCCGCCCATCAACGTGACCCTGCACTGCCACAATCTGCACAACGTCCTGACGTGGAGCTACACACACTTTCCCCCAGGGCTGAGATTCAGAGTCGATATTCGCCGAACACAAGCAGAGGATGGGTTCGTGTTTCACTTTGTACACATAAGCTGCTAAAATGTCACTTTGCCTCTTTAGAAGTATTTTTCTCGTAAGATGATCTCTGCTATAAACTGCACAAGCACACCAATCAATTTATTTAAGAAGATTTATCAAACCTCGTTAACTGACCAATAAGACGAGTGTCGTGCGTGCGGAGGTGCTGTGTGGTTGAAGTGCTTTCAGGAAGCGAGGGGGGTGGGGGGAAGATGGAAATGTAAAGGGGAAAATAGTCGCACACTCGTAGCTACCATGCAAAAGATAATTGATAATTTACCAGCGTTTGGACATCCAGCCTTCTTTAGGGTGAAGAGGATTATTATTGGGAGCCAATTGAATCCGACACACGTCGAAAGAAAGTCTTGAGAGGAGGTTTTCATCTGCATCCTCATATCACTAAATTCTACACACTTGTCCTTAATTTAAGTAACTATATATTTACAGCAGCGTATTTTGATTGTTTATGTAAAAAAACCTCTAGGTTTGGGCTTGAACATTATCACATACTGAACAAGATATTCCATATTATATTTATTCTTAATGTGTTAAGCTTCTGGAGACACATGATTATAGTAAGTGCTTTCAGTTATTTGCTGATTATTTTCTCTTGACAATGTCGGTCTTGTCTTTGTTTCCCCAGGTATCCTGATGAGATTTGGGTGAACTCATCAGCTCAACTGCAAGCAGACGTGTCATTTCTCAGTGACCCGCAAAATGCATACTACCTGGAGGTGACGGCCGTGATTGGACGGAATGAGTCCGCCCCTGAAGAAGGACTTTCTTTCAGCTATTTCAAGGACTCTCCAGCCAATCACATATGTGAGTATTGTTGTCATATTTAACGTTGTCGTTATGATAAACCTGAATTAATGAGTTCACGTATGAATGCATCTCCGGGAAACAGAAGATAGCCGGGCGTAAAATATTAGTAAAGCATCTCATTGGTTAATAAAATAATAGAAATAGGCATTGATGCATTTGTTTACAAGACCATTTTTCAATCTATGAATAAATTGAATTAATTACAAAGTAATTAATAAGTTGTCAGAAAAGAGGAGCTATAAAAAAGAATACATTATTGTTCATATAATAATTGTTAATGCAATAATATTGTATAAATAAATAGTATTACAAAATAATGTTTAAAAACACCATAAAATAGTCGGTAATTACATCCTTTAAAAATGTATTCATACAATATTAATACCATAATCTATTCATTCAAAAACTAATCTATTGGAAAATGCTGTTTAAAATACCTAAATAAATTACTGGATTCACAAATTAAATACTAACTGCAGCTTATAACTTCCCTTCCCATTTTCATGTGCATTTCCCTGCTTCATGTTACCTGCTAGGTTTTGCTGAGTCAGCTAGCTTCTCCTTTTTAGCCTCTGCATTTAACCAATCCGTGACACCTTGTGGTGGTAAAACAAGATACACACGGGATGTAACGGGCCTTCTGATTGGCTGTCATCCACAGACTGAAACTGATGTGAAGGAGAAGGTAGAGTCATGGATGCACTCACTGGTACCGCCAGTTACATCTCAACACGGTCGAATACTATAAAGTTTGTAGAAACCATCAAGGACCTCATGGTGCATTCAGGTGCATCACGTAAACTCTGAAAACTATACTTGAACGAGCACAAAGGTTTCTTTTTATTTCCTTTGTTGAAATACAAATATACGTCATTACTCTTTTGTTCAATCCAGCATTTTTATTGATTATATAAAAATATCCCATTCATTTCTACATAGATAAAAAAAAAATAGCTCTTAAATCAATACTTTGTTTGTTGTCCACAAGCAAACTAATAGTGACACACATTCTGACAGCTTCCCACTAAAACATCGGAGCAATGATTGGCTGTCCTTTATCATCTCGGCACGCCTCCGTCTCTCTCGTGAAATTGAGATTACGATGAAGTCATTTTCCTGCTTCCAGGTAATTTGGACTTCCCATCCGTGAACGTCACGACCCAACACGATGGCGCGGTCCGAGTCCGCTTCACACACCCCTCGCTGGTGTACTTCCAGAAGTTGCCAAGCAGCCCAAGTAGAAGAACGAGGAAGAAGAAAAGCCACGAGCTTCCTGGGTTTCGTTACGACGTCGTGCTCATCCACCAGGTCATCCACCAGGTCAGCCTCGGTTTAAACATCATCACCAAATTCTTCTGTTGCTGTAGTTTCATCATGTATTCGTAGTATCTGCTTCCAGTTGTGTGTGATGCTCCCAGCTTCTGTTCCAAAGCCTCCTCACTCTCGGTTCCTTGAAACGGTCCCTGTTTGTCGTTTGTGCAAAAGGAGCGACAACACGGCTTCCACTGTGAGACGAGTGTGTGCGAGGAGACCATTTCAGTGGATGCTGCGCAGAAGAATCCGTGTCTGAAGATGAGTGGCGAGCTGGAGAAGATCTCGGTTCAAGCCACGCAAGAGTACTGCGTCCGGCGCCGGGAGGACACGCCGAGCTGTTGAGTAACGTTTTCATTCCCGCCGTCTCTCGTACGTCGGAACGCAGTCTGGCGCTTATTCAAGGATCCGATATAGTCCCACTGGGTTGGAGGATGAACTGATCCAATTGTTTGGGGTCAAAGGTCAAGGTTACTGTGACCTTGCATCCATCCCATGTTCACGATGTCCTGGCAAAGCCTTGAGCTAAATTCTTCAAATGGGGCCTGTTGGTTGAAAATAAAGGGCAAAACGCAAAGCCGGATGGTTTGTGCACTTTCCACTTTATATATAAGTTAACAAATGTGGTATTTAGTTTATCCAAAAGAAAATAAACAAAGTAATAATTAATAGATTATGTTTCTGATTTTTAAAGTAACTCTCCCAACCCTGTATGTCTCCAATGGCTGTTCTTCAAGGTGGATACTTCTCTTTTAATAATAAATAACCTTTATAACCAAAAACCGCCGGGATTTATGGAGTCTGCTGGAAATAAGCAGTTTCTATTTTGAAAGTGTGATCTCAGATTTAAAGTGAAGATGTTAGTTCCGGTGGTTCCCGAACATTTTCTATCCGACACCAGGCTGAAAAGCTTCGTCATCAACTGCTGGACCCTTTTTATTCTACAGTCCGTATCGAGCCTCCTCATTGGTCGGTTGAACTCTGGCCTTTCACAAACGTGTTCAAGCTTTTATTCTGCTCAAGTCACAAAGCCCGCTCTAATAAACCAGTCGGAGCTACCACTGGTTTCTTTGGCTAGACTGTGTCTGTGGTGACGAGTCCTTCTGGTCATGAACATATTCTACATCCGGTTCGTCTAGATCTCATCCCCCTCTTCGTCGTCTGCGGCCTGTCAGCCCTGAGTGCCCTTGGTTTTGTCCTCTACATGGTGTACCGGAAACACACCGCACCCAATACTCCTTCACCAAAGTCTCTGGTATGTTCCTCCTCCCAACTCTGGAGTTTACTTGATCATTTTAAATGGAAATTATTTGGTTTGAATATGTGCTTTATTATTTGTCCTTCAAATTTCGACCCATATCTAAGAATTCCTCTTTGTGTCCTGAAGGAGTTCCCGAATCCCCCGACGCGGTTGATCTCGGAAGAGTTTCCGGAGACGTTCTTTGTGCCAGAAGTGGAGCCGAGCTCCCCCACACCTCTACCGTCGGCGGAGGAGAGGGAGTCGACACCGTTTGTTCATCGCGCTACCGAGCCCGAGCTCCGTCTGCCCATCGGGGTGTCGGGTGTGGATGAAGGTCCGTGTGACGACGAGGAGGAGGAGGAGGGAGCGATGAATGAAGAGAATGAAGAACCTGAAGAACCTGAAGAACCTGAGTACATGTCTGGCAACCACCTGGAAGAAGAGGAGAGCGCCTCCGGTTATGAGAAACGCCCGATGCTGGTTGCCTTGGCGCCAGACGAGCTGACTGTGGGCTACCGGGGCTGAGGGCGGGGCCTCTGAACGTTGAATGGTCCTCATTGGCTCAAATGAGACTGAACTTGCGGTCTTGGTTACAGATTTCCGGCGGTTTGGTTTGCGTGCTCCGGTCAAACCGGCCCGATGCCCAGAGAAAGCGGAAGAAGAGACGTCCTCCTCGCTCGTGCACCTTGACATTAGTTCTATTTCCATTGTTATGCCAAAGCGGCGCCACGAGCGGCCTGAGTGACCGGTATGTGACGGAGTCCTGCCCAGCGATGGCAATTAGTTGCATTAGTCGGATATCCGTAAAGTTGTGAGATGGAATCGATGAAATAATTGCCAACTCGTATCCGTCACCAGGATGCGAGCAGCACACTAACGGCTACTTATGCATCCATTATGTTTTAAAACTATATTGATGTGTTTGCATTTCATCCTTCTTTGCAGCCTGAGGTTTAATCCTGCTTCATGCCAACGGGATTCATGACACTCGGCGTCACGCTCACTTCCAGTTACGACGACGGGACGTTTTAAACTGTTGCCAAAACCAAGAACCACTTATCTTCACACACTATCATCATCATCATCATCATCCCACGCAGCGACTCAAAGGGACTTCACTGTGAGCCGCCGATATGTGACTAATACTCCCCGTGGATTACATTTACAGACCGTAGTCCAGAACGCCTACGAATACTGAGAATTAACTTTGAACTTATTTGCACTATTTTGTGTTTTTTAACCTAAACCGAGTCCTTTTGATAGTCATTAGGCTCGCGGCACCTTTTTTAAAGGGAAGTTAGCGCATCTTTAACTTCTATAATGTTACTTTTTTTCGAAGTGAAATTAAATATGTGTGCTGCTGTAGTTTATATTCTTCACCGCTTAAAGCCGGTGGTGTCGCTCTGCCAGCTGCTGCGACCCAAAGGGCAGCAGTGGAGTGGTCTAATAGGAGGGTCATGTCCACTTCTTCAGATGAATGGAAGGAGAAACCCCGCAGTTGAAAATGAGAGGTGAAAAAAGACTTAATTTAATGTTCCACTCGGCCTTTAAGTCCAATTATGCAGTTTTAAGAACTGCAAATAATGTTTAAACGTCTTGTGCATTTTATGTATATAAATATATATATATATATATATACACATATATATATAGAAGTGTGTGTATGTATGTGTATATATATATATATGTGTATGCTTTAGTGACTTTTTGAGTTATTGTTGTTTTGTATGCAACTATGTTCTTTGTGTTGGGAGACTTAAAACAAACGGATGTTAAAAAGTGAAAGAGTTCATACTCGGTGCTGAATATATACGAGTACAGAACTCGCGACACATTTTAACTGAAAAGATGAATTGGTGCTTTTATTTGTACATCTTTCAGTCCACCAATTTAGAATCGGAAAGAACTGATTTATTATCATGACTGTTTGAATCTGTTATTTGGATAAAAAGACAGTTTATTGAACACAAGCACTTGATTCTCTCATGATGCATCTCCCTTTCTCCCTCGATCTGCGTAATGTTATCTCTTCTGTACGCAAACTGCTGTTTTTATATCTTATCGTCTGTTGTTGGTTAAGCATTAGATATTTTCAATAAAAAAAATCTGATAACGGTATTTATGAGCCCTTTTCTGTTTGTACTTTGTACTCACGATGTTCATCCTCTTCCTGACCAGTGTCACTCAGATTTAGGATAAACTGAAGCCTCATGTGTTACTTAATTTGTTGAGAACATTCTCCAACATCTAAAGCTAAATAAAGTATTGTTTATGTATCGTATTGTACATCTTGCTGATCATTTTTTTTAAATGAAGGACTTTCCCAGTGCCGGCGAGACTTTTCCTCCAAGTGAAGGATCTGAATACTTCTGGTGTACGCACACTTCAGTTTGCATCTACGTCTTAAATCTCACGTTGCCCTCGCCACGTTATTGTGTTTGAAATGAAACCAGTAAAGAAGGGAAGTTGGTAAATCGCTTCAGTGAATCGGAGTGACTGCTGTTAATGTAAATCGCCACGTCACGACGTGAAGGAAGAAGATCACATGTTTCATGACATTAGTGCAGCCTGTTGTTCCTTCTTCTGAAACCAGGCCTGTGAGTGACATGGGAGATCGTGTGTGTGTGTGAGATAGAGAGAGTGCGTGGGTAGTCTGAGGGATGTTTCCTTCCTCTTTACTGTGTGTACGTGTGTGTGGAAGTAGGGAGACCTACAAAGTCTGTTTCCAGTAACAAAATCCTTCTTGGTATCTGGTTTGCAGATAGAAAGGTTTCTGGTAATTTACAGCAGTTCAACTTTTTTACAATTATACATCTATACACACATATATATGTATACACTCTACGTATGTTTGTGTATGTATATGCATATATACTGTATATAAACTATGTATATGTCTATACATATATATATATGTATCTACATATAAGTACATATATACTGTATGTTTGTATATGTATACATATATATAATTATATATATATATATATGTGTGTATGTATACTTAGATATTATATTCATACAAAGTTCGATAATGTTAAAATAATTTCTTTCCCAGTTGAACGTTAATTTTTAGCTCAGTTTGTCTGTTACCCTGAGATATTTCAGCTTTTTAAATTTTTCATTTTTCAGACTATTTTTTGTCCCGTTATTTGTTATTCTAAAAGTCAGTGTGAGAGGTCTACATTGTGCAACAATTGGGATTGAACCATTGAGCGCTGTTATTACATCATCTTGTGTTTTAGGTCCACTCACTATGCGACAACAAGGATGAACACGTTCAGTTCAGTCCAACTGTAATCAGAAAATCTGACTTTCAATTTGCACAATCATGGTTTATTTTGATGTTTTGCAGAACAATCGTTATATAATCTCTGCCGCCTCTGTCGATATTTACAAACCCATTCACAATATCATGAATGATTAACACAAAGTGGAACCACCAAGTGCGAGAAAAGAAGTAGAAAAGATGTCACCCCTCCTCTTTCTGCCCCCTCTCTGTTGTTACTGAGTCATGATGCAACACATTTCCAGTAAACTTGATGTTTACAGTAAAATAGTTGATAATTCTGTTTAATTAAAAACTGTGTCGACCTGAAGCGGGACGGCGTGGAGAGGAATACGTCCTCACAGAGCTTCATTTAAAGAATGTACTAGTGGGCCTTTTACCAGGAAAATAGGAGACAAATGACGGCTGAATTCCATTTAGCTGCTTCGGTTCGAGGTCCTGGTGTTGTGTAATCCGGCTCACCGTCACACTGCCGTGTATTCTGGGACATTTGAGAAGAATATTGTTCACATGTTCAGCTTTGTGTCCAGAAAATCTGACAAATTGGGCCAAAGTCAAACAAACGTCACACATCAGAGAAAACTTGTGAGATAGAAGCATGAAAAGAAAAATGATTTTTTTATTTTCACAGGATTACGAGTGGGCTTCTTTTATTATTTATGAGTGGTGGTGGTGGGGAGTCATTTACTTTTGACATTTTTTACTTTAAATTAAAAAAGAAAAGGTACGCCATTGTGTGTCACATGTCATGGCTCTTTGTTTTCTGAAACGATGGCGTCCAATCAGCTCCGAGAATTCTAAACCATCTAATTGAGAGCGATTCCAGGAAAACTGAAGCCGGGGGGGTCTTTTGTTCTTCTCTAGTCAGTAAACATAAACGCCTCCACCTAATGATGCATTCACTTGTCGTGCAGACAAACTAAATGTCAGCGCCGATAAGGCCGGAACATTGGTCACAGTTTTTTCTCAGGAAACCTGTCGCGTGTATTGCACAAAAATGTACTTCTGTGTGTCGAACATGTAATGCCGGCGTGTCCGAAAGGCCATAAATGGTCCATATGCATAATGGAATCTAGAAAACAGGAAGTGGATGGCATGTTAAAGGCGGCCGCGTCGTCCGCAGCATCAGTCCAGTGTAACTGCCTCGGCGCCATGACTGATCTGCTGCTCGGAGCCGTGCTGCTGGGGAACCTGTGCGTCTGGGTCACCGCTCAAGGTAGATTCATTGACATGTTCTGTGACTTGTGAATTGTTCTTGTCGGACTGATTTGACTTCAACACAGATTTCTTTCTCAGAAGCGAAGAGAGGAAGTGAACAGGTTTAAAGGTCAGAAGATCAAGGAGTGTACCTTTAAGTGTGTTGGTCTGATACAACAAAACAACTATCAACATCACTCACTAATACACGATAGCAATGTGAGGAGCAACAGAATAGGACTTTATTAACATTGAATCACATATGATGTCAGATGTTTTGAGGGTTTAGCACAACACATTTTCTTTAACTCTAAATCTTTCCCAGACATCAGTTATCATTATTTCAAAAGATATCAATCGCCAACAAGACAAGAACTAAAATGTCCTGCTTCTGAGATTTAAAGGAACGACAACATTACACTTCCAGGAGTTTTCAGGAGCAGTGGCTCAAAGTGATGAGGGGAAAGTGTTTCCAGGGAGAACCGGTCAGAACCAGACGACTGAGGGAATTATTGAAAAGCATTTGCAAGAATAATGATTTTCATTCGTGGTTTCATTGTATTTGAAATATCGCTGATCCACAAAATATAATATACGGTAAAACTGCAGTATTCTAAGGTAGACACTACACTTTTATTTGTTCGCGATTTAATCTGTAATAATTTAAAACAAATGACCAAGACCACAGTTTTTAACAGTTTTTATTTGTATGTACTACTACTACTACTGATACTACTACTACTACTGATACTACTACTGATACTACTACTACTACTACTATTACTACTACTACTAGTACTAGTACTACTACTACTACTACTACTGATACTACTACTACTACTACTACAATTTTAGCATTCTGTTTGTAAATCAGTTTTTCTTCTTTACGTGCGAGTTGCTGTCTAATAATGTCTAATAATCACCATTATTGTTTGTCGAAGTGGCAATCAATCAATATTTACTGCTTTAAAAATAATAATAAAAAGGTAATTGATGTGTTCATAAACCATCACGTAATCAATAACTGCACAGCTCCAGCGATGCTCGCTCCACCCACCCTGGTGAGGTTTGACTCTGTGGACTACAAGAACATCGTGAACTGGACTCCACCAACCAACAGAAAATCACTGCACTTCTCCGTCCAGTGGAAGATGTGAGCCGTTACACACACACGCACACACACACACACACACACACACACACACACACACACACACACACACACACACACACACACACACACACATATATATATATATATATATATCTGCCAGTAAGACATGTTACTTTGACTCATGTTGCATAGACTGAAATAAAGTCTGTGGTCCTCAGTTATGGCGAGCCTGAGTGGTTGGACGTGGACGGCTGTCAGAGGATCCAGAGGACGCGGTGTGACCTCAGTGTCGTGACCTCCGACCCCAGAGAGTGGTATTACGCCAGAGTGCACGCTTCCTCCCTTCCCTCCAGCAAATCTGCCTGGGCCCTCTCCCGGAGGTTCAGCCCGCGCTGGGACAGTGAGTTTCCCCGCCTCCTCCTCCTGCTCCTCTTCTCCTTCTTTTATGTTGTACTCTTTAATTTGTTGTCATCACCGTTGGAAAGAAAAAAGACCTAAATAGAATCCTTGTGTTGCATCTGCAGCCAAAATCAGCCCTCCTGTGTTGAGGCTGAACCTCACAGAGCAAGGGATTGTGGTCCGTGTGAAGCCCCCCAGGCAGCTGGTCCGTAAGATGCACAGCAGCCTGCACTACGAGATCTACCTCCTTGACACCAGTGGGCAGGAGGTAAATCATATATTTTTAATAGTTATTCATGGACCTCGACGACCAGGTTTAAACTGAGCTTTTTGAATGTATTGTTTGTCACGTTGGATACAAACTAAATAAATATACTGTGATGCTACAGATGAGCATGTGAAATAACGCTCAGCAATAATAATACAAATCTAGTTGAGTCGCTCAACTAATCGATTAACTTTTCAGCAACAAAAGAATCACCACCATGGTCACTAACATAGTTTTTATTTTTATTTTTCTGGAGCCCGGAACAAATAAAATACAACAATAAAATGTGTACCCTGTAAACGCATTACATTTAAAGGACCACTACTATTCCCTCGAAATAGAAGCGTAAGAGGGAGAGGAGGCAAAACAACAACAACAACAAGTCTCGTGCCGTGTTTATTCTCTCCTCTCCAGGAGGTGTATACGCTCGATTGCTGCTCCAAAAAGCTGAGTCTGGAGAAGCTGACGCACAAGGAGAAATACTGCCTGCAAGCCCAGACGCTGATCCCCCGGCAGGCCAAGAGAAGCGCGCGCAGCCCTGTCCAATGCGTCACTACGCTCTGATCCCACGGGTATACACGTACACACGCACGCGCGCACACACACACACGCGCACACACACGCACACACACACACACACACACTCGTGTTCAGAGAGTGAAAGGAAACCTCTCCACTGTAACAGAAGCTCACCCAATGAGAAGTCACGTATCAGCTGTCGCACGGCATTGATTGGCTCCGAGGCACGTGGGACGGAAAGGGGGCGGGGCGATGAAACTCCCGCAGGTGAAATCTCAGCAGCGGAGTTTCCCCACTATGACGAGCATTACCTCTGCGCGCCGCACCCTTTGCGCTATATTTCGAGGCTCAGCGGATGGGTGACGCGCCGATGATGTGACTGTGGACAGGTGTTCCTCTTTTGAGACGCACTCATCTTATTTTTCTTTCTCTTTGCCGCAGACAAACCAAAGCTGGACTTTTCCTCCGTGAGTCCGGCTTTAACTATCCTTCGCTACCTCGACGACCAGCAGCCAGACATGATGCCAGGAACAAGTGCTGCACTTTATTCTCAAGAGCATGAAAGGATCTGACATATTTAATAGTGGAGTTCACTTTTCACCTCAGCCTACAGGACGCTGGAACACGCTTTGTTTCCGTTAACAAGATATTGTTTCTCCCCCCCCCCCCACCCCCATAAATATTGTTATAAATACATCTTAACTCAAGGTCCACTTTTCAGTGAATCACCGAGTTTGATGCATGTATTGATGATGATGTGAATTGTGGTTCATCGACCTTGAGTAAAGATTATTTTGTTCATATCTTTTCACGAAAGTAAAGACACACTACAAGCAAAATGAAGCAGGGCAGCTTATGTTTACTTATTCTTCCAATTGACTCCAGTAACCAACAATCTGATAACGTAGGATTTTATTTTTGTTGTTGCAATTTTATGTTTGTTCTTTTTGTCTTAACATTTCTATTTGTTCCATTTGAATGGAGAAACAAATCATTTGTTTCAGGGACGGAAGGATACAGTTCATATACTGTCTTAATATTGTGGCCACAATGTTCACCACTCAGCAATGCTCAATGAAGGATATGAATATCACGGCTACACCTCTTTATTAAACTCATGTATTTGTTTTATGTATCATGTCCCAATTAAAAGTCACGATACTTGAATACACTGGTATATTCTGTCCTACATGTCATATGATACGATTACATTTTTTTTCAATAAAATATACCATAACTTTTCTTTTAAAATACTTTTGATACATTTCTTCACAAAATACTTGAATGTTTTACACCTTTTTTCTACATATTGTATCCAGCTTTTAAAAAACATAATATACTATGAATATCTTCAAATATATGATTTTATTGACATGCTTTTATCTGAATATTTAGGACTTTTTCTATGAACAGGCCTACTATTTTTTAACTTATCACTTTTTTAATGCAATATACTAGGACTTCTTTCAACATACTATGTAATACATTGTTTTCATGATTTTTTTAAGACATACTATTCTATTACTTGTGTTTTCAACTTATTATACAATTTATTTCAACCTGCAATGCAAGTTATTTTTAATGACTTACCATGCCAACCTATAACGTTTTCCAGTTGTTTCGACTTTTTTTTATACAACTATACTATGGATTTTAAATTAGTCTTTATGTCTTACTTATACATGATATGCTATGTTTGTATGACTATTTACGACATAAACTGACTTACTTTTACTTTATTTTCCAAATACAATACTATGACAATATAGGTGTGGACTATATATATATATAAATACAAATATATAAATAAAAATATGTAAATATATATAAAGAAATCTAATATATATAAAATAAATATATATAGGATTTTTAGCAGTAGATTAATACATGTGATGTGCCAGCTCAAAATGTAAGAAAACATCAAATACATCAGAAAAACCCCCAGACAATTTAGTCATGATTTAGACTTTATTCAAAATGTTGATACTCTTGATCAATTAGGCGTGAAATAACCAATACTGTAATGATAACCAAAACGTCCACTGAAACAGATGTACTCAAATCTATACCTGTGTGACCGAGACCTCCGGGGCTTTACAGGAAGGGGCTGACCAGACGGCGCCGGGTTGGAGAAGGGTTCGTAGGGACGAGCCCTCTTTGTGAGCGCGCCTCATAGCAGCTGCTTCATTTAGTGGTTCTGGTCCTGAGGACATGGAGGCCGTAGTGATGGTGCAGTTGAATTTGGTCCGAAGCCTGAATGCACCTTGTTGATAACCGGTCTCACCAATGTTCCTGCTGCAGTTGGTCACGCGTAGGGGAATGTCGTTGTCAAGTCATCGTTTACCTTCATACACAAAAGCCTTTCCGTTAGCTGCGAGCCAACGACGACAAACTGGAGACTTCAGCTTCAAACAGAAATACATGATTTCTCGGGGAATATACATACAGCACAAGTGCATCGCGGCATTTACAGATAACCTCAATTCATAGAAAATAGTAAATCCAGTGTGATATCTCGGCTTGTAAACGGCCCCTTTAACAGCTTGATTATTAGTCAGGCTTTTACAGTGTTGTTTGACAGTCAGTGGTCATAAAATACACAACGTGGGATACTTCCCATTCTAAATCATCATAAGACGCCACAGTGATACACACATCCGGAATTACAATTATATTTACACCATTTAAAAAAAATCATACCTCACTGTAAATGAGCTTTGTTGCGTCCTTCAAAAGTGGGACACAATTTCTAATGAAGGTCTCAAAAAAACAAACAGAGTGAAGTGAGACAGCGATAAAAGGTTTGTGTGTGTGTGTGTGTGTGGGGGGGGGGGGGTCAGTCAAAGTAACAGTTTTAAGTCGAGTCGTTCGACTTTCCGAGAGGGCCGGGAGTGACCGTGGCACGAGGTGCAGCCTGCATCCGTCAGTCAGACCTCCACACCGTCGAGTTCAGAGAGATGCCGAGAAAAAGAATCAGGAAAACAAAACTCTTTTTCAATCTCAGTTTACATGATGATAATGAAACTGTGTCTTCACTCCATTTAACTAAACTCTGTCCTCTGATTGGCTCCAGACCTTCCTGAGCTTCATGTGATGGACATTGGCTTCACGGGGAATCTGTTTGCTTAATGCTGCATTAGACGGGCAGCGTAGAAAGAAACCCAAACCCACGAAAACCTGACTCGACAAAACCAAGAGTGCAATTTGTTCTATCAATCAGATCGTGGCAGTTGGCGCTGAAATCTGAGACGCAGATTACTTCTGTCGTCATTTGGGATTCATACAAAAAAAGGGAGGAAAAAACCCCCTCATCTGTACAGAATTGTGTCCACATGATAAAGATGAGAATGCAAATTTAAACAAAAGGGAGGAACATCTTGTTGAAGGCACAGAGTCAGAGTTATTGCTAGTTTGGGCACTCTATGTTCTGAACAGGATTCTCCCGGTTGAGGATTAATCTCTCCACGATTTAAATCTGAGATGGTGCAGGCAATCAGCCGTCATCTGGTATTAGATTATTACTTCATTCACTTGGGGCCAGGTTTTCCTGACATGAACATTCGGGGCCGAGGTGTACCCCCCCGTTCTGCCGCAGGACACCAAATATTACCCCCCCCCCCCAAAAAATTGATGTTCTATAAATATTGTCAACACATGACGACGATAGTCATTTGAACAAGTGAAGAGAAACGACCCGATGTTTGCTCGGTAGGTCTTTTTCTCCCTGCTTCTCTCAAATCTTTAGGACATTCTGGGAGGAAACACACTTGTATCCGTCCCCGCTACGATCCAGTAGCCTGTCCCTGGAACACAAACGGTACTACAGCTTTAAAAACAGTCACAAAATATGCACATGTGTGCAATACAAAACTGTCGTCGGCATCCGGCTGATATGGGGATAAAAAGAAATATTTACCCGAAAAAAAAGACAGATTATTATTATTTTTTTGTTCAACATTTTAAGGGTACACGCATGCATGATTCTCAAGTCCCAAAAAAAAAAATCTAAAAAGCGTGATCACACAGCTTGGAAACTGACATGGAATGTACGTCCTGCTGGTTGCTACGGTCAGGTCAAGTCTCTTCATATTAAATTACCTATAAAAAATATATATATAAATAAAAAGGTGAGGGTATCGTGTTGCAAAAGCTGCAGCGGCGGTCAACGTTTAGCTGCACCGACAGGACGAGAAAGGAGGAAGGTAACAAAAAAAGGGGGAGGAAGAGATGAGCGAAGAGGGGGGGGGGGGGGGGGTTCTAGTACGAGACCATCGCAGTCAAGACCAAAGATTTGCGACGAGACTAAGCTGCTGCCGCTGCCCGGCTCCGCCCCGAGCCGGCTGATCGCGTCGCCTGAAACTCCGCTGGTGAAGTCGGTTGGTGTTAAAACGAGCGAGTGAGTTCAGGACGGAGGAAAAGAGAAGAGGACCGCAGCAGGAACAGCCGCCCGGTCTCCGCGTCCTTTCTCTCTGCCGACTCTCTTACGTCCAGCGGGCGAGACGCTCTCGCGCAGAGAGACAAATAACGAGTTCATAGCTCGATGACCGATCGAGGCTTTTGGATCTGAAACTTGTGGAAATATTACGACGGCAGGATAAACAATACGATCCATACGGTCGAGGTCATTTAAACCTGTGACACGAAAACTAAAAACAAGACAAAGTCGCTGGTGTTATTGTGCTTCAGATGTCCAGCCCGTCTGAATCCGTGGCGGCCAGTACGCAGAGCGCTTCTCTTTATCTCTTCACAAGTCGATGGTTACTTTCATCGCCGGCTCGTGAACTCCAGCAGCGCGACCAGATCGCCCGTGGCCTCCCGCTCTTCGGCCCACTCGGGCACGAGGAGGGATGAGGAAGGACAGCACCGTTGTAAACGGGCGAGTTTCACGCGACCCCCGCTGCGAATCTTTGGTCTGAACCGCGCTGGTCGACCGGTTCTCAAACTGAGACGCGGGCGCACATTCAACATCACCGTGTTCTCGAACTAAGGCAACGCTGGGTTCTATGTTATAGAAAACAGGGGGCGGGGGAAAAAGGCAGTCTGGTTCTCAACCCTCCAGGAGTTTAAGGCCAAATATTCGGTCTGAATGTTCTGAAACACTCAGCGGTCGTACGGGAGGAAGCGTGACCACGGCAGATCACTTCTCAAGGTCTCCTAAGAGAGAAACTCTTTCTCCAGCTCAAAGACGGAGGTCCGTCCCGGGGAGCTCTGAATGCGGCACAGCGGCACGGTGCAGTCTCGTTTCTGGCCCTCCGTGTCCATGTCCAGGAGGGAGCAGCCCATCCCCACCTCCGAGGACAGCACCACGCTCAGGTTCTGGGCCGTCTTCTCTCCGGAGAAGTGGCCCAGGGAGTAGCTCTTGTTGCGTCCCCGCAGCAGGGCCCAGGTATGCGGCTTGGCCCGGAATGACACCGGCCGCGGTCTGGAGAAGGCCTCCCCGCCGGAGGGCTTCTCCGACACGCCGTCCCGCTCCTTCTGTGAGGCCGGAGGAGGCAGCGTGGGCGCGCCATTGGCTGGAAACAGATGGGGGGGGGAAGATACGTTTTTGGAGCACAAGTATTTTTGTAAACCAGGGGTCGGGAACCTATGGCTCTTCCGGTCCCGGCATATGGCTCCCAGACAATTTTGAATTGAAAAAAAAAAATCTCCGCCCGCCCCCCTGTAATTTTCTCTATCGCGCCAGATTACAGCAGAAGTCATTTAACCCTCCTGTCGCCTTAGGGTCATTTTGACCCGATTCAATGTTTCACCCTCCTGTTACCTTTATATTTACTAACATATTTTACCCTTTGGGTTCAATTTGACGCCAGCAATTAAAACCTCCAGAAAATTATTAGAATTAATATTGTTTTCCAAGTTTAAGTGTGAGGCACTTTATGTTTGTTTGTTGACTACCGAAAGAACACCGACATTAAACATTGAATGGGGTCAAATTAATCCTAAAGCGACACGAGGGTGTAATATTGATTCGGGTCAAATTGACCCTAAGGCAACACAAGGGTTAAGGTCCTTTTCTTAAAGACGTCTTTGTTCTTCTATTAAACTAAACGTCTGTTATTGATCGTATCTACACAGCAGCATGTCACTCTGTCTCTACGTGTCGCGTTAACACTTCTCGGCTCGCCGTCTCGCATCGGAGCAAAGAAAAAGTCACCCCCCCCCCCCCATAACATCATGCAGCACCAGAAGTCGCATTAAAAGCAAGACATATTTAATTTATTATACGTTAAAAATACGATATGGCTCTCAATGAAATATATTTCGAAATATTTGGCTTTTATGGCTCTCCCAGTCAAAAAGGTTCCTGACCCCTGTTGTAAACCGTACACATGCTTACTTCCCCGCAACCCGTTTCTTTTTGCTGTGTGCTACTCACTAATGTGGTTGCTGGTGTATTTCTTTCTGCGTAGCCGCGTTCCCGTGTTGTGGTGGTTCTTCTCAGCTGGCTGGCTTTGGGTCTGTGCGTTAGCTGCAGTCCTGTTATTCTGGTCTTGTGCAGCAGCTACTGGGCCGGGTCCGGATGACTCTGCGGGAGGATTGGCCGCCGCGCGCTCAGCCTTCCCGGGCCTGGACTGTGACACCGCCCGCTCGGACTGCGCGAGACACTTGGTGGAGTTGCATTCCATAATGGCCGACATGGAGATGAGATTGACGGGTTGGGTGGCCGCCGCCGCCGCCTCGTCTTTGCGGGAGCGACCGCCCGGCGGTGAGGTGCTGTGGCGGAACCGGGTCGCGCGCTGGAACAGGCCCTCCTTCTTCTTCTTCTCTTTCTCGTCGCGCTGCGGCTCGCAATCCTCCCCGGGAGCAGCGTTTTTGAGAGCCTCCCTCAGGTCGTAGCCGAGCACGACGGACGCCAGCAACGAGCCGCAGCCGTACAGCACCGAGTCCGTCTTGCGGCGAGCCGACGCCCGCTTCAGGCTGTTGGTGGGCGTGACTTGTGGGGTGGTGGAGGCGGACGAGGTGGACGTGGCGGTGTCTTCTGGGGTCTCTGGTGCGCCACCCTGACCTCCTGACCCAACCCCAGAATCTCCCGACCCACCGTGCCCCCCGGGGCTCTGAGGCTGCTGCTCGTCCCTCCACAGAGGGAGGTCGATGTACACCTGGTTGGGGAACTTGAGCTGCTTTGGCTTGGAGCTGCTGTCGGGACATTCCTGGGAGAAAGCCTCATCTTTACCGGCCCCCGCTGGAAACACCGCAGTGGAAATAAGACATTAGAAACAAATTAACCAAACAAGCTCCTTTTTCCCCTTCCTGGTACAAGCATCACTAGATACTTATATATATATGTGTATATATATGTATATATATACTTATATATATATATATGTATACTTATATATATATATATGTTTATATATATATATATATAGAGAGAGATAGGAGTATCCGCCACTTAACACACATTTACCTAATTGTGTTTGTCTGATATACATGAAAAGAAAATCAAGGATATTAACCCTTGTGTTGCCTTCAGGTCATTTTGACCCGATTCAATGTTTAATGTCGGTGTTCTTTCGGGAGTCAACAAACAAACATAAAGTACCTCACACTTAAACTTGGAAAACAATATTAATTCTAATAATTTTCTGGAGATTTTAATAGCTGGGGTCATATTGACCTCAAGGGTAAAATATGTGAGTAAATATAAAGGTAACAGGAGGGTTAAACATTTAATCGGGTCAAATTGACCCGAAGGCAACACAAGGGTTAAACCCCATTTCAAATCTGACAAGTAAACAAGTACAAAAAGATAAAAAAACATGTTTAGAAAAACCGCTGAGCACATTATTTACTCAAATAAACAAATAGATCTTTATGTATATTAAATAAAAAAATGCACAGCATCACGTTGGATTGTCGGCTCACTCTGTTCAGCAAACAGGGCGGAGAGGGGGACCGACTTCTGGCATTTGACCAGGCTGGTGGACCAGGGGTTACTGCCGTCTGACAGAGGTCGCACTCTGAAAACAATGCACAGGAACAACAAAAACATGAAGTACGAGTCAGAAAAGTGTCATCTTTTTTTTGCAGTTTATCGGATTAAGAGTCGAGAATGACATCAACACTAAGAGTTGAGGATGTGATTATGTTGTTTAGGAACAGGAACCAAATTGTCTCCACGCTGACATCATGATAGAGAAACAAACCAAACTGAGCCTGGTTTGTGTGTGTGTGTGTCTGTGCGTGCTTGTGTGTGTGTGTGTGTTTATGTATGTGTGTGTGTGTGCGTGTATACAATCTACCTCTCAGCAGCAGCAGGTCTTTCTTTGCTCTGGACTGAACTGGGACCCCAGGTTCTGCCTTTCTTCTTGATTCCCTTCTTCACATCCTCAAACTCTTCTGGCCTGAAGGGGGTGCTGCGGCCCCACGTACGGTTGCTCTCGTCTTGGGTCACTGTCAACACAGCCAGCAACAAGTGTTACCACTCAAAACAACTGCAGGAGGGAGTTGCCTGCGAAACCACAACCCTGACAGGGAATCTGGTCTCGACATGTTCGGAAGATCATTAAACAAAGGTATTATGCCATCTGTAGAATCCCAGTAATTATCCGTGTCCAAACTGTGTTGACAAAGAGTCCTTCAAATTCTGAAACATGCAGAGAATAACTCATGGGTGTTCCCTCTTAAACATTTAATTCAAGGCCATTATCCACTAGATTGATATAAACAACTGCTTTTGATTGAGGAATATTCAAAATGATAACTTTGTTTCATCCTAGAACATATCACCAATGCAAATTAATCTGTTGAAAGTGAAATCAAAAAAGCCAAAAAGCATAAAGCAGTTATAACATCTTCTGGTAGCGGAGGGTTAGCCATTGGGAAATTGTGAGGGCAACAGACGAGGGCCAAGCTGACGAGTTAACAGCACAACCAGGTTTTATTTCTCCGGAATATCTTAATTCCAACCAAATAATATAAGAAGATTCAAACCCAAATATGAACCGAGGACTGGCCCACGTCTCTGGCATAATCCTCATCATTGTAAACAAGAGAAGCAGTGAAACGACCAGCGAACCCACGAACACCAAAGTCTTGTTAAAATCAGGAAAACCGTGTCAATCAAACATGATCCCCATCGACGGGAAGCCGTTGGGCATCGAGCCCTTTCATTGGTCAAAAGCAGCCAGACGCCACATGCAGCGCTGCCTCGTCGCCGGCCGCTTGCCTTTCATCGAGAGCCCAGTGGAGGTGGTGAGCTCGCTGGTCAGATCAACATCCTGTTGGTACACAAACAAACTGTCCCTCTGCATGGAGGACATCGCTGAGGAGGGGAGCGTACATGTTAAGTCTCACCATATGATCCAGTCGACTTGGTTTGAGACACGAAGGTCTAGGTCCGTGTAAAATAAATACAACTAGAACGGGCACTCGGTAGAGCGCATACCTTCGCATATCACAAGATTGGGCATTGAATTATGAACATGTTGGCATTAGTTTCATGCCAATTGGATACAAATTGACCGCGCTATGGTAAAAAGAAGATGTTGACCTTTTCATGACCTTGACCTTTGACCCGATTGATCCCAAAATCTAAGCAAATGGTCCCCGGATAATAACCAATCATCCCATCAAATTTCATGCGATTCGGTTTAATACTTTTTGTGTTATGCGAATAACACGCATACAAATAAATAAATAAATACACGGCGATCAAAACATAACCTTCCGCATTTTCAATGCGAAGGTAATAAATACAATACGAGGACAACTACATAACTATGTTTGGACTTGTTTTCATTTTATACGATACTGGGACTTTTTGGCATACTGTGATATTTGACTTATTTATGAAAAACTATACGGCTTTATGAGCTTTCCATTCAATTTAAAGTGTTGTGTTCATCTGTATGTTTCTGTTTGTAATATATATTTAGACAAGTCGTGAAATCTTCCTCTTTGACCATCAATGGAACGATGTAACTCAAAGAAAGACAACAACTGTTGGGTCCATTTAGCAGAATACCGATCCATAACATTCATCTCCATTCGGGTTAATTAGAACAAATCCAGTGATTCTGGGCAACAACTCCATGTCTGAATATCAGCATTCAGCGTAAATGCTCAACAGGAATTTGTTCCAGTGATTGGAAGGGCGTCCGTGCGTGACTAACAACGTCACCAAGCTGTTCAAACAACTGGCCGACTGCTTGTGGAGCTTCGCTCACGCGGCTCTTGTCATTGTGACACTGTTCCCAGCTTCCCGTTCCCATGAAATTCTCAGAGAGTTGATGGGATTTCTTCAGAATTGTTAAATACATAAGCAGATTGAACTTAATGCGGGAAAATAAATACAGAACCACAAGTACAGGAACACTGACACAGAGGTGGAGGAGACAGTCAAACTTCCCACTGAGTCCAACTTGAACACAATAAACAAAGGATCAGAACTTACGCTGAATGGCTCGTAGCCGGGGGATGGGTGTGGGGCTGCTGGGAGGAGAGGAGCTCGTGCTATGAAGGCTCCGCCTCTTGTCCATGGAAGGCGACGCCTGCACGGTGATCTTATGCTGGAAGTCTGCAAAATGCAACACGCAGATACAGTCATGACCATCTCAGAACAGGAAGGGGGAAATAAAAAATGGTCAAAATTAGCTTTCAATTTCGACCTTAAAACCCAAAAGGTTTTGAGGGTCGGATTCTTCGATTCTCCCAGTGTGTTCGCTCACCTGAAGGCAGGCTGATGCGGTTTCCATCCTTCAGTTTAAGGCGGGAACGTTTGAATTTGCCCTTCCTCTTCTTCACGTTGGGCTTGTCTTTGTTGAGCTGGAAGATGAGGATGTTGAGCTCCCTCTCCAGCACGTTGATCTCCCGCTCGGCCAGCTGCTGCTCCCGACGCTTCAGAAGCTCCTCCTGGGACTTCTGCTGGAGGGTGGCCTGCGTCAGCTCCTCTTCTCTGGAACGCAGCTCCTGGAGGAACCAGGTACGGACACACAGATATGGTTCAATTGGCAGACGGACTTCCTGTAGCCACAACGTCCTGGGAACACTGACACGCCGTCACGAAGAGTGGAGACATCTGGAATTGCACCTCGATATTAGCTGAGCAGAGACATAGGGGAGACGGAGCATCTTTGGCTCCAGCAAGGCCAAATGCAGGTTATAGCCGACAGCGTCGTTAAAACACAAGGAGTCTCTGAGCAGACTGGTGTCAGTTAAGTTGCATTGTGGGTAATGTAGGCGCCAGGTTTGGAAATGAAAACTTTCTCATCAACGTTTTTTCTCCAAATGTCCACACAAGGTCACGATAGATATTAGGGTTTAGACTCAAGAGAATGCATCGCAAGACAACAGGTAGGAATACGTCTCATAACGACCTTATAACAAGGGGAAAGCTCTTGCGGAGAGACAACAATAAGGAGGCAGGAGTGTTAGCCATCCATTAAATAACAAGGAGGTCTCAGGAGGTTACTGCCTGCTGTTTCAGTGATACAAAGCTAGCCAGTCATGACGCCCATATTTTCTCTTTAATTGCTCTCTGCTGAGTATTAATAATCCTGACTGGATGATTTACAGAAAGCAGCTTTACAGTCAAGCCACTTCAGCCACCCACCTAGACACAGATTACTGTGGGACGTTGACAGGAAATCGTATGAAATTTGCAATGAGAAAATGTCAGATAATGCTCAAAGCTATTTCTTTTTTCTTCTTCTCGTGATTTAGGAAAGCTGTACACACTAAACCAACTTTGTGGGACTTTAATGTCATGAGTCAGTGCAGGTTGCATCAGTTGAGATGATTGATCGGGATGATTGGAAGCTGCATGACCCATGGGCACATGTGGTTTATCATAACCGAACAGTAAAAATACATTAATATACAATACAAAAAAAGATATAATCATCAAATAAAGGCTAGGAATTAAGTTGCTTAAAACTGTTTAGTGTCTGTCGTTCGGTTCACTATTCGTTGACTCAGCTCTTTGTGCTGATCCTGCCGTTTCTACAAACACTAATTACCCCCCACCCCTTTAAACCGGTAATGGGAGACTTAAACAGGAAGCAGATTAAGGTCTTAACCAGGGGAACCACGCTAAAGCACCTTGGCAATAATTACACTTTTTGTCTAACGCGGGATTAGTTTTTCCACTGAAAGTAACCAATAAAAAGCTGCCCCAAGCGATTCTGCACGGTTAAAGTAATCTCAATAATAGAGTAGTCAACATGAATCATCACTGGGAAATGGAAAAACGGAGAGAATAGTACAAGCAGGACAGAAAGTCTGCTCTATAAACAATCGGTCAGGTTTTTAACTTCCCACTCTAACCACCTGCCAGCCGTCGTATTGTGTAGTTAATCTCAGGTCCACAGATTGATTGTGTTTCTCGGCCCTACCTTCTCTTTGCTCCGGAGATCATCAAACATCTCCTGGATCTCCACACGCCAGTCGTCCTGCATGCTGTGGAAGGAGTCCTGGGGCATGGTGGCCATCACCGCCTCCTCGATGGCCGACAGCTGCTCCAGGATGCAGGAGAAGGAGGGGCGCACGTGGGGGTCCTGGTCCCAGCACTCTGGACACACACATGTACACATATCAGAGACATCCACTGCCACACACACTGGAATGTCAACACAAAGAGCTCCGCGTCTACGGTTACGTTAAGGGACACCAGGTTTAAGGGTCGTCCCATAATGTTCAGCTGAGACTGAAGATGAAATCCATTTTATGATGGATTGTTTGTTTAAAAAAAGACTTGAACTTCATGTCTGAAGACTTATTCTGAATGGATGATTATACAAAACTTGAGTTGTCTTTAAAGATGAGAACCCTTTTTGTGACAGCTTTTATTGTTGAGTGTGAACTCTGTTTTAACTGTTTTGTCTATAGCACCGCGGCTTCCTTGTATTAACATTTCATTATGGAACTTTAGGTAACCCTGGATGGACTGGCGGCCTGTCCAGGGTGAACCCTGCCTTCGCCCCATGTCAGCTGGGATCGGCTCCAGCGCCCCGCGACCCTAATGAGGATAAGCGGTATGGATAATGGAATGGAACTTTAGGAACTTACAACTCTTATAACTCTTATTTTAACTGTTGAAATGTTTTGGTCCCTGTTTTTGACAACTTGTTTTAATTGACTGCACTGCACTTTATCTGTGATAAAGTGCACTATAAATAAACTTGTTAATAAGTAATTATTAATAATTACTTATATTATTGTTCTTTTATAGTAATCAAATTAACTAATTTTCCCACGGATTTCATTATATTGTAAAGGAAACAATAATAACAAAATAAAAAATGACTTGCTGTTCTTAAAAATGCTTTCCTACCTCCGGCAGCATTATTATTATTATGTGACACATTTACCTTCCATGAGCTTGGCGAAGGGTTCGGGGCAGGTGGAGGGGATCGGTAGAGTTAATTTATTGACTGCTACACCATAAGCGACAGCCAGGCCGTCGATCCCACGATACGGCACCTCCCCCGTTAACAGCTCCCACAGCAAGACTCCATAGCTGGTGTTTGACACGCATGCAAAGAAAGATAAGGAAACGGAAAGGAGAGAGGAAAGTATATTTAACAAAAGCACGAGTGATAATGTCAGTCAAATGCGTAAGAGGTCGTATGTTATCGCCCGGTGTGTAATTTGTCGTACCTCCAGACGTCACTGCCTTTGGAGAAGAGAGAGGACTTGATGACCTCGGGGGCCATCCAGGAGTAGGTGCCCGCAGCCGACATCTTTGTGGTTTTGTGCCACTCCCGGGCCAGGCCGAAATCTGTGATCTTCAAGGTCTTCCTCCCGATGTCGTCATTCTCAATCGTTTCAAATAATAAAACTGAGAAGAGAGCGAGGGACACATTAGTGTGGGGCCATGGAAGAGACTGGGATGAAGGCAAAAGGACAGGGATGAAAGTAGCAGATGTGAGGGGGTAGAGGAGAAAGGAGAAAGAGAGAACCAAAGAGTGGGGGACATGGAGGAAGGCGGCCGTGCAGGTGAGGAGATGATAGTCGATATTCAAAAGGGCCAACCGAGGTATGCAGATCATTTATTACTGGAGCAACAGAAGGTCGACAGCGCCACAAAGCACCTGTCCTCAGGTCCTACAGCTCTTCAACACATTGAAGAGAGCCGGAACCCTCCGGCCCGGCCTGTGACCCGACACCTGGCCTGAGAGGCCAGCCACAGGGACGCCACAACCCAAGTCAACTTCATTCATTCATTTACTGTTATTTATGTTCTTATATAAACAGGTGCATATGATTTTTAACCAATTTTAACTCAGTAAAATACATGTTAGTACCATTTAGCCATGATACAACTACATGTAAATGTGCTACTCAATTCATGAAAGAAGATACAACATTTCCCCTATTTTCTATTATATAATAAAGAATGTTTTCTATTTTAAAAAGACAAAAATCAAAGAGTATACTGCCTAACGTAATATATGTAAGAGACTTATTGCTGTACAATGTAGGGGTGCAATTAGGGATGGGTATCGTTTGGATTTTTTCCGATACCGGTGCTAAACCGGTACTTTTAAAACGATACCCGTGCCTAAACGGTGCCTGAACCGATATATTTTTTTTTTAAACGCACAATGAGGACATTAAAAACCTCTTTGGCCATATTCCCTGTAGAAGCCGTTATCATGGAGCACTGACACACAACGGATATCAGACTGTTAACATACACAACACATGTTCTCCATTATATGATGTGATATGTATTGTCATGTGCAGCCCTTATAGGGTTAATCCTGTCACTGTTTTGATGGGCAAAGAGAACAACCAATCAGAGGGACTGAAGATGACACGTGACAAATAAAGTTTTGCTTCTGACAGCGAGTTACACTGAAACAAAGTGACGCCCCCGGTCTTTATTCCTCAGTCATTATATTCCCGGTAACACCGGGTATACAGCCGGGACCGCTGGACATCAACACATCTGCAAGCAGACTGTCACGCTCGTAGCTAGCGCTAGCTACGAGCTAGCTTAAGCATGGTTATAATGGCTAATTTATTATTTCTTTGGCTACTTTTATGAATGCAAGACTTGCAATCAACGTTACGGTACTAATCTGAGTTCAGGCTGCTCGTCATAATCGGTCTCCACGTGTTCAGGGGGACCGGTGACGGTCTCCCCATCGCGTCCAGCCTGACGCTGGTGTGCTCCACACGGGTTCACGCCGTCACACACGGCGCAGCCTCCGCTGTCAGAGTTAAATATGAGAGGCTCGTAACCTGCTGACAGGGCGGAGTCACCAGAGAAGTTCACAACAATAGTTTTTTTCAATTTCAATCGGCTCAGGCACCGGAAAGAAGCACCGAAATGTGCGTTGCGTTTCGGTCCGGGTAATACCGGTTGTATTGGAACCGGTACCATATTGGCACCGGGTTTCGGTACCCAACCCTAGGTGCAATAAACAATATTTTTCATTAATGATAACAAATTATCTGCCAAATTGTTGTATCCTTCTGATTAATCGATTCATTGTTAAAGTGAATTTTCTTTTTTAAATGTACAATAAAAACTCCCAAAGTGACGTCTTCAAATGTTTGGTTTTGTCCGACCAATTGTCCAAAACTGAGAATGCTCTGTCTAAAATAAATCATAAATTATCAAAATAAGGAAGATGAACTATTCTTCCTTAAAAAGCCAGAGAAAAGACAATAAATCGATTATCTAATTAGTTCCAGATTCATTTTCTGTTCATTGACTTTGGCAAATTGGAAATATCGGAGTGAAATATATAGAAATGTAGCCAAGAGAAATGGAGTTAAACATGTTAAAATAAAACAGACAAATAGCATTAAACAAACAACAAAAGGCTATCAAGTCAGCCATTTTCAGTTCAGTATAGCAAACAGGGATTAACACTTCACTAATATTATTAATACACACACGCGAGTCAACACCCAACACCAGGTGACATTTTTCATTTCAATAATACCTCCACTAAAAAGTAACTGACACATATTCCAGTTCTCTCTTTGAAGAAGAAGCAGCCGTTCCTATGAAGTGGCGTGTATCAACAGCCAAAGCTTAAACATATGTGATTCTCTTGGTATTATTTTCAAAATGTGTTTTTGCCTCTGCCAAGATCTCCTCACATACCAAACGGTCCCAACTCGTTATGTACATGCGGGCCCAACACTGAACATGTCCCAACAGCCGTGTTGATTTCACACAATGCCAAAGCCAGCAAGGAAACTGAAACTAGCATCTAAATGTCCGTGGAAGCGGTTTGACGGAGGCACTTCGGTGTCGGGGTAAATACAACACGGTGAGAGAGTTGCTGACGCATACACTCCCTGGTAATATTCCCATGGGAAGGTCAAATAGTGGAAGGGTTGCACTAAACCCTCGAGCCTTTTGAGTTCCTGCCCCGAGTGTATCGCAGCGTGCACAAGACAAAGCTCCTCAGCTTAAAGGCGACTTGTGAACAGCTTCCAGCGGATCTGTGTGTGCAAGCATTCCTAGAAAGGAGCAGCCGCCCTGTGTACGCTGCGTTATCCCTCACTGGCCTTGAACCTCCCGAGTACTCGATGAGCATATAGGGATCAGCAACTTCTTTTAAATCACTTCTTAAAACCCATTTCTATAGAACAGCTTTTAAGTGATCTAGTCTTTCTATGCAGAACTTTGGTTCCCCTAATTTAGTTGTCTGTTTTTAATTTTATTTGGTTTTTAATTAATTTATTATTTATTTTCCATTTTATTTTAATATATACTTTTAAATGTAATATTGGTTTCTAGCTATTCCACTTGTTTTGCTCTGACTCTCTGTGGAGCACTTTGTAAACATTGTTTTTAAAGGTGCTATATAAATAAAGTTATTATTATTATTATGTACTCACTGTGTGGACGTTATTGTTAAATAAGGCTGTAACAATACATCTTAACTATAATTGAAGCTGTTCATACACACATTCTATCGAGGCTAATGCACAATTTGAATCGTATTGTTTGCACGAGAAGGTTTACTAAATTGTGCTGTTGCAATTCGACAGTGTTGAAGAAACCAGAGCGAAAAAAATGTGTTGATTAATAAAATCTTTCTCGTCAGACAATTAACTCAAACTTCGGACTAAAAAGTACTGCCAATCGGCAAGATCCGGTCCGTACTTTCTCGTGATGCGTGTTCCTCGAGAGGCGAGAGTGAGTCACCGGAGCGCTGGTCTGCCCTTAGTCCAGAGGATAACACGTCCAAGATCCGTCTAGGTTTTGATAGTTTGCTTATTAGATTAACTCGTACTCATACTTGCTGCCCTCAGAAGGCCGCTTCGCTCTAGAGAGCAGTCTCCGACCCCGGCTGACCGCCCCTAAAGCAAACCTTCTGTTGCTGCTGTCACACATGTTCGACCCCGATGCTCAACTATGATAGTACAAAACACAAAGATGTTTAACACTAATTAAGGCCGACGCCACACATGATAATTACAAGACAGCTGTATTAGTTTGACCAGCGTGGTCACATTTAGCATATTGTTTTTTTAGCCCAGTGGTCGAGGTGAATGCAGCCCGTTTCTTTGCAGCAGCTGGCTCGGCACGACGCGCTGCACCGTAAACGTTTATTCGTCTTTGTTTGTGTGATACGAAACTAAACATATTTAGGGGTCTTAAGATTTTCAGACAAAACAAGCCATTTGAAGACGTTACGGTAGGTTTAGGAACCTTTCACAGTGGTATGGCATTTCATAGAGCAAACAATTGATTACCAATGAACAAATATTGATGATTACTTGAAGCCCCGGATGCAACACAACATAAGCCTCGTATTTTACACAGCTAATAGATAGAATTGCCTTCTGAGGCATTTGTGATTTTGGCATATACAGAATAAGTTGAATTGAATTAATACGATATGTTGCCTTACGATACTATATATATAAACATATATATATATATATGGACTACTTAATCCATTATCTCTACAATCCAACTTAATTTTTCATTCAAGGTCCACTTTATAATTTGAAGAGCACAGTGTAAACATTAATGTTGCAAGTAAAAATGTGTCCGTAAATGTGTTTTTCTTGTTCTGCTATCCTCCCTCACAAAAGTCATCATCTATACATGTGTCACCTTGACTAAAAACAACAACGATATGCGTCTCTTGTACTGCAAACACAACTGCAATTTAGTACATATGTGCGACAGAAAAGCAGCTTTCACTTGACCCATCATCTCCATGAACACAGAAAACACAGAATCAGAAACAGGTTTATTGCCAAGAATGTTTTCACAAACAAACGAGGAACTTTCTTTGGCGGAAGGTGCAAGAATCGCGCACCAAGACAGGAATGCATTATTGTTGTGAATGTTCCTGACACACATTTTCAGAGGGAGAAATGTTTTCAAGTAGTATTTTCACCGCCGTGTGACTCCTATGGGTCTCCACTCATAACCGGGGTATTGGTGCCATTACTCGCCTTCGGCGTGGAGGGGATCCTCTACCCTGGCTGCAACAATAGGAATTCCATTTCAAACAGGTTTCACTAGACCAATGAGATACTCCTACTTCCTGTTGTCAAGTGTTCTCTCAGCGATTCCATAGATTCCTCTCAGGAGGCTCTGTAGATGTATAATAACGTATAATAGGTTAGTTACATAACCTGAAAGACCAGTGATTGGCCTATATGCCAAATACTTTCTTCGTAGAGCCATGATACTTCAGTGTCAGCCCTCTAGAAATGTCTGATAAACGATCCGGTGCCTCTCTACAAGAGTTGCTACAAAAACACCTTTCAACCTCAGCCAGCCAGACATTTAGTTTGGCTACTGGAGTCCATCAGCAGCAAAGCTCACAGCACAACCACACGACATAGCCATCGCTGGTCGGCCTGTGACTTGTGAGTCATTGAGTCATCATCCATTGGCTGCTGGTTCTGAGGTGTTCCGCCTCCTTTTGCTCTCCACTTAGACTGTTTACCTGCATTCAACCAGGGACGGTACAACGTCATTAGTCACGACTATTAGAACAACAAACAGAAGCCAGAACATTTCTGATGATAAGAGCGTCTCCCGTTGCCTTCCCATGCATACGAATGCAAACGCTGCTTGGAAGAGTCTTCATTGTTAGTGGAAGAATACAGTTCAGTCCATGGACTCTAGACACGAGGCCAAGCTATTGTTTCTGACTGAACCATGAAATAAATATATATCAAAGGAAATACACTATCAATAAATTAAATAGACAAAATAGAGCTGCTATTATAATTACTTCAAATATTGGTTAAACTGCTAGTTATTTTCTCAATTAAAATCATTGATTATAAAAAAGCCACGGACTTTGACGAAAGCCTCCGTCCGAGCTACTTAGTGTTTCACTGTACGCATGAATTAAGTTGAGTATTTTTAACTCTGTATCTATGCTCAGGTTTTCTGAACTTGAATGCATTCAACATTGAAACATCCCCTGAGATGCCACTGACATCCGTTATCAATTTTTGCATTTTAAACAGCAAAATTACTAACATTTTAAACTACTAAAATAATGTTGCTGTTGATGTTGTTCTTTTTTTCATCTCGTGACGTAACAGTGACGTCGTTGGAGGCAAAGAAGAACGACAGATGGCTTCTCTTCGGTGGCTGAGGAGTATGGGAGACCTTCAGGATCCCGAAAATAAAGGAAAAGATAACCAAGACCAGCAGGGTGATTTCAGGGGAGGATTTTGTGATTGTATTTGGCTAATTTAACAGTCAACAGTGGGACAGCTGCTCATGAGCATGCCAGAAAGATGCAGCTGCGAAAACAGCACGTAACAGGCATTCGTTTTTAAAGTTATTCTTAAAACGTCTCACTTGTTTCTGCCGATTTCTACATTTGACTTCTGTATCAAAACACTTTAACTACGTCTCCACGTAACCAAATTCCAATATAAATACATGGAAATGTATTAAAAAAGCAGAACAAGATGTTCTGGTTTACTTCTATCCAGGGTAATCCTAAAAGTCAAGCCCCAGGGCAAAGCTTACACTAGACTGAGCACATTTTAAAGCCTTCCCAGTTGTGCTTATGCACACAATCAGGCTGTGGATCGTCTTGGTTATTGTTTTGAATGTTGAACAAGTGGAGGTGGGGTATTGATAAACTAATTATTGCTTGTGCATCTCATGATTTGAATTCCGTCTAATTATAGGCCATGCAGCTACATTTTAAGAACTGCACACACACAAGTTTAGATGTTGGTAAAAAATACATTGATGCACCCCATCATGTGGGGAAAGCAATCAAACCACTAAATTCACAAAAAAGCTTGTCATCTGTACTCTTCACCCAAATATTTGAAAGGGCTAGTGAATAAAAATGTTTTTTTTCAAATGATTCTAGTCCCCTGCTTACAGTTAACTATTGTTCACATGAATATATGATGCTGTGTTGTCTGTAATGTAATCATCACTGTTACATCATTGGGTTTGCCAGTTGCATAAACTACAGGTGATGTGTAAAGCCTGTTTGGTGTAAATTAATTAGACTGCTAGTTATTTTCTCAATTAAAATCATTGTTTATAAAAAAAGCCAAGGACTTTGACAAAAGCCTCCGTCCGAGCTACTTAGTGTTTCACTGTATGCATGAATTAAGTTGAGTATTTTTAACTCTGTATCTATGCTCAGGTTTTCTGAACTTGAATGCATTCAACATTGAAACATCCCCTGAGACGCCACTGACATCCGTTATCCGTTAGTTATCCGTTAGTTCCCGTTTACTCCAAGTCTGATTTAAAATCTATTCCTTCCATTGTGAGTTGCTAAATGTCTTGGGATACTTTGCAGCCACTGTCACATTCACTCGTCACGTCGGGAAAAAGTCAGAACTCGGGAGTGTTTTTTCCGTGCTTTCTCTCAGCCTCTATTTTCGTACTCTATTGAAAAGAAAATGTTTTGAAGTGGACAACAGTGTAACGCAATTGGAGATGGATATGTCCCCAAGGCAGACCCCACCCTCGGTCCAACCCCCATTTCATTTTCTTTCCAGCCGTGGATCTTGAGGCAGACCCATCCTTTAGGGTGGAGCGCAGCGCAGATCAGAAGCAGAGCTGCTGCCGTCAAAGCAGCTCCCACGCTTCTTCTCATTGCCGTTTCCCCCTCGAGGTAAATAAGAAAAGAAAAAACACTTTTTGGGCAACCATTACTATTTCCTCTCTATTCAACAAACTAAAAGACCTGAAGTTGACCTACCTGCAAATCTGCAGCAGTTGAAATGTCACAAACTGTTAAAACTCAGTCAGTTTTAGAATACTTGGCACATTTGCAATATCCCCATTCAGTAGAAATTAAATTGTCTTAAATTGGGTTGAGTTGTGTGTTAAGTACTTTCAATTGAGCTAAATATATACCTAAAGTTTTCCATGCATGATACATATAATAACTAGAACGGGCACTCGGTAGAGCGCATAGCTTCGCATATCACAAGATTGGGCATTGAATTATGAACATTTTGACATTAGTTGCATGCCAATTGGATAGAAATTGACCGTGCTATGGTAAAAACACGATTTTGACCTTTTTATGACCTTGACCTTTGACCCGATCGATCCCAAAATCGAATCAAATGGTCCCCGGATAATAACCAATCATCCCACCCAATTTCATGCGATTCGGTTTAACACTTTTTTAGTTATGCGAGTAACACGCATACAAATAAATAAATAAATGGCGATCAAAACATAACCTTCCGCATTTTCAATGCGAAGGTAAATATGCACACCCAAGAAGAGCATGGCTTGAATCAATATTGATGAATGAATTTGAAACCACAAAGCCAGTTACGTTTGTTAATCTCTTGGTCTGTCGAGCAACAGATAGTGCCGCCTAAAAACTGTCCTACAATATGATAAAACTTATAAAAAGCAAACGTTGAACTGGTAAACTCATCCACTACTCTAAGGGGTTTCAAATGAAACACTATGCGGGCATAATCCCAACGCTTCTTTTTGTGGCAGAACGAAGCACTGGTCGCTGTAAAGACTCCGAGTGCAGCCTCCTAACGTGCAGCGGCAGTATTTTCTTAACTGTGCCAACAGACTTAACACGAGAGTAAGAGGGCTTCCTGTCGTAAGCAGAAACGAGGCGGCGAAACATTCCCCGACTGGTCCGTCTCTCCCGGCTGAAACGAGAGTGCCCCCAGGCATTCTGGTGGATGGGAAAAGGATCCGGGCTAATGGCTGGCTGAGTCCATCTATCATGGTCACGTCTCTCCGGACCACTTTCTCTTTGTCCGGCCTCTTCCTCTGCTCGTTACCGTCGCATTGAAAATGCGGAAGGTAATGTTTTGATCGCCGTGTATTTGTATACGTGCGTGTTATTCGCATAAGTCAAAAAGTATTAAACCGAATCGCATGAAATTTGGTGGGATGGTTGGTTATTATCCGGGGACCATTTGATTAGATTTTGGGATCGATCGGGTCAAAGGTCAAGGTCATGAAAAGGTCAAAATCTTCTTTTTGCGCGGTCAATTTGTATCCAATTGGCATGCAACAAATGCCAAAATGTTCAGAATTTAATGCCCAATCTTGTGATACGGGAAGGTATGCGCTCTACCGAGTGCCCGTTCTAGTTTGTGTCTGTTTAAGCTCGAATCAACCCACAACCAGGCTGATTAAAACATGACAAATGTTAAACGGTGTACAGCCAGTACCGTTCGCCGCTTTCGCATCGATCAATGTGCTAAAGGAGCTCTGATGGGGATTGGATGATTCGGCAAGCAGTTCTTCTCAGCTGTGGGCCCTTTTCCTTTTCACCCTGCCCTCCAACAATAGGTGCAGTCGGGGAGAGGTCATAAAAAACACAGTGAAAGCATCTCCACTCCTCCTCTCTCCCCTCTGCCCATTCTCTCGTCAGAGAAAAGACAGGCAGTAACTGTCTGTGTGTCACCAGGGGTAATTGTGGGAAGCCTGAGAAAGGTTGCCCTGCAACACCTAGTCGAGCTTTCATAACGTTTGCCTCTCGGACTCTACTTATTGCAGAAAAATTAAAAATATTAGCCTCTGCTAGACTTTTTTTGAGCCACATCAAGACGAACTGCAACTCCCCTGTGGTGAGCTTGTTGTAATGAAAAACTGGATTTACGCTCTCTTTTGCAATGCTGTTCCCACAGAAGGTTGTTCAAACAAATCTACAAACCAACAGTTATGTAAAGTCTTTTTAGACCCTGTACCCATCTTTACAATTCATATTTTTGATTGTAAAAGGAGCAAAATCATGGCTGTGTGCGACCGTATAACTCAACCACGGCGACAAAGAACAATAAAACCACTAAACCAATCAGCACAACATTCAGCTACCTGAAGAATCCAGTCTGGACAGACTGCATTGTACGACCCAGAGATGGGAATAACAGGTGCAGCTGTCATCTTCACATGCCAGAGCACTTTCCCCGGTCGCTGCAACAAATAGGTCACAGTAACTTGCAATGTTTGGATGGCTGCCACAAGCTGTCTCCGCTTCGCATTTTATCTTCATTCGTACTAATTTCAGTGTACGGACATTAAAGGTAATCCTTTCCCTGATTCTCTGACTTTTGGCACACATCTACAGAGTGACGGGTGGGTGAATCGAGACACGGGGAGGAGGGAGGGAACCACAGATACAGCGCGATGAGTCGAACAATGGCGTAAGATTGATGGCAGAATGCTGTTGCACCCGCTCCGGACTCGACTCGGTCGGTTTCTGTGGCGCTCAAGCACACATTCCTGGCATACTATCGCTTGCATCCAGATTCAAAACTCCAAAGTGAATGTGGGCCATGCATGCTGGCTCAGGGCCAGGTTTCAGTGTGATGCATTGCTCTTGTGAAAACTTCCACTGCGAGCTTGAAGGGCAGTTTAAATGTAAATTGTAAGATGGAAAAGAGTTGTCAAAAACTATTAAATAATTATAATTGAGAATTATAGCATAAACAACAAATGTCCCCAAAAGCTTATTAACAGAAGAGCAACATGAACAAATGTATCCTACTGACCTCATAACCTATTTATCCACAAACACCATAGGACTCAGCTGAGTATTGTATTCATGTTGCATATTCCTTCATTACAATGTAAGAATATAGCAAGTGTAGTATTTTATTCTGAGCTAGTCAAGCGCTATAAACATGGAATTACAGCTTTGAGCATGCACAGTGATGTCTGCCAAACATAGAGCCACACAAATTATAAATGCTAGGCTATTTATTTTAGACTTAATTATATACGCCTATAGTTATTTTAATTTATGACTGTCAATACAACAAAACAACAATTAGAAAACAATAGTTTGCGGATGATAATGGATCTCTATGGCACAAAGGCTGCAGCTGTACAGACGCTACTGATAAATAATAATAAATGCAATGTTAGTTTTGATGTGTTCAGGAAGATTTTTTATATCATAATTTATTCGAGTATATAAAGTTAAAAAAATCACGCTCGCCAAGAAGTAGACATGAAAAATAACGGATAAAGGAGCAAGAGGGAGCAGAATGGAACAAGTAAGGAGAAAAATAACGAAGTAAGAAGGGAAACCCCCTCAGTTTGTGGCAATAAAAGAGTACCGCTGCTCTCTGGGAGATTAAATATGAACTGAACAAAACAAAACGAGGGCTTTGAGACCCTCCGAGTCCTAGCCATTCTTCTGGCCACAGTATCCTAGCAACCGCTGCTTGACCAGTCCATTGTGCAAACGTATGTTAAGCTTTTATCCCTCATTAGCAACATTCCTCCCTGCAGGCTGGGATTTTACAGATTAGGTTGAAAAACACAAAAGAGATTGGACAAATCTTGCTGACTTTCAACATAATACTTTACAGGCTAATCATTGATCAAATAGCTGTATGTTTGTCTGCGTGGAGCATGTGTACACTGCAAGTTGATAAATGGAAGTCGGAGTATTGAGTGAAGGTGGAAAAGTTTAGTCGTGTACCCGTCTGTGCCCTGGTTTAGGAAAAATACTGGAGTGAAGTATAAGTTGACAGTATACACCAAAACTGAAAAGACACACAGCCACAGCCACAGACATTTTGCGAATTAATTATTTAAAACGTGACAGATTGTAACTATTTGTAGTGCCCCCCGTGTGGATAATTCTCCCTCCTTTCATCCCCAGACTGGCTTACGCACATCCAACGCCAAGACGAACAGACAACAGGTCCTCCACCGCAGACGCAACAATATCTCTTGAGCTGCATTATTCTAGGTTTCTGCTGGGAAAACAACACGAGACGCACCACTGGGTGCCATTCGTCTGTGTATTGTGGACTCACTGCACTGTCTCAAAGCAAACAAGCAGAGCTTCTTTCATTCTCGCTTTATGAAGATAAGACGGTATATTGACCACAGATGTTCAGCCTTCTGACCCTGGGACGAGCAACGGCCTGCGACTAGAAACAGTGCTGGGAGAATTCATCTCATGTTGTGGTTTCAGGGTTCTTACACGTTTTGACCAATGGATTTCCAGGACTTTTCCATGACTTTAAACCAAATTTCTAAAATCTCGGTATAAACATGAAACATTTAGAAAATTGTGCATATTGAGAGTGTACGCCGGCTTATATTTTGAGCGTCTTTCTATAAAAAAAACATAGTAATTATTTCAAACTTGGCGTAAATGAACATGTTATTTTAACAAATTTCCATGACTTTTCCAAAACTTTTATGATTTAAGTTTTTTCCAGGACTTTTCCAGGCCTGGAAATTACCATTTTAAAATTCCATGACTTTTCCAGGTTTTCCACGACCGTACGAACCCTGCAGTGGGCTCTGCACTGGAAATCCAGAATGAATCCAGAAAAGCTGATATACATTCAACAAGCCTACAATTGTCAGGTAGAATGTGCCAACTTCCCAGGTTTCACTGGAGCCTAGAGATATAATAAGCAGATTATGAATGGTCTCTCATCAGCTTAATTTCAAATGCTCCATCTTTAATTAAAGCTTATGCTGTCTCGATGTCACAGTGAAGTGGCAGGACAAACACACCGACTTGTGTTCGCAGCACTGTGTCTGTTCGGGGGAGTTTGTTTGTGTATGTTCACCAAACATCCGATTACCTTAAATAGTCGAGATGGCAGTTAAATCCTCTCTCTCCATCTGCCTTGTAACTAACACACATCTTTCATCTAAAATAAGTCGACTCCCCCAGGGTTGGGCTCGTCAACACTGTTCATCCCACAACGCATCGGGGGCACCATATGACCATGAAATGTTTTGTTTGAAATTGTTGTTAAAAAAAATCAAATAAAACGGCTGATAATCCATAATAATGTGATGGTTTAATCTAAGAGTGGATCGATTTTATTATTTTGTGTACTCCAGGGTTCTTACACATTTTGACCAATGGATTTCCAGGACTTTTAACCAAATTTCCATGAACAAAATGAAATCTCGGTATAAACATGAAAAATGTAGAAAATGTTGCGTATTGAGAGCGTACGCCGGCTTATATTTTGAGCGTCTTTCTTTAAAAAACATATTAATTATTTCAAACTCGGTGTAAATGAACAGGTGATTATAACAAATTTCCATGACTTTTCCAAAACTTTTATGATTTTAGTTTTTTCCATGACTTTTCCAGACCTGGAAATTACCATTTTAAAATTCCATGACCGTACGAACCCTGGTACTCACTGTTTACTTATACTATTTTTAGTGAATATACTGCATTTGAGTGTTGACGGGTTGTGCACTTTTAGTCATGCTTCCAAAAGGTCTTTATCTGGTGGTCATGGCGGTTCGGGTCAGTATACATTGATTCTCGCAGTCGGAGCTATGCAGGCATCACAACCAAGCTGCTCCCCACACGGCCCCAGGATGACAAGTCTCTGATCACAAAGGAATAAATAGTGTTTGGAGTCATATTACACACACAAACACACCTGGGTTGAAGTGGGTCTGTGACTCGGACCCTTTTTCTCATCGAATCCCGTCCATTCATTATTCAGTCCTGGGAGACTAACGTGTGCTGGCTTGTTGTCAATTACCAGTCCACGAAGGAACTCGGACCCGGTTCTAACTACATGACCCTAATCAAAAGTCACACCTGCTAATACTGAATACTGATCCATTTCATTTCCCCAAAAATTAACACATGCTGCAATTGTGAAACTATTCCTCTCCATTTACTCCACATCACCACGGCATTCCCTGATGAATAAACACACATTCCAGCACCACATAAAACCCTGAAGTGAATGGTTTTCTTCTTTTTACCCCATGACCTCTGGCATTAGCTCTGGTTGGCCAAGAACATGGGCTGACTGTGTGGCCTGGAGTGTGTCTGCTTATGTGTTTGGTAAATCACTGACTTTATTTGATCAACAGTTCAACTTAGATTGGAGAGGGGGCTGGGAAAGTGTGTGTTTTATGAGGAGGGTGAGTGGAGGAGGGTGGGGCTGGTGGGCAGCCCAGCTGAGCAAACTCTTTATTTCACATCCTCTTGATGGTATCCCCCACCACTTCATACACCCACAGACCCTTTACAACTCTTTAAATCCATCCTGAGTAAAGGGCAGCTCTGCAACAGTGATGTTGTGGATATATATATACAGGACTGTCTCAGAAAATTAGAATATTGTGATAAAGTTCTTTATTTTCTGTAATGCAATTAAAAAAACAAAAATGTCATGCATTCTGGATTCATTACAAATCAACTGAAATATTGCAAGCCTTTTATTCTTTTGATATTGCTGATTATGGCTTACAGCTTAAGAAAACTCTAAAATCCTATCTCATAAAATTTGAATATTTCCTCAGACCAAGTAAAAAAAAAGATTTATAACAGCAAAACAAAATCAAACATTTGAAAATGTGTTTCCAGGTGTTTCGAGTTAATTAGACGATTCAAGTGATTTGTTTAATACCCTACTAGTATACTTTTTCATGATATTCTAATATTTAGAGATAGGATATTTGAGTTTTCTTAAGCTGTAAGCCATAATCAGCAATATTAAAAGAATAAAAGGCTTGCAATATTTCAGTTGATTTGTAATGAATCCAGAATGCATGACATTTTTGTTTTTTTAATTGCATTACAGAAAATAAAGAACTTTATCACAATATTCTAATTTTCTGAGACAGTCCTGTATACACATATATATATATATACAGATATATATATTATATATACACATATATATATATATACACACACGTATATATATAGATATACATATATACATATACGAATTATCAGTCCTTAATGTGGTAACCTATAAGCATGCTGAATACACTTCCCAATGCCCCATGAAATTAATGAACAGTTACTATATGTGCAACTGGACATTTCTGGAGTAGATGGGTCATGGAGAAGCTAGAGCTACAATCAGGTCACACACACACACACACACACACACACACACACACACGTGCTTACTGTTGCTAGACTTCAGGTCCCGGTGGATAATGGGTACCACGGCCTCCTTGTGCAGGTAGAGCATCCCGCGTGCAATCTGCACGGCCCAGTTGACCAGGATGTGCGGAGGGATGCGCCTTCCGGTCAACGCCCGGTTCAGTGTCCCGCCTCGGGCATACTCCATCACCAGGCACAGGTTGGGCTCCTCCAAACACACTCCCTCCAGTTTAATAATGTTGGGGTGCTGGAGCATGGAGAACAGTTTCGCTTCTTGTTTCACACCGCCGGCAGTGGCTGTGATGTCCTCGTCTGGATCTTGCCGAGCTGCCTTCACTGCGACCTCCTGGTCCTTCCATGTGCCCCGATACACTTTGCCAAATCCACCCACGCCTATGATCTCCTCTAGCACCAGTTCACTGAAGGGGATCTGGATGGGCGAGCTCGGCACTTGCTCTTGTGTCCCCACAGACACGCTCGTCGCGGGGAGCCGGTAAATAGCGGGCTGGTAGGTGACATAGTTTGAGGGGAAAATCCCGACCCGGTGGTTGATTTTACCGGTCCACCATCCCTCGTCCCCAGAGATCGTTGCGTCTTTGGACAGCACCTCCACCACGTCCCCTCGCCTGAGGCTGAGCTCATCCTCGCCGCTCGCCTCGTAGTCATACGCGGCTGTCCACAGAGACCGTGTCGGGCACAACGGGGCCGAGTGAGCGCACGCCCGGACCGTGGGGGAGTCTGTCCAGGCATGGTCCCCCGTCCCTCCGCCGCACGGCCGCCCTTCACCGTTTGGGAAAGCGGCCTGCGAGACATCCATTTCTCGGTGGCCGTAGCGGCACCATAGGGTGCAAGAGCTTTCAGAACACAAAAACTTTAAAACTTTAAAACGATAAAATGCAACTTGTGGAAATCCTCATGCTGTCACACCAACGAGACTAGCGGGTGGGAACAGGTTCATTCCCACGACGGGATCGAGCCGTCCAAAGTCCCGTGGGAGAGCGAGAGTAACGTTATCCACGTCGCCACTCCGGTGAAAGGGTATGAGGGGCAATTACCGCGCCAGCAAAAATACTTAGAAACTAATGTCACCACTTTAAGGGTTGACGGTTAAAATAGCAAAGAGCAGTTTAAAATGACGTATTAATAAAAAAAACGTGTCCTACTCCTCTGCTTCTGCTTTAAGCAAACGAGCTAAAGTTAGCTCTCCGCCGACGGAGCTAACCGTGAGTTCCCAAAGTGTTCGCAGGTGCCGAGGAGATGCACCTGCACCGTGCAGCCCGACCGGGGCGAAGTTTAGCCTCCGGGGGACGGGTTTCTCTCGGGAAGACGCCGGTGAAGCTCGTCCAGTCACCGACACCCCGAGACGTGAAGTTTACTTTCTCGTGTTGTGGACTTTTAACAGCGAAGTCTCAACTGCATTGGCTAGCGCGTTAGCTTAGCATAGGTCAGCCTACTGACTGGTTGGAAAACTGTTGCTTCTCTCCGCTTGAGATCGGTCATTCCCGAGAGTGTTGCTCCTTCCTGGACGAGACGAAAAGCCGACAGACGAAACACTGGGAAAGCACATCAAACATCCTGGCTTCCACGGGTTGCGAGGAATAAAAAAGTGAAGGAAAAAAAACCGTAAACTTCAGTCAAAACAACCCCCCTATCGGCGCGCCAGTCGAAGTCGGACCGAGCAGTGTGAGAGGGACCTGGTGGACGCTGCCGCTGCTCTCGCTGCTGGCTGTGGTGCCCTCTGATTGGTGGATAGGAGGACACGTGACCGCCGCAGCGGTAGGGGGAGGGGGGAGGAGCTACTTTAGGAATGTGTGAGGAGTGCGCGCCTTCAGGGAAATTATGGGAATAGTGAACCATATTAAAACACACACACACACACACACACACACACTCTCTCTACTCTCCAAACGCCAGCCATGTGAACAAATAAGTGATTTCAAAGTGAAAATACAACTACTTGGGATACTGCTGCTATTTTGCACAAGTATTGAAGCACACAAGACTCCGGTGTCAAGTGGCTCTCAGTGTAGGCCACAAGAAGACACATGCTGCTAACAAAGAACCACATCCACACCACATAAGCATTGGCCTATACTACTAATATTACTAATAATGATAATGATGATATTAATACCTTATTTATAATACCTTTATTGCTTTTATTGTATGCGTATTAAAACCTATGAACATGTACTTATATTTCCTCTAAGCGTGCATAGCTTATACGTCCTGTAAACGCGACGCATTGTGCATGATATATGTGTCGCGTATACACGATGTATAAGCTATGCTATATTATGTATACATATCATGAACAATGTGTGTTAACGTGTTCGACTGATTTCCCCTGAAAACAGACCGGCCGTGGCTGCGTAGATAAACACACTGAAGGTGCGAATCAAATTATAGGATGGAGAGATAGGGAGGCGGTGGGGAGAGGAGGGGGGAGGGGAGGCGGTCAGAGCTGCGCATCTGTGCAGGCGAGGATAGGGAGAAGGAGAGAGAACAGGACAAGATGAGGACCGCGGCAGTAGCAATGGACGAATCGTCATTGGGATGGGAAAAGGCAGACCAGAGGACCCCGCCGAACAAGACGACTAAGGCATGAAAGAGAAGGCTCAGGAGACGTGCTGCATCGCCCCAACATGGAGGCGTAGCGACTGTAGCATGCATTAGAGGAGATCATCTCATTGTAGCCTAGCAGCAGCAGCAGCAGCAGCATCCGTCCGTCCACCCCGAGCGGAGAGGAGGAGAGAGAGAAGGAGAGATGGTCTCCCAGGTTGTGCAGACCCTGCGTCAGGGAGTCTGGGCATCTGTGACCGGGGGCTGGTATCACGACCCGGACCAGAACAAATTCAACAACTCCTGCCACCTCTATCTGTGGATATTTCTCCTGATGTTACCCCTGTCTCTCCATCTGGTGAGTTTTTATGAGGGAACGTGACGTCCAAGGCCGCGAAGGGGGTGTGAGGTGCTCACGGTACCAGGTATAGCGTTTTCTTTCCGCGTTTTTTTTTTCTTTCTTCATGCGCGCCTTTTATCCTTCATGGATGTACGTGCGGTGGCTCTGTGAGAAAGAAGCGTCCCTCATGGTCTGATTGCTACTGAGATAAACACTAGAGTAAACACTGTCGCAGTTTATTTCCCTGCACGCAGTGGCGGAACGCATGGCTGCTCCTGGATGTGGCGTGGAACCATCGGTTCACTGGTATTTTCATGTCATGGCCTTTGGAAATATAGCTGCAACACAAGCTGCAATAGTCCCAGTGATAATAACCTGACTGAGGAACTCTGGGATATGTTACAGATGTTTACCTTTAAGGATATGTGGAGATCAATCTGGATAATAAACAATACAGGCATAGACATACAGCCGGATATAGTGTTATGAATGAAGGAAAGACACCTTGACCTGAGCTGTGAGGACACATGGTGGCAACAACAGCCATATTGAATTAATGAGCTAATGGCAGATCACTGGAAGTGATATGTGAATCCATAACGTTGATAATATTTCTATGGAACAGAGGATTATCAACCACTTTTATCCAGATTAGATCATATATATTGCCGATTATGATGATTGGATGTGATTGCTGCCCTGCTCTCCCATCTAAGTACAATAAACCGGGGCTACTTTGTGTAGGAAGAGAAGGATAGCCGCAAATTAGCCACTCATGAGTCAGTGAGTTATTCAAAGTAACATATTCTGATGTGAGAGGGACATCTCCGACGACTAAGAGCTTTGACACCAAAGCTAGATAAAAAAAGGCTGTTGCCTTTTTAACAATTGCACACACTTTCTGTGAGAGATGTGAAAAAAAGAATTTTTCACACAACACCAGATAAATGATTGCGTATAATCACACTGGACTATATGCAGACATTGGTATGTGGGCCATTCCTTCCCCGGAGATCAATAATCTTCATCATTCCACCAGTTAATCAAATTAGATCTTGTGATTCTGTGATCCTTTAGTACACAATGTGTGTGTGGCTGCAAATAAGCTTTACCCTGAGCAGAGTTTCACCTCCTTATCATCAGACGAGAAGAATAACCCCAGCGGGAAGCATTCAATCAAACACTGTTTTCGTGGAGTCAGGTCTCTGGAGAAGTTGTTTTGAATATGATGAAGCTCCTCTCCTCTCCACAGGCCCTTCCCCCTACCACCATGGCTTTGAGCATCTACTGCACCTCCATCACCGTCTTCTTCATCCTCATCAAGCTGACCAACTATCGGCTGCACCTGATGTTTGACGAGGGCGAGGCGGTGGTCCGGAGCAGCGTCTCTGATCTCACCAAGGCTCCAGAGAAGAAAAGCAATGCGTCGGACTCCTGCCTGCCCGCCAGCATCAGGTAAACCCACACAGACCAATGTATAGTCCTGAAACTAAAATTAATTTGAAAGTAGCTGAAAAAAATGGCAAAGTGGTCTTACCCTTACTGATGTATTGGACGGCATTCAGAGAGATATACAGGGTATACGGACATTAAACAGACAGGAGTTCTTGCTCTTTGTGCCTCAAACTGCTCTGTCAGGTTAGTCGTCACATATTCGAGGCCAGAGGGCTAAATCACTCATGATACATCTGAATTATTTATGTTAAATGGTACATTTGGACCGGAGACCTCCTTTTATAGAATGATGCCATTAATCATAACCAAACGTCATCCCATTCCTGACGTCCTCTTACATATATATGCATAGGTTTTGTGATCATGTGTCTCAGAGTGGGATGTAGACTTATTCTACTTCATTTCGATGACTGAGCTAGCTAATGACTTTTTACAGAATCCCTATAATTTCATGAAAATCCATGCCCACTTCCTTATAAATTAGTTGATTTTAGTTTGAGAAACATGAGAGGCTGGTAATGAAAGTCAGATAATTTCCTCTGAAAGAGACGGGTTGCTTCTCTAAACCCCCCACCCCCATCTCTTATCACTGCCTTATAGGAAGAGCAGCACAGTCCCAGACAGTGTTGCCATGACGATGTTGGCTCTGAAACGTACCAGTCCGGTGATCCAGGTGATAGTGAAACAGACTGAAACTGACCCGGGACTGATCGGGGTGGTGAGTGAGCATGAAGCATATATGGATGTACGGAACAGGAGGCCCCGTGTTGACCTACAGTATGTCTTCATGTTACCAAAGTGTTCCTGTATTCTCTTTCATGCAGGACTGGTCGAAGTCGGACGAGGACAGGAAGACCGTGGAAGGTGAAGATGATGTTTTTCTGGGTCCGACTGAGAATCAAAAGGGTAACCATTCACGGAAAACAATCTGAATAAATGAGTGGAGAAGCCCTGCAAATGCCGATGCTTCCATAAAAGCCACAAGGCAATCTGTGGCCGGGCCGAGATGCTGTGGCTTCCCGACGTGGCAGTGCTCAGTATTTCTGCTAATTCATTCGGCTCAGGGCAGTTTCCTTTGGCTAAAATGTTTCCTATTAAACATCTTTGGAAGTCGGCATAGCTTGTTAAGTTATAATGAAATTAGAAATCTGCAAAATCCGAACCACTGTTTACTGCCTGTGGAAACTTAATCGGGGTTTGTTTGGCAGAATGTGTGCTGAGGGTTTATTTACATATTGTTATGCAGCTTGCTTCATATACAGATAATAGTGAGTCAGCTGTTGCTTGATTGAACAAATATAAAGTTAATCAAACAATAAGAGAAAGCATGAGCATTGATAACCACTGAATATAGGGGGAAACCTACACAGTTTCCCTCTATATATTTGGATTATATTTGCCCAATTCTGTGAAATCTAACAAATCTTCTCTAATTAAACGGATTTTATTCACTAGCAGCATGTGAAGCGTGACACTGTAGTTTTCTTGCAACGTGTGCGTCTTAATGATTTCTGCGGAGATGCGAGAATAAGAAAGAATCGCGGAGTCACCAGAATGAGGGAACTACATTCTTCTCATTGCCCTTTTTATTTTTAAACCTCGCTGATTGTCTTCAAACATTTGTGAAGTCAGTTTGGCTGCCGACATCCCCCATAACCTGCAGAAAGATTTCCCTCGGCCTGGCATCGAGCTACAAATGATTGGCACACAGAGCAGTTGTTATCAGTTTCTAGAGAAATGACTTCCCAGTGATTATGTGAAATGCTAAACAATTACACTGACAATATGTCAAAGTGAGAAGTATAGAATAGAGGCAGCGTGAGGAAAGAAGGAGTCTGGTTGTCACTATCGAGGCCTCGCATGTCATTTGGGGGAACAAGTGTTTTGTGTAGCGTCAGCATCAATCCGTGCTGAAAGCCAACTCTGTTCCTCTTCCCTAATGCACTCGATGGCTCCTTAGACAATGTACAGTAGATTGACAACTTCCTTTTCTGCAAACACATCATTGTTGTGAATATGCTCGGGCAAGCAGAGAACTGCCAACAAGGCCAGCTGACTAGTTCCAGTAAATGTACGACTTAATGCACGACAGTCAGTCGGATATAACGTTTTTTAGTATTTAGTTTTGTGTTTTATAATTATTTTTATTAATGCTCTGATGTGCACCGCTGCTGTGATTTTTGAAATTTCCCCACTGTGGGACGAATAAAGGTATATCTCATCATATCATTAAACACGTTGTGGTTTATTGCATCAGACGTGAGAGACTAAATGTATCACGTCCGCTTTTCATTGTATTGCAATGGGAAGATATTTATCACTGACTAATACTGCTGTAGACAATAGCATGTTTTTTTTGTATTGTCACTGCAGCCAAACACAAGAATACACTATTTCTGTGGCAGGGATTTTAGGATTTTAGGATTAGAGCAGTTTTATTATTGTGACACTTAAAATTAACAATTTTGAGTGGTATGTCACCTCCTTCCAGGACACGGTGAGAGGCCGGTGGATGGAGGCCTGCACCCAAGCTCCTCTCCAGATGACCTCTCCAGCCCCAATCCAGACCAGGCCGCCCCGCTGCTGCAGGCCCAGCAGAGGACCCCATCCCGAGCTGAAAGGGATGAGAAGCGGCCCGGATCTGCGAGTGGGACCGGGAACATGGACGCGGAGATAATTGAAACTGTGGCGGTGAAGGAAAGCGTGGACCTTCAGAGCTCGTTGACTGACAGAGAGCAATCAGAGCTGGAAAGAACGACGGAGAAAGAGCACGACAGGATAGAAGACTGGGAGGACAAAGACAGTGCAGACAGAGAAACAGCTGATGAAGGGCTGCCTCCCTCCAAGGGAAGTGAAGATGAGAGCGAGGAGGAGAATGAGGAGAGAAAAGAGCCCCCAGATGCCAACAACAACTCACTCGGGACTCCCCAGGACCACCAGTTTGATTTCATCGACACCCCTGATTCTCCTGCACAGGTAGGCCTCCTTGGAGTTAGTTGTCATATTCGTGAAGTCTAATTTTGAGTATGTTAATAAAAAGTCATGTCACTCTCATTGTTATGTGATTTGTTTTTGTACATCATTGGTTGAACCTCCTTCCCTCTGGTCCCTCAGGCTGAGCCGGTGGAGGAGACGTACTGCTCTGATGAGATTGAGGTGGTTCTGGTCGACAGCTCTGGCCCGGGGCCGGCGTCGGCTCACCTGGACGACAGCGACACGGTGAAGATCATCATCACCATGAGCTGTGACCTGCAGACCGCTGCTCAGCTGGAGGAGAGTGTCAAGCAGAGCCTTCTAGAGAATGCACAGGTGGTGTTAATGTTCGACTTAAAACACTTAAAACTTGATTATAACATCCTGTTAAAATCATCTTTCACAATCTGGCGGTATCACATGTGTCAGCGCTTTATTAAAGCTACGTGATGTTTACAATGATTTTACTGCTGAATCATCCCATCAAATGTAAACGTGATACACATTACTGCAAAATCTGCCCCGCCATATTTTGTTACCTTTGTAAACTTTGAGTTTGTGTGTCTGTCCTTCAAGGCTCAGAAAGATGCAGGAGAGTGTCACATCAAGATCCCCGTCATCACCTTTGACTCCCCCGAGAAGGAGAAGCAGGAGGGGAAAGAGAGAGAGGAAGCGGCGGACTCAGAGGACGACCCCGCCCTGAAACAGCAACAGACAGGAAGCCACAGTGAAGAGTTTCACCTGTGCAGAGAAACCACCGCTTCGGAGTCCACCACACTGGAGGGTCCAGATCCAGACCAGGAACACCTTGGTGTCCAGATAGCTGATGACAGCACACACAGCCCGCAGCTGACCAATGATAACAGCTCGTCCGGCATCGATGTCCACTCCCACCACGATGACACCGATCCTCTGGATCCTAATGTGGATTTACAAGGTTTCCTGCGCCTGCCGCCAGCTTCGGGCCGGTACGGGCCCGGGGGAAGGGCTCACATCCGCGGCCTGAGCATGGACAGTGGGAAGGATGCCGTGCTGCTTCCAGACCGCTCGCATATCACAGTACGTCGGCAGTTGATCTCTTTCTCGTTGTCTCGTTATCTCCACCCACCTGTCCATTCATATACACGCACATGTGTCTCTTCATCAGTCCATGACCACTTCCAAGTCGGACCTGGAGGCGAAGGAAGGCCAGGTTCCCAACGAATCCAACTTCTTGGAGTTTGTTTCCTTGCTGGGGTCTCTCAGTACCAGAGGAGGAGGAGCCAGCACAAAGGAAGACGAGAGGCCCGAACGCAAAGAGGAAGTGGGAGCTGCAGATGAAGGTGAAGCTCAGCAGGAGGATTGGTCTCTTTACCTCTAAATCCTTTCTCTGACTGTTTCATAAGGTCAAAGAGCATGCAGATATGTATATATAAGTTCATAAAGGAGTGCAATGTCAACATTGATTTGTAAGCTGAAATAGATTCCCTACTCTTGCTCTTTGCAGCATGGTGGCAATGGTTAAAGCTCCAGACTGTTATGCAAATGTAGATATGTCATCATGATGCATTCATTTTCTAGTTCAAATTACAAGGGTGATTTTATCCCCAATAGGCTTGAAGGATGTTAATGTGGTTCAGGATGTCAGTCAGTTGGTATAAACTATGTCGGTCAAGTGGGCTGAATGAAGCAGCTGGAGGGCTTACGGACTTCATTTAGTTTCACTGGTGACCTCTGGTTGAATCGGCATTGCTTAGTTTTTCTCTGTGGCAACTGAACAAGCTGTGAACACAGCATTGCCTTATTAAAGTATAATGTGGGAAACATGTTTGCAAACAGTTGCCAATTTGCACATCCAGCAGACATGTAGCAAAAATAGCATTCTGGTCACCTGATGAGTCCAATGTTCACCCTCTTTTTAGCTCCGTTGTGGGTCTCCACCCACTCCGCTTGCCTCTTCGCTTGCTTGTCTTGTTAACGTTGTTGGCTTTGGTGCCGGGCCGGTAGCATACAGAGCCGTTTCTTTGTTAACAGCTGGTTGCGGGCCTCAAAACCCAAACAATGAGCTGAGAGTAAAGCTACAACTTTTCGGAGAGCTGAGAGTAACTGCAGAGTCAGGTGGTAATTCTCTGTTGGTTGATCACTATTTGCAACTATTCCCATCATTAACATAAGAGGAAGAACATAAGAATCCTGGCTTTACATTTGCCGGTATAAAAACAGCATTTCTGTTTGTTATTTTAGTGAAAAGAAACATTTCCTTCTGATTTGCTTGCAGAGACTCTGAGCATGGCTTCCAGACAAGATGATACGATAATAGAGACCAACACGGATAACAAACCAGAGAGACTGAAACCACCCACCAGTCTGCCTACCGACACACTAAAGGCCATACCGCCCACACACATCCCAATCGTCTCCCCTGACAGGTACACATGCCTGCACACCCACGTGCTTCACAAAATATATCAACATCGCTGAATTCACGTGTCCATCCAGGATGCCCAGTTGATTGTGTTTCCCGTCTGCAGTCCACAAACAGACAGAGAAGGATCCAGACTATGACTCCCTGCCTTCACAGACCTCTCAGTCGGAGAGCTCCATGCTGCAGGTCATCTGTAGACCAGAGGCTACCAACAAAGAAGATGCCTACACCTTCCACACTGTTCACAGTAAGCAGCCACTCTTGAACTATTAAGCTTGAGAGGAAATACTTGTTTTGTGCCAGAGAAAAACTCACTGGAGTCACATCTCGCAATAATGAGCTGCTGTTGATACAGTTAACCTTATCCATGATATGTTTTAGGATTTAAGAGTGAGAGTACCTGTAAGATATTCACCTTGGACATCCAAACAAAACAACAGTAAATAGACTCCATCAATAATTTAGGAGTTTATTTCTGCTGCGACAGCCTGATAGTATTATAGAGTATTATATAACAAATACAGAGTGTGTGTGTGTGTGTGTGTGTGTGTGGAAGGCTCTGCCAGTAGCTGATGGCTCCACTTTTGAATCAGCTCAAAAGCTTTTTCGATTAAATTAAATTTGTCTGGAAAAGGCTCCAAGATGTTCCGATTTTTAGTCTCTCAGATCTCCGTCTGTAGCAACAAATCTTTTAAAAATCCCACGTAATAGATTTAGTTACCACATCTGACATCAGCCGGATGTCAGATGTTGCACATGCAAAGAGGAACAGTCCGACAGGTTGAATGTGTGTGTTTGGGTCACCAGGAGACCGACCTCGCAAGCTGTATGCGGAGAGAGCTCTCAACCTGCCGCTCGGAGCCGAGCTCATCACGGGCAACATGTGGTACTGCTGTTCAATCTTCTGCTCCCCCTTTTGTTTTTCCTTTTACTGCTTCGTCTACCTGCATGGTCTCTTCCCTGTGCCTTTCTTAATTTCCTTCTTGCCCTTTTCCATCTCCTCCGACACTACCACCACTGCAATGTAATCAGGTTTATTCCACAAATTAACATCAGCATGTGTGTGTGTGTGTCTTCAGTGACCTGCTGTCCACTTCTTCTAACTCGGAGTGTCAGGACGGGGTGGTGGGCGGTCACGCTGACTGCCCTTTCCAGCGACGCATCATCCCTGCACACAGGCTTCGGCCACGAAGGACGCACCCTGAGATATTTCAGGTGTCCATCTGCTTTCTGCTTTTGTATTTTTGGGTTATTTCGAGGCACTTTGTGGGGTTTTGCCTTCCATAGAAGTGCAAGGGAGCAATTTTCTTGTGTATGCACACGCGGGGGGACTTGATACCCAGTTCTTCAGACTGTTTGATGCTATGGCACCAATAGTGGTGGTAACGTGCCAAGAAATGTATCAATGTGTCAACAAAGGGAGTAAACGAGAAGGATCTTAGCAAGCGGACATGAACGTCAACGATTAAGGCTTCAAAATGATTCCAGATTCTTTTTTGTTGTTGTTTAACTAAATAATAATCCTCATCATCATTAATGCACGGCCCTGTTCTACTGTCTACTTATAATAATCCTCACTGTGCTTTGAAGTGAGCCACGTGGGCAATGATTTGCGTCTGTGTGTCAGGAGGAGGACTCTTTGGACGAGTCGTCGGAGACGTCCACTCAGGAGAAACCGACCAGGAAGATTTATTACAAACTAAAGTTGTTTCCTGGGAAGGTGATCAACCTTTTATATGACCGACTCACCCTGCTTGCTCTTCTGGACAGGTAATCCACCAACAACTGCTTGGTTAACTGTTTCCGCTGCCGGTGCCCACGCGTTCAGAAGTCCAGCAACCAAATGATACACATTGTTTCGCTCAGAAATAGACATATAGAATCTTAGAGACATTTGTGGTACAAACTATTGCAAACAAGTTTTCACCCACAAGAAGCTCAGTCACTGGATATGTATTTTCTAGTCTCTTTACTCTTCAGAACATCTTCGCCATTTCACTTCACTTTTGGGACATTTATTTGCGTTAAATCTTTCCAATTTGATCAGTAAGTGTCTTTTCAGTTTAATCAGGAGTTGAGCAGTAAGTGAGGAATGTGCTGCATACTGTATGTCCGATAAGCTACTGAAAGACCCAGTGTAACCTCTTGTGTGTGCCGGTTATCTGTAGGAACCAAGAAGTGGTGGAGAACCTAGTCGCAGTCTTCATGGCCTTCCTGGTTTCCTTCCTGGGATTTGTGCTTCTTAACCACGGCTGCTTCAAAGACTTCTGGGTCTTCCAGTTCTGCCTGGTCATCGCCAGCTGCCAGTATTCCTTACTGAAGGTAAGACAAATACAACATTGCAATGAGGAATACATGATGAGTGAGCTCAGAGCGAGCCCCATGGTGACCTGATGAAAAGTAAAACTGACCTTGGCCTTGCCAGTTCCTGTTTGCTCGCCCTCACTTCCTCTCTGATGAACACATGTCATGAAACAATACTGTTTTCAATTGTTTTCACGTTCATTTACAAATGGTGACTGATGCTTCTGCTGTTTTGTTGTCCAGAGTGTTCAACCAGATGCAGCTTCACCAACACACGTGAGTTCAACGTTACCTTTTCGCAGTTGTCCGAGAGGAAAACTTCTCAAAGTAATCAGTTGCGATGATAATAACCAATATTTGGTAAACTTACACTACCGTTCAAAAGTTTGGGGTCACTTAGAAATGTCTTTATTTTTCAAAGAAAAGCACTGTTTTTTCAATAAAGATAACATTAATCAAAAATACACACTATACATTGTTAATGTGGTAAATGACTCTTCTAGGTGGAAGTGTCTGGTTTATAATGAAATATCTCCAGAGGTGTATAGAGGCCCATTTCCAGCAACTATCACTCCAGTGTTCTAATGGTACATTGTGTTTGCTAATCGCCTTAGAAGACTAATGTCTGATTAGAAAACCCTTGTGCAATTATGCTAGCACAGCTGAAAACAGTTATGCTGGTGATATAAGCTATACAACTGGCCTTCCTTTGAGCTTGAAGTTTGTAGAACAAAATTAATATTTCAAATATTAATCATTATTTCTAACCTTGTCAATGTCTTGACTATATTTTATATTCATTTGATAAATAAAAGTGTGATTTTTCATGGAAGACACAAAATTGTCTGGGTGATCCCAAACTTTTGAACGGTAGTGTACATCTGTATGAGTTTCAGTTTAAAGCATCCTCACCTGTGTGTCTCCAGGGTCACAACCAGCTGGTGGCCTACAGCCGAGCGGCTTACTTCTGCATCTTCTGCAGTCTGATCTGGATGCTGGAGCAGCTGCTGAGGAGGACAGACCTGCCGGTCTCCACCCTGTACGGAGTCACCATCGTGTGCCACGACGCTCTGGGCTTCCTGCGAAACCTGCTCGTGGGTAGGGATTAATGTACCGGCAGAGACACACAATTACGTCATTTGATTTATTTCCTGTTGAAAATGGTAATTTGTCCCCTGCAAGTTACTAAGAACTTTCTTTTGTTTAATACATAAAACAGGTTTTACCTACTGCTTCCCAATCACCTTCCTGGTGGGCCTTTTCCCTCAGATCAATACATTCACCATCTACCTGCTGGAGCAGATTGACATGCACTTGTTTGGAGGGACAGGTTGGTAAACTTTGAATTTCAGTCAAACTTGTGTGAAGGAACCAATTAGTTGTTGATTTACTGTCATTTCTGGATGCATCTGTGGATCCGATGCTCTGGTTTGATGCCCGTGTGTGTGTGTGTGTGTGTGTTTCTTTTACTGATGCTTTTTGTTATTGCACTATTCCCTTTGCTGCTGTAATAATGCAAATCCCTCCGCTGTGGGAGTAAAGGATTATGTTGTATTTAATCTTAAACTAGTGTATTATGTATTTAGTGTTTAAAGCCCCTGAAAACTGAAATCTTAGTGAGAAAATATATGTTCAAGACCTCTAAGTAAAGTTGAATCTTCTTAGTGATTAAAAAACTAAACACATACCACTAAGACCACTGAGCTTTATTTGTCAATGTTGAAAACAACTGCATGTATTTTCATCTTCGCTCTAATTTGTGTGTCTCAGCCGCGACGAGTCTCATCGCTGCGGTTTACGGCATCCTGCGCAGTCTGATCGCTCTGTCTCTGCTCTACGGCTTCTGCTTCGGAGCTCTCAAGGTACGAATGAACTGGACATGAAACTAAAGGAATACGAGAAAACGAGGAGCGCAGCAATAAATAGCGTGCAGCCGGGTAATTCCACTCATGTAACTAAGAGCTGCAGCAACACTCACCGTCCTTCAAAAGGAACTGAACCAGGGAGGAAGCTTGAGAAGTGTGACCATCGAAAAGCAGCAGTTCTGGTTTTCAAGGAGACTGATGGTGTGTGTGTGTGTGTGTGTGTGTGTGTGTGTGTGTGTGTGTGTGTGGTTACAGGAGCCGTGGGATGAGCAGCACACCCCGGCTCTGTTCTCTGGTTTCTGTGGCCTCTTGGTGGTCTTCTCTTACCACCTCAGCCGACAAAGCAGCGACCCGACCGTGCTACTGTGAGTATCAGTGTGTGTGTGTGTGTGTGTGTGTGTGTGTGTGTGTGTGCATGCACCGGACCTGGTTGCGATACACTTAATTGTTAATATTTCTTTAAAGTAAAGATTAGAGCCGATGGTTTTCTAATGGAACAAAATCTTTTTTTTGGACCTTTTAGATGTTAAAACCCAAAGAAAAGATATGTCAAAAAGAATAAAAACTCATTTAAAAGTTTTTTTCTCTCTTTATTTGTGCTGTCAGTTGATTTAGGGTTTGTAACCGCAATGTCTGAATATTTTTCTACGAATACCATCGTCTCATTCCTACACATGTGACACTTTCCTCTTCAGATCTCTGGTGAAGTCAAAGATAATGCCCACTTTGGTGCAGACTGAGGAAGAGGAGGAGGAAGACGCCGACAGTAAAGACCCACTGCCTGAGAAACTGCAGAACTCTATGGTAACTAGCAGGCGAGATTATAAAACAATGCTAAATGTCAATCACTGCGTGTGATTACAGGTTATAATGAAAGAGAGAAAACAAGCCCTCTGCGGTGTTAATGGGGATTGTGAAGCCCTTAAATCGTCTCAAAGCTGCTCCAGATATTGAAGGCTCAGAAGGATCAGACAGAAATAATCTCACACCTAAAGGAGTCTAATAAACAAATGTATTTTGCTCCGGTGCGGTTCACAAATGATCTCTTGTGCTCCGCAGAAGGAGATTCTGCTGTCGGACGTGGTCGTGTGCTCCGTGGCTTACATCCTCACCTTCGCCATCACTGCGAGTACCGTGTTTCTGTCTCTCAAGGTAGGATCCTGGATTATTTCTGTCTTTTGCTTTGCATCGTTGGTCGCCGCAGCTTGCAGGACTATTAACTCTTAAGTGTTTCGTCTAATTATCCATTCTCATCGCGTATCTTTCCTTCGCGACCCGTCCTCAGCCCTTTGTGACCATCGTGCTGTACGCTCTGGCGGGGACGGTGGGCTTTGTGACCCACTACCTGATCCCCCAGCTGAGGAAGCACCACCCCTGGTTGTGGATTTCTCATCCGGTTCTCAAGACCAAGGAGTACCACCAGTTTGAACCCAGAGGTCAGCATGCCTCCTGGAAATAATCCAGAGTTATTAAGTGTCCTGCTAAACCAATTGTAGTCCTTCAATAATGTCGAATCTCCAGTAGCTAATGAGGTAAAATGTTAAAGGTATGGTTGCAAATCTTATTAAAAAACACTTTTGATACTTTGGTTGAAATTGTCATTACATCCTGACAGAAAAAAAGAACATCTGATATCAGTGGCTGTGTGGGGCGTTAACAAGCCCCTCCAATCATTGAACTCATACCGAATAGCCATGTTTGTTGTCTCCGTTAAATACGATATGTTTATGTTCTTGCCAATAATTGGGGGCGTAGCTTTGGAGGGAGGCTTGGAGCAACGGGCTGTCCGTGTTGCAGACTTGGCCTCTTTTTTTCTTGACTTTCTTCTCCATACTTCCATTGAAAAATAGAAGGAGGCTTTTACTTTTAAAAAATGTCTCGTCATCAAGATTGTAGCGAGAGGAACTCTGAACCCGGTCTCCCGCTGCTCTAGAAAGCTGTGACTCTGATCCGCTCGCGTAACTTCTTCTCTCTTCCTGCTTGTATTCCAGAGGACGCCGTGCTGATGTGGTTCGAGCGGCTGTACGTGGGGCTCCTGTGCTTCGAGAAGTACGTGGTGTACCCCGCCATCGTGCTGAGCGCTCTCACCAACGACGGCTTCGCCCTCAGTCATCGCAAGAAGCTGGGGATCCAGTGAGTGGACGCGCGCATCACATGACACACATATGTCTGCCTGTCCTTCCAGAGAGTGTGTGTGTGTGTGTGTGTGTGTGGTGAACCTGTTAAATCTGTGTGTCATCTCCAGCTGCGACGTTCTCCTGACAACGGTTGCTGGACTGAAACTCCTGCGTTCATCGTTCTGCGACCCCAGCTTCCAGTTCCTCACGCTGCTCTTCACACTCGTCTTCTTCCACTTCGACTGTCCACACTTCTCCGAGAGCTTCCTGCTGGACTTCTTCATCATGTCTATTGTTTTCCACAAGGTGGAATCTCACAGACACACTCGCACGACCGACAGGTTGACAGATCCCTTCACTGACTCTCATCATGACGGTGATCGGAAGTCTAGATTTGTAGATTTCTCCCTGACATTTGAAATTGTTGAAATTTAATTTCGCTTCAAGGGACTTTTTTTCCGCCCAATTTTAAAAGCAGAGGTGCATTTACTCGTCGCACAGTTGTGTGCCGGATGAGCTGGTCACATCTAGTGATGTCATCATACTTCTTCTCTGGTGCAAGACTGTTCATCATGAACAGAAAGTCTCTGAGGGTCTCACAATAAGATGCTACCCAGTTGCGTTATGGGAATTGTAGGATCAGGTATTTCGTCAGTTTTAAACTTTTAAAACTTTCTAATTCTGTCTCTTCTGAGTACCTCAACTTTATGGACGTGTGTCACCTGATCACAGAGGACGACTCTGTGGTCATTTAAGCTGATTCAGAATAACATAAACATATTTTGACTTTGACTGTTTGTCCTTTGCACAACATTTGCTGATCTGCACTGACATGTGACTGCAGGTGTAATCAGTGTTTGAGATGAATTGTTTCGGCCAGCATTTGCCCACAGAGGGCTCATCAACCTTTACGGTGCCGTGGAGGGACGTAATAGATATCACGTGACGAAGGTTGTTTGAGTTAGATAACTGTCTGCTGGCCACTGACTGTGTTGTTTCTATTTCTGTGCAGATGCGTGAGCTTTTGCTGAAGCTCCATTTCATCCTGGTTTACATCGCGCCCTGGCAGATCGCCTGGGGCAGCGCTTTTCATGCCTTCGCTCAGCCGTTTGCAGTTCCTCGTATCCTTTCTCGGAGACCTGTGTGTTTGTGTTTGTGTGTGTGTGTGTGTACATCAGTACGGGCTTTTCTTTCCTTTACTGGTGTGTGCGTGTCCAGACTCGGCCATGCTGCTGCTCCAGACTCTGCTCACCACCGTCTTCTACACCCCGCTGGCTCCCTTCCTGGGCAGCGCCATCTTCATTTCCTCGTATCCGAGGCCCGTCAAGTTCTGGGAGCGGAACTACAAGTAAGACCCCCGACGAATGAGCGTGACGTGAGGGTCCCAAACATGCTGGAGGTGTCTGGAAATGATCTGCCGTACGTAGCACTGTGAGTCTAGATTGAGGAAATCTTGTAACGCTGCCAAATTGTCAACAAGTCCCAAGAACGGACTCAAACCTACAATGCAAAGTTAAGTGAACTAACAAGTACTTCTAGACATCTTGATGTACAGTTGCTTATTACTCTGTGCTCTTGACTTCCATTGTAGTTAAAAGACTATTAAATACTTTAATGAGCCACTTTACATGCTCCTTCATTACTAGTTAAGAGTTAATCTCACTTACATCATCCTGCTGCTGTTAATACTCATTAGCACAGCAAATGTATATTAATCCGCGGCTGAAAAAAGACGCACAAATGCTAACTGAGCCTTTTAAAAATAGATCAAATAAAAGCATGTATTTGTGTTACAGCTTCAGTAGAAATGAATGGCATTGCGCTGCTAGCCGCGGACACGGTAGGGACGAATTGAGAAATTGGCTAATGTTTTCTTTCATATAATTCATGAATTTTAATACTAACACCAACATTTGAGAGAAATCAATCCCATCCTTTCGAGCAGCATGCATTTATACAACGTGACCCGCTGTCCCCTCTTTACTTATTGATGTGAGAGGTTGTTTGTACTTCAGCGAGCTGAGAGCACTCCTAAAATACTCCTGTAGCGTTGTGCAAACTTCAGGGATTTTTAGTGGAGCAGCCTGTGATTATATTTAGACATTGTTGTGTGGAAAAAAAACCACATTAAAATCACTGATCTCACATCTGGAGTCAGATGTTGGTGTTTTAGGGAGGAGTTCAACAAATGAGAAATAAAATATCTAGTTCCAAGTTTGTCTGGTGGCTCTGGAGTTTTCAAAAGTAGACTATCGAATAAGATGCAGTTTAAGATCTTCAACAGGACGGATGTGTACATCTTAAACTTTCTTTTTGAGTAACTTTACAACGGCAATACAGTCCACGAAATGATACATGTCTATTTCAGTGTTTTCAACATCATCATTTTAAAATAGGATTTAATTGTCTCAAAGCAGATGTGTTCGCTGCAACACGTTATTCACCCTATTCTACATGACACCCCTTTCCATCAGAGCAACAATGGCACCTTTTGACTTCTCCTCGGCCTCAGCGCTCTGTGGTTTTGACTGTTTTCCGTCTCCCGTCCATTTGCAGCACAAAGCGCATCGACAACTCGAACAGCCGATTGGTGTCCCAAGTCGATAAAGAGACGGGTGAGTTCTTCCTCACTGCACATCCGTGACTGACTATATCCTTTATAATTGAACTCCTTCACTCAAGCAGTCATATAAGAAAGATTACTTGTGAATAAAGATAATTGGTTTGATTGATATCTACACTGTGGTCAATACTGTGAAAAAGGTACAGATGCACTTCTTGTCATTTAGTGAGGAAGAAAGTAGCCAGGCTTTTTATTTGTGTCCTTTCCTGAAACCCATCCGTCCATCTCGTGTTCTCGCACAGGATGTGACGACAGCAACCTAAACTCCATCTTTTACGAGTACCTGACTCGCTCGCTGCAGCACTCCCTCGGTGGCGACCTCATGCTGGGCCGGTGGGGAAACTACAGCGCCGGAGACTGCTTCATCCTGGCTTCTGACTACCTCAACGCCCTGGTCCACCTCATCGAGATCGGCAACGGGCTCGTCACCTTCCAGCTGAGGGGCCTGGAGTTCAGAGGTGAAGATCTGACCACCCCCGCAACCCCTTCATACCTCCATCCTCCATCCTTCTGAGCTTACTCGCCATTTCACTCCATCACCTCCATCCCAGGGACGTACTGCCAGCAGCGAGAGGTGGAGGCCATCACGGAGGGAGTGGAGGAAGACGATGCGTGCTGCTGCTGCGAGCCGGGCCACTTGCCCCACATGCTGTCGTGCAACGCGGCCTTCAACCTGCGCTGGCTGGCCTGGGAGGTGATGGCCACCAAGTACCTGCTGGAGGGTTACAGCATCAGCGAGAACAACGCCGCCACAATGCTACAAGTGTACGATCTCCGAAAGCTACTCATCACCTACTACCTGAAAGTACGTTTCCCTCGTGTCTGTTTGTGCTTGTGTGCATTTTGCAGAAGTCGGTCCATTCTATGTCTTATATTCACTGAGCTTTTCTTTCTTGAGACACAACTCTGTCGGTCAAAATGAACTCTGCGACGTAAGTTACATGCTCAGGCTTCTCTGAGGAAAGTCATGTTGTATTCATTTATTTCATTTCTGGCATCGTGTAATGTCGATGCAAATGATCACTTTTATTACGTTTGTTCCTTTTCTTCTGATTTATTTAAAAACAACCGAGCATTCGACACAATCTCTTTTTTGGTTTATTTAAGCTGCTATTTAATTATTCTGGATATACTGCATCACTGGCATTGAAGGATACCTCGTGCAGCGTTGATACTGCATCAACCGTCGTTATATTCAATCACCCACTCTTCAGTGGCAGACGGAAAATGTAATATTCCACTTCGTCTCAACTGGCTCTTTAAGATTTTTAAGATTTTCCTGTCAAAAAGTTAAACTCTGAAATGGATAATCCATGTGTCTTGTGCATTAATCATTATTACAAATGACATCTTGCCAAAAGTACCTCCTGGTCGTCAGCTACACATTCATTTTTTTCTCTTGTTCTTTCCTGGTGTTTAGTATTTTCCTTCCTCTTCCATCTCTTCCTCCCCGTCTCCCCTCAGAGTATTATCTTCTTCCTGATCCACTCCCCCAAACTGTCCACCTGGCTCAAGGACGACGCCATTCAAGAGGCGCTGCAGTCCTACACCAAGTGGCACCACATAGAGCGCGACCCTCAGGTCTTCAGTGTGAAGATCGATGAAGACTACGTGCACTGCCTGCAGGGCGTGACACGTGCCAGCTTTTGCAACGTCTACCTGGAGTGGATCCAGCACTGTGCTGGGAAGATGGAGACGGTACATCACTTAAGGATTATTCTATCGAACTTCAGCAACGAACAGCATTTATTTTTTCTCACTTAAATTAATTGATTAATTTAAAAGATATCACATAATGGGGGAAAAAAGCCCATAAAAATGTCCAAGATCCCCATGCTGACATATTTAAATTGCGGTCCGAAAAAAAGTGACCGAAACAGCTATAGATTTTTATGATGTTTAAATATGAAAATATTGAATGATGTTAGCGTTTTATCTCATTGGACCGAGAAACAATTTTAAAAAGGCTCTTTAAAAAAAAGTATGCAACCGTATATAACTTATTGTGTTCTTCTTCTTCAGACGGGAACAATGAAGTTCTACATTTACTTGACAGAAATGTTACGTTCTAGATTCAGATTGACTAAAATTATACCAATTATATATATAAATATTATGCACTGTTTTTAGGGCTGAAGACAAACATTTGGATGAAACAAGATTCCGATATGGATAATGTACTTTTTTTTTTTACCAGCGCGAGTATTATAAGTTAAAAATGTGTCAATGTTCACACTCACCCCTCCCTTAAACACACACGCTGGAAACACCATCCAATAACTACACCTGAAAAAGACTTGAGGGGGACGGAGCCCTCTGTTTGACATGTTCACACTCATAGAGAGCAACATGTCTTTTGCTTTTTTTTCCAATTTAATTAATAAGGAAAGCAAAACAGTGAAAAGGAATATTGTCACACAACTCTTGTAATCTCATAAGAACACAACTATTTATCAGAATCTGTACTCATGATCGTGTGTTATCTTTGTTCCACGTGCCAGTAGCTTCATGTCTCCTGTCTTTGTGTCCAGCCTGTGGACAGTGATGAAGACTCTCCTTTGGTGACCCTGTCCTACGCTCTCTCCGTCCTGGGGAGGAGGTCCCTCGGCACGGCGTCACACAACATGTCCAACAGGTAAACCTTGTTCCGGTCAAAGAGCAACGCAACAAGTATGATTAAAGCCCCTGATATCGCGCTCTGATCCGAGTCATGTGACGAGAGCACGGGGACAACAGTCAGTTATTGGTCGGGCCCTCATGATTTCATTGGCTCATTTGTTGAACCTTCACTTTGAACGATTCTGCTGGAAATGGAGTCCAATTGAGTCTTGACGTATGTTTTTATGCAGAAATCCCTTCAATGGAAAACAGTTTTTGTCTTCAGAAAGCAACGAAAGCTTCCGGGACCATAATGTACAAAACCCTCATTTGTGATTCGGAGATTTCTAGAAAGTTTGGCTTAACGATGAGTTTATTGAGGAACTCATTCTTTAAAAATAAAAATGAACTCAAAATCACCTACACAACATGTTAAAGGACATCAGGAAAATAACAATATACAACTGGGAATGTAATACTCTGAACTGTCGTGAGTTTCGCTGCATTATCGATGATATTTGTTCTCACTTTCATGTTTTTTAGTTGTCTTACGCAAGTTTAGTGGTTGAAAACGTGCTGAGAAAAGATTGCCAAGTAATATCAGTAGCGGTAGACGTTGGCCTGCAGTACGACACATTCACCAGAGGGGGGCATTAGCAGCTACAGCTTTAACTATACACATAATTACCTTTGCATTGAAAATGCGGAAGGTTATGTTTTGATCGCAGTGTATTTATTTATTTATTTATTTGTATGCGTGTTATTCGCTTAAGTAAAAAAGTATTAAACCGAATCGCATGAAATTTGGTGGGATGATTGGTTATTATCCGGGGACCATTTGATTAGAGTTTGGGATCGATCGGGTCAAAGGTCAAGGTCAAGGTCATGAAAAAGGTCAAAATCTTCTTGAATTGCATGAAATTAGGTGGGATGATTGGTTATTATCCGGAGACCATTTCATTAGATTTTGGGATCGATCGGGTCAAAGGTCATGGAAAAGGTCAACATCTTCTTTTTACCATAGCGCGGTCAATTTATATCCAATTGGCATGCAACTAATGCCAAAATGTTCATAACTCAATGCCCAATCTTGTGATATGCGAAGGTATGCGCTCTACAGAGTGCCCATTCTAGTTCAAACACATATCGGTCACTGCACTCTGGACTTTTTGTCTTTGTGTGGTTTATATTCAAAAAATATTTCATTGGATCATAACCCTCCCTCTCTCTCTTTCCCTCTCTCTCTCTCTCTTTCCTCCTCAAACCTCCTCCTTCTATCACAAAGTCTGGAATCGTTTCTGTACGGTTTCAACACCCTATTTAAAGGAGACTTCCGCATCGCCACCAAAGACGAGTGGGTTTTTGCCGACCTCGACCTCCTGCAGAAGGTGGTGGCTCCTGCGGTCCGAATGAGCCTCAAACTGCATCAGGTAAAATGTGCTTTGCTTTTAAATGGCTGTAACTGGGATTGTAAAACACACATACACACATCTGTGCATCCTATCCTTTCTAAACATCTTCTCACACCTTTCCCGTCCTTTCAGGACCACTTCACCTGCCTGGAGGAGACGGAGGAGGCCTCCGTCTTGTACGAAGCCATCACAAACTACCGCAGAAACCTGGTCATCTGCCACGAGAGTGACCCCGCTTGGCGCAAGGCGGTGCTCTCCAGCCGCGACACGCTGCTCACGATGAGGCACATGATCGACGACGGCACGGACGAGTACAAGATCATCATGCTGTACAAACGCCACCTTAGCTTCAAGGTCATCAAGGTCAGAGGGCGGAGGGCGTCTGTGGTTTGGATGTGCGAGGAGTGTTTACATTTACAGGAGGAGAGATGCTGAGAAATGCCAGACAGCTCTATGTGTAACATACAACAAGCATATATACTGTGTGTATATATATATACAGTATATATATATATATATATATATATTCATCTGAGAGGTGTGCTGCCAAACAAACATCAAAGTAACTTTATTATTTTGGGACAAATTACCACAACAGTGGTGAATCCATGCGCGCGCTCACATTTTGGCTTAATTCACAGAATTTAAAAGTTTCAACTTTTCCTTTCACATCTTGATTTAATATCGAACGAGTTCGACATTTTGGGAAATTGATACCACTCATGTCCCGAACTAAATTTGAAGCTAGGGTTAGCACATAGACTGGAAACAGCTAAAAAAATAAAATAAAGACGCATTAATGACTGAGATTTAGAGATGTAGATTGTGTCACCTTTGGATTTGCCAGTTTCCAGATTTTGTGCAAAACAAATAAGGGTATTTTCCCAAAATGTCCTTTATATTCTTTACATATGCAGCTTCTGCCAGGAAGCTTTCGTCTTTCTGGGTTTCAATAATGTTGATCAATCTTTTTGACGCTGAGGAATCACTTTGTCAAGTGCACTCGTTTATTTTAAATACGCTGCCCACAAAGCTGCTCTTTCGCCGCTCACTGATGGAAGGATGATATTATCACTCAAAATATTCGCTCTCCTTGCTGAAGCTGTAAAAAGCTGATGACAAAATGGCTCCATTTGGTTGCAGGAAATACAGAAAACTAAATCTGCATCTGAATCTCTATTTCAATACGTAAGCTGTGCCAGAGACCAAGTAATAGAAGATGATAAAACATAACGGCCCTTTTTAAAAAGTAATTATTAAGATCATTTATATTTAAAAATGATATATATGTATATACATATGTCTTATGAGCTGATCTCTCTCTCTCTGCAGATCAACAAGGAGTGTGTGCGAGGCCTGTGGGCCGGCCAGCAGCAGGAGTTGGTGTTCCTACGGAACCGGAACCCGGAACGAGGAAGCATCCAGAACTCCAAGCAGGCGCTGAGGAACATGGTGAACTCGTCCTGCGACCAGCCGCTGGGCTACCCCATGTGAGTCCCTCAGAGCGCCGCGCTGACATCACCAGGGTCTCTATGGGATTCAACATTTGCATTTTTGTTGCTCACAGAATGCATGTTTTTTTCGAAATAAGATATTTATATATTTTTTGAATTTTAAAAAGGAGCAGTGTAGGGGTAGTCGACTTTTTTGTAATCTTAAAATGAGCCGTCTATATCTACACACGGAGCGGGATCCTGTTTCTACGGTGGCCCACAGAGGTCAAAACCAAACGGGTGCTCGAGAAAGGGCTCGTCAATCCGCAACTTCACCGCCAGATGCAGCCAAATCCAGCAACCCGGCACCTTGAGCTTCCGATCTCGACATGTTTTTCGTCCATGTGCGTCGCCTGTTGATGACAGCATGGCTTTGATTGTGTCTTGAAGGTACGTGTCACCACTGACGACATCGTACGCAGGAACTCACCGTACGCTCCGCAGCATCGGGGGAGGCGCCTTAAGCCTGGACGCCATTCGATCCTGGTTCTGCTCTAAATGGTTACGGTCAGTTTCTAATCAACACATTTTGGCATATTTTGAAAATCTGTTTCTCACTCAGTCAAGAGTGCAGTCTTTTCCTCCTCAGACTCCCTCACTACAACTGCCCCTTTTACTGTGATCTTCAATGAAGTCATCACATGCTTAAATCCCTCTGAATTTTATTAATCTAATTCTGTCCGGTGAAAAGACGAAACTGGAACCAAAAGGTCCTCGGTTCAGTTCCCGGAACAACCATCAGTCTCTGAGGGTCCTTGAATCAGATTCTCAGGATAAGTTACATTTATTTGGCATTAGTTGGAGCACACACACACTTTGGAGTAACAACTCACATTCTTCCTCCTCCAGCCTCAGGTCACATGTGTCATCACTTTCAGCTGAGGGTTATTGCTCAGTCCTTCATCATGTTATGAGATATGATGAAGATTTGACTCTTTGTTGCTGCTTCTTTCTCTCTCTCTCTTACTCCATCCTCTCTGTTGTTTATCATCCGCTTTTACACATTACCTTCAGCATAGTGTATTGTCTCGGCTCTGCATTAACCTCTGCAGATCAGCTAATGTCTGAGTGTGTGTGAGAGTGTGTGTGTGTGTGTGAGTCACTCTCTTAACCTTCTTAGAGGATGAGTTTCCCTTAGATTAGATTAGTTTGTAAATCCTGGTTCTTCGACCTCGAGTTAAAGGTGTCTTAATTTCAGTAAGTAGCCGAGGAGCCGAGGAGACGGGCTGTGCTCGCCAGCGAGAACACATTGAACTAATTTAAGAGGCAGACGGCCTCAGTGTGACAACTCTCACTGACCGCCAACACTACTGCGACAACACGTTCCTGTAGGTACACGCTGCACGACATCAGGAGAATACGTCCTCTTCTTATTCAGAAGGCGACACAGGTTCTGGTCCAGGTTCTGGTCCAGATTATGGTTCAGGTTCTGGTCCCCACTGACATCAGTTCAGCAGAAATTCTCTACATCTTCCGCCGGAAACTAAAAACACATATTTTACGATTATACCTTGAATAAAAACAGATTAGCACTTCAGTGGCACTTGATTAGCTCTTACTATGGTATTACTTATGTTATTACTATGGTATTACTTATGGTATAATTTATGGTATTACTATGGTATTACTATTGTATTATTTATGGTATTACATATGGTATTACTTATGGTATTACTTATGGTATTACAAATGGTATTACTGATGGTATAACTTATGGTATTACTATGGTATTACTATGGTATTACTTAATGTATTATTTATGGTATAACTTATGGTATTACTATGGTATTACTTAATGTATTACTTATTATATTACTATGGTATTACTTATTATGGTATTATTCATGGTATTACTTGTGTAGTTTCTTGTAGAAATGCTACTTTCTTGATTCTTGTTGTCCTGAGTTTGTATTAATGGTTGAATGCACTTATTGTAAGTCGCTTTGGATAAAAGCGTCTGCTACATGGCATGTAATGTAATTTGTCACATATGCTAGCACAGTTACGTAACATCTCTATATGTGTGGTTAACTAGCTGGAATAGTCGAGGCCTGCTACATATTTGATGGCCCTTTCCAGTTTGTGTCCCTTGCACTGATGCGGACATGAATAAATAAACCATAGCTGTGTGTGTGTGTGTGTCTGTGTGTCCGTCCTGCAGGGTGCGTAAGGACAACCTGACCAGCTGCAACAGTGGCGTGAACATGGAGGATGTGGACTGCGTAGCCGGTGGTTCATCCTCGCTGAGCCAAAACCGCCCGTCCTCCGTCACGTCCAACAGCCTGAACCTCTACCAGCACAGAGCCAGGACCACACACAGCCGCCGGCACCACAACGCAGGTACACACACACGCACACACACACGCACCAACGTGTCTTACTATGCTTGTGAAACATGTCTTTTGATGACATTGATTCCAGAGTCCCGAACTGGAACCAGAACCAGAACCTTGTTCAAACCGTAATCCTAAAAGGAAGTCTCCACTTCCCAAAAAAACAGTTGAACTTGTGACGAGAAGAATTGAGGATACAAACTCAATGCAGACACAAACAGATACTATAACATAAACAGTGATGTTACAGTTGTTTTTAATAGTTTTCTATCTTTATTCATAAAGCAAGACTAAATAAAACTTTTGAGAGTCGACATGACACATTTTAATTCATAAGCAATAAAATACACCTTTGCGCAAAATCTTTGTCTTGGTTCAGTCAGGTTTTTAATCATCTTCATATCTGATTGTGAAAGTATATAAATCGGAGTTTGTGTGTGTTTCTGCAGCCAGGAGGGAGTACCGCAGTCGGTCAGTGCAACCTCAGAGTCAGCGCCCCCCCGTCACCAGCCAATCAGGGCCTATTCTGGAGTCAGGCTCCACCCACGGGCTCGTCCAGCGTCTGTCCAACAGCCAGCTGTCCTTTAACGAATCCATAGTCTCTATATTCTCCCAGGTACACACACACACACACACACACACACACACACTCACACACACACTGTGTAGCTTCAGCGTGCCTTTACTAGGAGAATACAGCAATGTCTCCCTCGTCAGGTCCCTCGCCTCTCGGGAGCCGGTGGGATCAGCTCGCAGCTCCAGGCAGCGCAGCATCAGCAGCGCTCCAGCCAGGTACGAGCTCCTCACACTGCGCATCCTCACACCTCATGTCACACACTAAAGCACACGGCTGACAGGTGAAGATCTCATCACCGGCACGTCCGGTCATACTGCACCTCTTGGATTCACACACCAAAAAAAAGCATGTTAGAAATTGTGGGAGACACGTATGATTCCCTTTACATGAAAACACTGGATGCAACATGACCAAATTCAAGAAAAAAAAAGAAATCCGCACATGCCAAATAGTTGCATTTCCAAGTTTCTATAAATGACTATAATTTAGTTGTGTTATGTTTCGCAGTAAAACCCCTGATTACATGCGACTCATGAATGAAGTTGAAGTCATTGCCACTACTTGGTTTTAAAATTCATCAAAGGAACAATTTCACAGCCAAAGCATGTGGTGATTGACTCCAAGTTATTCTTCGACGCAGCCTGCTGTCTCTGATCGTTGTTTGTGCGTGAGCTTGTTTGTGTTTCTGCGCTCCCGTCTCAGGGATTACCGTCCACTGTCTTTCCCCAGATCTCCTCGTCTTCGTCCACTCTCAGCTTGCTGTTCGGGAAGCGCAGTTTCTCCAGTGGCCTGGTTATCTCTGGGCTGTCCGCTGCTGACGGGGGCAACACCACCGACACACAGTCCTCTTCGAGCGTCAACATCGCCATGGGGCCCTCGCACAGGTCCAGCAGCAGAGCCACGCAGGTAGGCAACCAGTCAACTGGTAGACATGCAAAGTCCCTGCCTCTTTAAACACAAGCTGCCCCCCCTCCTCCCCCCTTCACCCATCCTCTTGTTTCCAAAACATGTCAAACTTTGCTTTTAATAAGTATTTAGAACAACGGTCAGATCATCATGAAATATACTATAAGCACATTCATGCTTCTCTCGAAAAGAACTTCAGGTAGCATGAAGCCTGTAGCTCAAAATATAATGTACATTTCTAGGCTCACTACCCGTAAAATGCTCCATAATATCACAATATGATTGTATATTATATATTAATATTACAATATTCTGTTGCTGGCAACCGACGAGTCTGAAAAACCTAATGCGGAAGAGCTTTAAACGTGCATTATGTTTAATGGCCAGCAGGGGGCGACTCCTCGAGTTGCAAAAATAAGTCCTATTGTATGGAAGTCTATGAGAAAATGACCCTAAATCTCACCTGAGTTTTTACAAGAAGTTTTACAAGAAGTGTTCATTTAGTAAATGATGGTCCCGTTTAGAGTAAAATATCGACTTAAAACTTGAACCCTTTCACAGTGAGTTGTCAGTTTGTGAAACTTACTTGTAACATTTTTGCCGCTTGTCTTACTCAGTGTTTAGTTGTACTTAGCTCCACCCTCTTTTGTCACGTTGCTAAAAATCTAGATGACTACGACCAAAAAGACAAATTTGAGGCTTCAAAACAAAAGCACACAAATCAATAGTGGACGTCATGGTGACTCCGTCAAATTATTCAGGCAAAAGCATTCTTATGATGGTATTTTATTTAAACAGTTTATTTTACCGTGGAAAAACATAAATCCTACTTGCCCTTTTAATTTCGCTTGGGATGCAAAACTCTGTGAGAAAAGTATCAGCGATAAAAAGAATATTCCTCTAATGTGGCTGTTCCTCGCCTCCTCTCCTTCTCCCTTCTCAGTGGACGTCAGAGCCATATGAGAGTGTCGACGCCAGCTCCTCCAACGCAGCCATCACGTTGAAAGACGGCGTGCAGTCAGGTGACCGAGGCTGCAGCCAGGGATTGGATGAGACCCAGGAGGACTCGGCATCGGTCTCAACAGCTCCGGAGGCGACTGACCAAAAGACTGTCTAAAAGAGAGAGACAACACACACACATACACACACACACACACACACACACACACACACACACACACACACACACACACATATGAGAGTGCCATTACTTGTGCCCAAACACAGAGAGGACTGTATGAAAAGTCACACATATACACAAACATACAGAGGATTGTATGAGAAAGCACCCATGCACACAAACCTGCCTCTTCTCCTGTCCTCAGCATGTGGTCTCACCTTGTTGTCTGAATGTAAACAAGTCTGAAAACATGATCTCGGATCCGGTTGATGAAATAAAGACGTTTTTAAATGAGGCTGCCTCTGCTCACCTCACATATAATGTATATATGTGCGTGTTATGACGGGAGGTAAACTTATGATAATGATTTATTGTTACTTCAATTCTTAAGGCACCATAGAAGAAGTGTTACCACTTTCTTTTACTTCAAAACAGACAACACGTATATTTGTTTTCCAGGATGATCCATTCATTGCGTGTGCGTGTCTTTTGCTGCTGGCTTGATGTAACCGCTTGTACGTGAACACCTGCGAGGGGCGATGTGACACACCTGCTCATCGACGCGTGAGGCCGGCGTCTGAAAGTCCTGTTGATGCTTCTCCTCTCTTGCAGCTGACGCATCGTATTCCCTGGTCCCGTTCTCGTTAAGCAGTTGCACATTATATTTTCTTTATTTGCGTTTTTTTCTTTTTCTTCTGACAATAATTACAAACACAGGAGTTCTTATGCTGTCCTGAGGTCGCCATGGATCAGGAGATTCACATGCATGGAACTGAGGCTTAACTATGTCTGGTCCCTTGTGGTGCTGGACTGTCATCCATTCCCTGGACAATAGGCGAGGGGACTAACACCAGACAAAGGCACAAGAATGTGGTGGAAAGTTCGGCTTCCTATATGCTACAGAGTCTTAGAAATGAAGACTCTTCAGTTCCATCTGATCTCCTGACACCTTGACGACCACCGAGACCTTTTGGCCTCTATTTAGAAATCTGAGCTTCTCCCCAAGGCAACGGAGGTGAGTGGCAGACATCTGCAGTATGCAGTCATACGATACAATAGTCCTACCACAGAGCATCCATCAAACAGTTGTCTATTCACAGGTTGGTTATTTAGAGACACATTTAGCCTGACAACACCTGGTGATTAAATTAAATGTGTTTAGATGTGTAGATAAAAAATATTGAGAGACTGAGTTGGGTCATTGCTCCACTTAGACTGGAATTTCTAAAGATGTTGCAAAAATAATTCTTAGAAGTGTCTATAAAACTTGAAATGCTTATAAACTTGTCAAAATGTAATCCAAAAAATTACATTGACATGTATTGAATTTTGGTTTTCTATTCCCCAAGATGGGTGCCGTCTATGAGCCAGTCTGGTCGACTCGACACGTTCTCATTTTGACTCGACGTTGGAGCGAGATTAAAAAAGTTAAGGGATCACCAACGTGAATACAGTTCATCCTGAAGGGAAAGTGATCGTCTGTACCCAATGTTATGGCAATCAATCCAATATTTACGAAGACGTGCAAGAATCATCCCCTTTGGACTGTGAATGTCTACAGAATGACCCGATTATCAGATAGTTGAGGAGATACTTCAGCAGAGGACCGACCAGACAACAGACATCAATGCCACCCATGGAGTAGATCATTTCCTTTTCACAGCGTAAAACTAATCTTGACTGCTAAAAGTTTTTCCTTTTCGAATTGCAAGCGCTTTAAAATTAAATAATGCCCCCTCACAGTTCAATGTGGAATAATGTATCTACAGGTTGGATACTGATCATCTCCCACACCTCCAGTCAAAGAAAGACACACTCACATTTGGCAAAAATCGATTGAGTATTTATTGTAAGTTGTTACATTAAGATTTCTTTCTCTTGCAGCACTATTTAAATTACAAATAATCAAGGGCAGTTACCATAGGTGGGAGTTTTCTCTTTATGCAAGGTGTCAACTGTGTAAACAGAGAGATCAAAATGTACCACAACTTAACACGCTGGTAACGTGACGGTGAGTCATGTGACCCGAGAGGCTGATGAACACCTATGTGTGTGTCTTTTGAGATAAAGTAAGAAATTGAAAACAAGGACTGAAATAAACCTGTTATTAAAATTAATTAAAATGTAATAAAACATTTTATATATAATCAACCGCTTTTCTTTTGTGACAGTGACAATTCCAGTTGGATTTGATAAAGTCGCTTGTAATCCACATCAGCTCCGCTTCAACATGGTCAACATGCCCGTTTCAAAAGTCTTCAGGTATGACACAAAAACCACGACAGCAACGCAAAGGGACAAAGAAAATGTGTTCCGTAAGGAACATTTCGAGTCCAACAGAACAGATTTTATATTCAGACAACTTCACATTGAAACAAAAAGGTTGATGACAATTGTGGCACATTTTATCCACAAAGATGCATCGTGGGACAGTTTCATTGACCAGTGTGTCAAGCTAATTCAACCTTGTTTTCATTTCTTAACCCTTGTGTTGCCTTCGGGTCATTTTGACCCGATTAAATATTACACCCTCCCCCCGCCTTTGGGTCATTTTGACCCGATTCAATGTTTCACCCTCCTGTTACCTTTATATTTACTAACATATTTTACCCTTTGGGTTCAATTTGACGCCAGCAATTAAAACCTCCAGAAAATTATTAGAATTAATATTGTTTTCCAAGTTTAAGTGTGAGACACTTTATGTTTGTTTGTTGACTACCGAAAGAACACCGACATTAAACATTGAATGGGGTCAAATTAACCCGAAGGCGGGGGGAGGGTGTAATATTTAATCGGGTCAAAATGACCCGAAGGCAACACAAGGGTTAAATAATACATATATATATATAAATATATATATATGTATTATTTTTTTTTTTAAAGGAATAGCTTGACATTTGGGAAGTACCATTATTCCCTTTCCTTGTAGAGCTACATTAGAAGCCATTGTCAAGGCTGTATGATAAATATGAAGCTAGTCAGCTGCGGTTAGCTTAGCAAAATGATTCTTCAAACCGTTATGGGATAGTCTGACACCCACGTACAACAATAAATAGATGTTTTTGCACTTTAGTTTTTAATGCATTAAGCAAAGGAGATAAATCAGTGAGCTTCAGTTTTGGCCAGCTAGTCCTTGCTAAGCTAAGTGACTGACTGCTGGTTGTAGCTTCACAGTTAGCGCACACATGTGAGGGTGGTATCGATCTTCTCATTAAACTCTTGGCAAGGAAAGTGTTTAAAATGTTTGTACAATTCTTTCTGTACATTTGTTAAGCAAGCAGGTCTTTAGGAAAATAAAAGTCCACATTTTTTCAACAAGACTTGGGTGTAAATATTTCTTTTAATCTTGATTCTACTGTCCTCAGTCAACAGTCACATGTGTATTGTATTATCATGCACAGGTTGCCAACACCAACATCATTAAATGTTTCTCACAATGTAGCCAACAAATGACTTAATGCTCAGTGCTGTTGAATTTGTACCAACTGTCTTACATCACAGATTCACGTCCCTGTAAGATGAGGCTCGATGTGAAGAGGAGGATGTTTCACAGAGGATGATGTTTCACCAATGTTCGACTGACAAGTTAGGAAAGTAATTTCAATGCTACAGTGAAGGGAGTTCTGCATCTCAGGGCGCTTTAAAAGAGCAAATCTGAACTTTTGGCAACACACTGTCATTTCCTCATCTCAACATTTTACATCTGTAACCTTGAGGTCATATTTGCTTCATGTGGCAAACTTATAAAGAATACATTTTATTCCCCGCTAACTTGTTGACCCTTCGTGAGCACAAGGACTTTATTTCACCGGCCTTGATGTAAATAAAACAATTAGGATCTCAGTCGTCATCAAGGGCTGTCAAGCAACAGTGAAAAATAGTGAAAAGTTGAGCTCAACTGACAAAACCTTTGATTAAAAATCCCACTGCACCATCACTGTTCTGGTAGAATTGCCCTGCATGTGGAAACAACCCACCATGGTTTATATTTGTGAATACAAAGAGGGTCATTTTGTCATTCTGGCAATTCACGAGACACTCGAAACAAGAATTCGGAACCATAACCGTCAATATTAGTGAAACATACGAGAAGAAAAATATGAACCTCTCAAAAGAGTTTCTGATATTTTTAATTGTCTGCATACTGCAGTACTTGAATACATACTCATACAGTATCGTTTATAGCAAATAACTGAATTATTTCATTTATTTAGCAAAAAGCATGCTGAATAGAAAAAATGTCACTTTCTTTTTTTAACCGCGTAAAGTGACAGTCAAATTCTTTATATCGTCACCTGCAGATCATCTCTCGACGACGGCGATGTCGACAACGGCAAGAACCAAGAGGCGTAGGCATCGAAATCAATAAAGAGAAAAGTGATTGCCTAAAACTGTTGAAACCAACTTCAACCAGGTACCTGCACAAATATAATCTCTTTCCTAAAGTAGCACAAACGCCTCTGGAAGAGATACAAAAAAAGACAACATGAGGGTGTCAGCAGGAGGAACACACATCAGTGTCATGCTCGCTGTAAGAGGGGGATGTTGTGTGTGGCGCTTCAGAGAGAACGTGGGGCGGACGGAGAGACTCGGAGGAGACAGAAAGAGATCTTGAGGTCTGTTGTGAAGCTTAAAGAGGATCCACATTCAACTGAGGAAACACACGGAGCAGGTTGAGTTCAAACCGACATCTGTCAATAAACCTTCTTTAGCCCTGGTGCAGGAATGGTGGACAATCAATCTATACGTCAACCCTCCTCGTCTCATTTCATGAGCTACACCTTCTATAGAGGATTAGAAAACTCATTTTTAGACCTAAATCAACCCTTAACTCAAAGCTAAAAGCGGCCCTCAAGAGCTGAGTGAATGGCCGTGCGAGTAACGCATGACTGACTTTTCTCACGTTATGCATTCGTATTTTTTAAAAACAGTGCCCCCACTTTTGCTGATGTGTTCCTCCTCAACGCGACTCCTTCAGCACAGTGATAGTCTGACTGCACGTGGCTACAAAAAGAACAAGTTGAAGAATAGAAAAATAAGTAGCTGTTGTTTGTTGACGACGTGGTGCTGCACACATTTAATTACAAATCCACGCTGTGGGGTGTCCACTGAACAAACGATAACATGTTCATTATTTCATCAAGAGACATTTTTCTCTTCTTTTATTATTGGATATATGGACAGTGCACAACTTTTCTCCAACTCAGCCCTTCAAAGTTAGACTATATGCAACTTTTGAATCTTGCAGATGTCTGCATCTTCCAGATTAGAAGTCAAATTCATAAGCAGTAAAAGGCAACTTTGCTCGATTTTACATCCGCACAGGTTTTTGCTTTGCAGCCTTCCTTTGGTCTGGTGCGACCACTAGCTTTCGGTGGCTAATATTAGCTAATGCTAGCCCACTTTGCTCAGATCCCGCCCCTTTAAATGACATTACTGGGTCAGTTTGCAGACTTTATGTCTTGACTCTACTTGCTCTACTCTAAACAATGTTTTTTATCACAATCGCCAGTGGCAACAATGGCCTTTGTTTAGCAAAAGTTACACCGTCTAGCTTTAAAAATTATTAAATGTGACAGGAAAAAAACTCTGTTCTGGGTGGCCAGAATACCTTATTTGCCTCACAGGCTGGGGTGGATAACAATATCTGGCACAGAAAGTCATGAAGTTGCTCGTTTAATAAATATCCCCTCCCCCCCCCCCCCCCCTCCGCCTCCAATTAGGAAATACTGCACAGGGTCATCTGTGAGTCTTTCCTGACAGTCAGTCGACCTTTCAGTCCGTCGCTTAACAGTCAGTTGAGTTCCAGGCATCTAAAATATCATCTCACCACGACTCCAGCTCACAGCCACATAATGTCAGACAACAACACATGTATTTGTTTTCAGCTAAGTTTCTTTTTTATCATCACAAAGGCATATACTATTTGTCTCTGTATATTACTCGTTATATATATATATATATATTTATATATCTCTCTATATATAGATATATATCCAAAATATTTATATAGAAAAAAAATAAGCGTACATTTTTGCTGAATAAGATTGAAGAATATCAGCAAAGGGCATTGTAAACCATGGTCCATCTAAAACAGGTGACAGGTATGGTACTTCGCCCTTTCCCAACTCACCCACAGTAACAGATTTGCATAGGCAAAAATGGGATTAGCCCTTAGACAGTGGATTCCTGAATTCTTTAGAGATGCAAAATCTAGTTCAGCTCAGCACAATTAAAACCAAACATACATACAAACAAACAAATAATGTTGACTAGACCAAGCGCTCTTGAACCCCTCTGGTCATATACAGTCATTTTTTTCTGTGCACATTTTTGTTTACAGTGTTAGGCTTCAAGTAGATCTAAAAACAACTTTTACATTGACAACTAGATGTGAAATAAATTAACCAACATGAGAGGTAGTGAAAAGCCCACAGAGACGTTTGTTGTTGTGTTGTTGTTGTTTTTTTTATACAAAGAAATACAAAATAAAACGTGTCACTAAGGCCAAAGCTTCGCAACCCTCCCGCAGCCCATCGGGACCCGGCGGCTCTCCACCTCTGTGCGGTCGATCAGAACCACGGCCGCGTTTCAGAAACCCACGGAAATGTAAAGACAACACTCTAAACTCAGCGATGACGCGACATCACTTCACATCTTCATCATCATTGCTTGTCAAATCTACATTTGAAATGCAGTTATTAAAAAAATTAACAACAGTGTACTTTTTCCCCCACTGTGTGAAAGTCACAATAAATTAAGAAGAAAGGACGTACGCCCGTCCTCCCGGCAAAACCCCATCGCCGGGGTCTCCGCTGTGTCCGTCCTCCCCGGAAACCATGCAAAGTGCTCCTGGGCGGAGAGACCTGCTGGCTGCTCGGCTCACGCCACCGGGACGGAGAGCAAAAGGTACACACACACCTCACAATCTAGAAATGTAAACGTGATTTAATTGCACCAGGATTTCATCGTCTGGCTCTCGGTGAAACATGCTCGTGTTAAGAGCTGTGTCCCGGCCTCGGGGGAGCGCATGCGCACTGTGCAGAGGAGCGGTTTGTCTGCAGGAGAGAGGGCCTGGCGGGTGACCGGCTTTTTTTCTACCCGGTCAAAAGGTTACAAAGTTGTCCAAATACAACATCGAAAATGTTTCCAGGAAATGAAAATTGCTCCAATGAGTACGTTCGACAACGGATCCTTCAGTGTCATGACATTGTGATCAACTGGGCGCGTGCATGCAGCTCTTCATCACGGCAGCCGAGCGTTGTCAAGTCCTTCTGGGTATTAATGTCGTCTGTTTGTGAGCACTGTATTGCCAAAGGTTTCAATATAGTATATTTTCACGAAGGAACATTGCAACATTTGCCTTTTTGTACATTTTCCGTATTTATAACCAACACGTTCATCTTTTGTAGTAATAGGATAGCCTGGTTGTGACGTGGCAGCTTCGCTGAGTTCGCGTGTTATCGCTGTACGTGAATAGAAGTCTGGGGGGAAACTCAAAAGCCCATGAATCCATGGACTCTCTTTTTCTCATGCGGCTCTCGCAGAGGACTTACATTTTCTTTCTTTTTTTAAGATACATTTAATAATCTTTTTTTCATATTTAAGTCCTCTTGTAAAACTTGCAAACATTAACTAGAGGCAGCTAGTCGCTAGAATAATCCAACAGTGGCATTAAAAACATTTAGAGTACTGAACAGTGTTGCAGTTCGTCATTTATAAGATAAACTTCTGACAATTCAAAACCAATCTAACATAGTGGGACACAGCTTCAAAAAGACTCCGATCTAAAATCACTACATCCAATTGCACTTCAATAGTCTGCTCGACATCTTGCACCGTCGACTCTTGAGTTGAATCGAGACCCGACTTGGCACGTGAACTTCAGGTAGTTAAAGGAGATGGCAACATGGATGCTGACGTTTAGCAGTGAGGAGTGGCCCCGATTCATTGACACTTTAATACTGCGACCAAATCAAGAGGTCAGCGATTGTACTCGGGAGGCCCGGTTCATGAAACACAACAGCATATACTGCATTCATGCACGGTCTACTGCACATCCACAGGCCGGGAACAAAGTTAAAATGTTCACATCATCAACAAAAACACAAGTGTCCTTTTCAAAATGTTAATGGGACATTTGGCAAGACCCTCTAAGTTTTTTTTTTTCCTCTACATTTTTCTGTTAAGTGTGTACCACACACACACATTATCATCGCATGCTGCCAAAGTCGGCTTAGAAAAACAAACCAGAGTGTGTCAGGGCTGGCAGTGGGATGGAGGATTAGCGTGGCACAGGCATGCTGGAACCTAGTTGGCCTGGTTGAGAGGACTAGCAGGTTAGCATTATTATAGCAACCCTCTTCACTAGCTCTGGTTAAAAGGAATTTTAAAAAGAGTGTCGTTAATGGGCAGTAGCTAACTGAAGGACGACCAAACACTCTCCCAGCTCCATCTGCTGGAGGAACACACATGCACCATAAAGACTCTGCAGCCTGGAGACCAGTCACATCTGATATCGCTTCACAGCATCTTTGACATCATGTTTGGCACCCTGGGTCACGTGGCTGCAGCGCGATACCGGACGTCCAACTTCCGGGACCGTCACGTTACCTACATTCCTAAAGCTAAAGGCTCGCAGACAAAAGCCAGGGCTTAGTAACCCTTTCAAATGAGATCATCTGCTTATGTTCTCAGAGTAGAACCAGCTTTCCATAATGCTCGATTCATACAACACCCAAAGGTAATCCCTCTTTTTCTAAATGTAGACGACTATTTGGAGTCTGCGGTGGGGTGGGGTGGGGTTCCCCCCCCCTGCCCCCCTCCACATTTGGCACCTGTGCTTGTGATGGTCTGAGTTGGAAGGAGGGAGGGAGGAAAAAAGAAGAAGATGGGAGGTAGGGATCGTTGGACAAACTGTGGTTGCTTTCCACAAAAACTCCAGCAGCGCTTGTGCTGCATTTTCTTACATGTAAAGGGGTTGTGATTTTCTCAGTGGAGAGATTCTTGTCTAAAGGTCATGGGTAGTAATAATACTTGTGGCTGCACAACCACAATTCTAGCCCTTACTTCTCCCAGTTAAAGAATCCTAAAAAAGGAAAGTGCTCGGATGGACGGATGGACAGGTGTGTGGATGGATGATGGATGGATGAGTCGGTGCTTCTGCCGTCAAATCGCCTCAATAAAAAACTGCAGTGAGCTTCAAATTGGCAGAAGTTCGCCGAATGTAGACATTCAGACAGAGAGTCCTAATACGTCGCAATATTCAAAAACGGTTGCAGTCCGCGGCTTACATCGTCAAGCTACTGTTGGGAGGGAGAGAGAGTTACATGCAGAGCCAGAGCTTCTACTGGTTAAATGGGCAGGGGGCGCCCCCAACTCCCGCTAACAACAAGGTGTCATGTTTGGACAGTAGAAAAATGTAAAACTAAATTTTACACATCTGAGGAATGGGACGGAATTAGAAAAACAAAACAATGTGTAGGAATCAGCAAAAGAGAGATAATATTGAAAGTGAGAGAAGAAAGCATGAGGTCTAAATATTACAGTACAGGAACAGTCGGCTTGTCCTTTCTCCTTCTCTCCCTCTCTCTTTCTCCGTCCCCACCGACTGAGGAGTCCTTCTCCAGTTAACCAGCAGCTGGCCATCGGGTTGGCCATCTCAACCGACAGCTGAAGCGTGGGTCGGCCAGTCAACCGTGACAAACAGCACAAATTGCTAGCAAAACAATCCCTGGCCAGCATCAATGGTCTTAAATTGACCAATAACCAATCAGCAAAGGCCGACCTGGCTCCAGTGGAGAACTGGATATAAATTGCTTCAAAAAATATAAATAAAAAAAACAACTTAGCTATCTTGGATGTCATTCAGTCTTTTCAATCAGAAAAAGAGGGAGAGCTTTTCCAAACCCGACTTCTGGCACCATAGTAGAATCTGAAGTTTAAGTAGTAGTCTCGTTGGCGATGAGCAAGGGGGGGGAGGAGTCTAGGTGTCGAGGCTGGCGCGCCTCCTGTTGGCCAGGAGGTCTCTGTAAACGGAGGAGTTGAGGAATCGTGGGAAGGAGTCTCGGTGCATCAGGGTGTAGATCTGGAACTGGGCCTCCTCGTACATCAGGTTGCTGGGCTCCGCCAGCGTCTGGTTTATTCCTTCTCTAACCCGCGAGTCCAGACTCACCTGGGATGAGGACAATAAATGAGATTTATTAACCATAGTTTTTTTCAGTAAATGGTAAATGATAAATGGACTGTACTTTCCTCGTCTTCCGACTACTCAAACATTACTTGTCATTACTTGATGCATTATTATTCATCTCACTATCCAGTATCGTATTAGAACATGATTTAATTATATTTCAGCACATTGTGCTGAAGTTGCCTCTCATTCACTCACTGTCTGTTATTAATGATGGTTAATTGTTTTACTTCTGAGGCCAAAAGTACTCCCTCTGCCACTGCCAATACCAACGTTCCCAGTTAGAGAGAGAGTACAAAGTAAAGCTGGGCAGTGTTTGCATCTGGCTTCTAAACCAATAAAGTCGGGATTACTCTATAAAATACACTTAAAAGTGGTAATTCCCAAATAGCCGTATTATTCGCCTGCTCTGATATAACCACGGCAGTTATAAAGTACAGCATGGAATTAATTAGCGGAGGTATTTTGCTAGCAGTAAAGTTATTCGTGCGAGAAGCTAGTGGGAGCTAAGGAATATGAGTTGCGTACTTGGACTTTGCTTGACTTTCTACATCAAGTCATTAAGATTCCTAATCCGAAGACTCTGAATGTCTGTTGCACATTTCAACACATGACACCGCCGTCCCCTGGAGCCGCCTGCTTACTCGTCACAAATGGAGCCGGTACCTCTTTGGGTGATAATATGGACACGTAGTCTTCGTATATGATCCTGGACTTCTCCTCCACCACCGTGGGATCCGTCTCCTTCTTCAGCTCATCACAGGCCAACCAGAAAAGCAGGTTGTCCTCGCTGTACTCCGAGCGCAGGAAATCCCGGAAGAACTCCCGGCCCTCCAGCTGGCGCAGCATCATCTCGAAGCTCCGTGCCCACGACAGCAACTCGTCCAGACCGGGCTGTCTGCAGTGGGACGGAACCAAATGAAGACGGACACGAGACCGGACTGACGCAAACATGCACGGCGGCTGGACTCACCGTTCATCTGCAGCTTCGATGCTGTCCATCTTGGTGCAGGTCTGTCGTTCACGCCTCTCCATCCTGTCTTCAGACCTGGAAAGGAGGCAGGAAATGAATGTGCTCGCCAAAACACAAGTGGACTGGACCTGTTTCTGGCACTTTAAATGGACGATTTTGAGTTGGTATTAGATGAACTTGTCGACGGAGAGTTCCAGTGAGATCCGAATGACATCTTGCACGGATGGGGATGCAACAATATATTGATTGGGATCAAAAGAGCACTTCTAAAAGAGAGGGCGTGATTTTATTTTTTGATGCCAAAATGTATCCACATGCAAATCGGCATTCACCATCCTTGAAAAGAAATATGCGACAACTTGATTTTCTCTTTACGAAGGACATTCAGAGCCAATTAACAAGATCATATCAGTAACAACCAATACGTAGGTTTGTCTCATCGCTAGTTTGACCCATCTTTCAGGCTAAAAGTGCAATCTGTGACTTTATTTACTCTATAAACTTAATGAAAATGCAATAACAAATTGTTGGAGTATGCAGCGCATCATGGGGGGCTGGAGTCAACACTATTTAATAAGAGCTGTGTGCGCTAATCTCTCAGTTCTAGAGCTGAAACTATTGATTGATTGATCAATGAAATCATTTTGATGCTATTTTCAAGCAAATCTTCAACGATGATCTCGTCACTTTTGAGTGTATAGCAGTGGCGGTTCGTCCATAGGGGGCGCTAGTGCGCCGCCCCTCTTAAAATTTGGAGATGAAAAAAAAAGAAGAAGAAAAATAAATAAAAAAATCCTGTCAAAAAACATTATATGCCAAATCATTTAAATAGTAAATATACCGTGTTGACGCGCTAAATGTGTGTGGGAGACCGTAAGCCCCTGTCAACAACCACTTAAGTTAATGTGAAAAAATATAATATATCGCCATTATCACGGAGAGAAGCCCCTCCCCTTTTTCGAGGCGCTGTTCTAACGTGTGTGTACAGCATCGATACAACATTTCAGTCGTTTTGGCAATGACCGGCTTCACATTGGCGGATGAAACTGGAATCTTGGTGCGCACAAATGTGCGATTATTCGGCAGATCAGAGACCCGTATGTTCCCTCAGCCCATAGAGCAGTGTTGCCAGGTCCGCGGTTTTCCTGCGGAATCGGGCCACTTTTGAAGTGTTAGCGGTTGAATTTTTGTCCTTGGTTGGGTAGACCTATTTTGCATGCAAATTACATGAATATCTTTAAATAAAAATCCATATTTTAAATGAAATAATTTATTCATACCCAAATCCTACCAAACTGACTCCAGATCAGCACGTACACATTTTATTTATGATAATATACTGTATAATTACACAAGGCCATTTTAGGACCTAGGTGAAATAACTTGAGGAAAACTGCTTTTAATGCTGGCAAACTAAACATATGTTGTTACTTTGTAGATATTACAATACATTTGGCAATGATAGCAATGCTGTTGGACTTTAAAAGCAGTGTATATGGTTTGGCACGGGCATATTTTGAGTTCTGATATTGGGCTGGTTTTGGGCTGGTTTTGATTGGCCATTGGGCTGGTTTTGTCACACAGACCTGGCAACCCTGCTCACAATGGTTTTATATTGCTGAGGGTGAGTTGAGTGAAAACGATGTTGCACTATTTTGGCTATATTCTTTTATAAAATTAACCGTTTATGTTACATACAGTAATGGTAATATGATCACGGCGTCCAGCTGTCGTGTCATTTAGACCGTCAACATATACGTTTGGTGGCGGTCTCATTGAGCCACTTTGGCACCGTTTGTTTAGCTACATCCGGTCGCCCGACGTATATTTTCCTTGTGTAAATTGTGTTTTGCGTGTCTAGGAAGTGGAAGTGCAGAGACAGATCAGAAGGCAAATGTGTGTGTTCTGTTGTCTTCTGCAGGTATGTGTTTCCTTTTGTTCAAAGTTAGAATTTTCTCTGTTTCTGCTGAAATGACTCTAGCTCATGTAGTTATTTATTTTGTCCATTAGGGTCTCTGTTTTCCCTTGTATGTTACATTTCATGGTTTTGATGAGAATTGTTATTATTTAGATTTAATGTGGTCCTGTCTTCCATGGACAATGGTTTTATTTTGCTGAGGGAAGTGGAAGTGCAGAGACAGATCAGAAGGCAAATGTGTGTGTTCTGTTGTCTTCTGCAGAATAAATAAGTGCTGGGAAAATCCACCATCTGAGCCGACTTCTTCCATGCCCGTTCCACATCTGTAACATCTGCTCTGAACCTCTTTCATGTGAGGGTGAAACTCTTTTATTTTGCAAACCTCTAAAACCCAACCCAATGTTTCTTAAAGAATTCTGCTCTGAACCTCTCATGCCCAAAGTTACAGTGTGTTGATAGTTGTTATTGGACAGTGTTGAGCACGCTGTGTTCTTGAAATAAAGCTTTGGTTTTTACAATATTCTACTCAAAACCTCTTTTCTTCTCATTGTTGAGTGCTATTTAAACCGCGTCGCCCAACTGCGCCCCCCCCAAAAAAAATTTCGCCAGCCGCCACTGGTGTATAGTAATAACGTTTTACAATTCCTGGACATTTTATAGCCCGGACTCTGAAACGATGGATCAATAAAACGATTGGGCGGACCAATCAACGATGAAAGCGACTTCTAAATACGGCTCAACTGAGAGAAGCAGAGCTCAACTCTTCCGGCTATAAATAGCACTCGGAAGCAGCAGCGTGAGCGCGAAGCAACGTGTTCAAAGTCCACAAAGTGAAAACCTTTGTGTCAACACTTGAGACCCACACGGCAGCCACTCGGTCTGTCGTAGCTCAGTCACACACGGCGAGTGCACAATGCGGCACACTCAGAGACGTCTATTTCTGTCACACCGTGGAGGCTCTCTCCTTCCTCTTGTCAAAGTCCCCATTGTGCGGTTCTAATAAGCTACGCTAGCTACAGCTCCCTCACAATACAGCTAAATATACAGGCTGTTCTTCACAGCTGTTTTGCATGTGATGTGTGGATGGAAATAGAAACAGCACTCCACCGAGATCAGGGCCTTGTCTGAGGGCGGGTGAGGAGGGGTCCGAAAGGAAGGGGAGAAAATAGAGAAAAGGAGGATGGATAGAAAAATTAAAAAAATCAGGGCTGTCGACTCGTATTCTAAATTTAAATATGATAAAATAGAATTTAATCCAGGAGGAAATTATTGTGCCAGTTTGATCAAAGATGTATTCATAATACAAAAATGAGATAATATAAAAAACATTCAGTGAATAAGAGCTTATACTGACACACTAGTGCAAGAATATAGTAGCATTAAGAGTGAGGGTAGATATAGTAAAAAACAACTTAAAAAGAAAAAAATATTACAACATTATAAGATTAAGAAAACGTTCTGCAGGATATTCAAATGAGTTTTTCTCAATGTTAAAAAAAGTTATAATAGTATATATAATGTTGTTCACAGCAGTAGAGCAGGCTGTCTGCCTCACGCGCACTGAATGCACCGCATGATGGGAGTCAAACAATGTCACTTTCATGAAGTGAAAATGAAATATAAATTTTTACTGGGAATCCCCACAGGGAGAGACTGTTCGTCCTGCCATCCAGTCCACGCCGACTCCGTCCCCAGGCTGACTGACAGCAGACATTTACCAAAACAAAATAGTTTTCATGTCTTCTCCATGGGAAGAAAAGTGTTGGCGGACATTGCATTGAATAATTGAGTGAGGGCAACCGGCGATATGGGATATTTATAGCAACTTTTGAGGCGATCTTCCTCCAGCTAACACTTTATTTGAGTTTTTACAGTGAAATGAGGAGGTATCGAATACATAAATCCTCATTTCAACTCCACATGTTTTTAAGAAGGAATATTTGTCATTTCCGTAGCCCTGTGACCCCTTCACACATTTGTTCTCCTGCAGTCCCTGAACTTCACCACAGCGGCAGACTAGATCTCCTGTGAGTCTCTTAAACTCTCACAGATTCTGATACGAGTGTACAAAATAAATAAAAATATGATGATCTACATGTTACTGACACAAACGTGCACTGAAAAAAGGGAAATGGTCCCTCCCAGCCTCCATGGTAAAATGAACAAACTGAAGACACATTTCCAGGATCATTTCATGGATATGTGGCGCCAGCATTTGATTGAGCAACACCGAGTGGAGTCACAGAGCGCTCAAGTCCACAAGCTGCCACCACTCCAGATGAAGTGGTGTTTAAGAAGCAGCACATTCACCATTCACTGCCTGAAAACAATGTTTCATTCACTCTTCTTCTCTCCCGGCAAGAGTGCAGCCACAGTGAAGCGGCGGCAGGAGCTACACAACACTTTCTGGTTCCGGTGCCTTGCTCAGGGGCAGTAAGTGCAAGCTTGTAACCCGTAACTGTGAGCACACGCACATGTTTTGTTGCGTGGCCTCTAACTCGCTTGTTTTGCTCCCAGCAGCCAAAGATATTCAGTTTACATAAAAATCAAAGTCACATTTGAAGAAGCTGTAACTGTAACAGTTTAGCTCCACACCTTCCTTTTTGTGTTAGATGTTTTCATCCTGTCTCACTGACTATCATGTCATTCCAGATCCTGCTTCCCATCTCGTCAGTCCAACTCCCTTCACCTGCCTCTGATCATTCCCTCGTTAGTCCCTCATTACCTTCACCTGGTCTTCATGCCCATCTCACCTGTTGCCCATTCCCTCATTAGTCCCTGTCTACTCAGGTTCCCTCACTTCCACTTGTTTTCTGCCAGATTGTCTTGTGTTTTTCCGACCAAGCCCTCGAGCGTTTCACAGTGCGTTTGATTATTCTGTCTGTTCCGTTCCTGACGACGCTCTCAGTAAAGGATCTTTATTTGCATTATTGTCTCCTGAGTCGTGCATTTGGGTCCACCCTAATCCCACCGTGACAGTAACCAGATACTTTGGGGCATTTTGCTGAAGAATTTAGCTAAATTGACAACAGATCAATGTTTTGTCAATCTACTAATCGATTAATTCTCTAATTTTTTCTGCTCTAGAAGTAATAATAGCCACTTGCCATTTTCCATCCTTCTATTTGATTGTTCAACACATTTTAGAAAATTACATGTGTAATAGGCTTGTTTCCTTCAACTGGTTTGGAGCAAATAAACTGGGTTACAGCATAGATTGTTTATAAAAGCAAAAGAGGAGACGGTGGCTTGCTCAAGGGCAGTAAGTACAAGCTTGTAACCCGTAACTGTGAGCACACACATTTTGTTGTGTGGCTAAATAAACTAATCGATTCATTATCTAAATCTTTCAACTCTAGAAGGAATAATAGCCACTTGTCTTGCCATCCTTCTATTTGACTGTTCAAAAGCAAACTTTTGCAAACTAAATGTGTAGTAGGCTTGTTTCCTTCAACCGGTTTGGAGCAAATAAACTGGGCTCCAGCAGTTTGTTTATAACGTCCTGCTCCGCACGGCTGTCACCCACCAGTAGAAGAGGAGAAGAAGTTTGGTTTGCAAACCAGAAACAAAACAAATCGGATGAACATTTGACTGCATCTACAAAAGAAAAATATAGATTTTTTATTCCTTCAGTTGGGCGAGTTTCAATTGTTCTTTCATGTCAGGAAATACTGGCCATGTTTAATGTTGTCCGGAGACAAAGACCAGCACTCGCATGTTATGGGAACATCAGAGACGAGTCCGACAGTAAAAACGGCCGATCGGTCATGGGAGTTAAGGGTTTGCTACGTCAAATTTTATTCGGCAAAAGCGTTTCCATAATCTATTCAGCACATCGACTATTTTTCCCAAGCGAGCTGCTGCCGCCGCCTTTTATGCACTTGATTTATTCCCCCCCAAAAACAAAGAAACATTTCACTAAAAATGAACGTTGCAGAGCCTCTGTGCCTGAGTATCGTTTAAGTACAGGACAACGGCAACCAGTACACAAAAATAACATAGTATGTATGGTATCGTGTAGTATGGTATATATATTCTATTATGGGATGGTATCGTATATTATGGTTTAGTACATTTATAATATATTATAGGACAGTATAGTATATTTTAGTATTGTATAGTACAGTATAGTATGGTATAGTATATTATATGATGGTATAGTACAGTATAGTATATTATGCTTTAGTATTAGTTTGGTATAGTATATTATATGATGGTATAGTACATTATAGTATATTATGCTATATTATTAGTATGGTATAGTATATTATATGATGGTATAGTACAGTATAGTATATTATGCTATATTATTAGTATGGTATATTATATGATGGTATAGTACAGTATAGTATATTATGCTATATTATTAGTATGGTATAGTATATTATATGATGGTATAGTACAGTATAGTATATTATGGTATTGTATAGTATGGCATAGTATTTTCTTACCAGAGACACTTGCAGCAGCCGCACCAGCAGAGGCAGCAGTTGTTGGGTCGGGGCTGTCCGGGGGCCTGGGGTGGGGCCTCGATGTGCGCCGCCTGCCTTTTTCTCATCTCCACTCCACTCACACTTCGGGGCTTCACACAGAAAACAAACACCGTTAAATACCCTCCAAATTAATAACAATACAACAGAGAGTGCAGTATCAAATTTGGACCCCATGTTTACTTTTGATTCGCTAGCAATATGTTCTTAATAGAGAGGAAAACATAGAAGGAACTGTGTGTGTGTGTGTGTGTGTGTGTGTGTGAGAAAGAGAGATGAAGCGAGAGAGAGAGAGAACACTCAAGCAAGGCCGAGAGGATTCCCTTCCTTGTACGGTTCGAGGGTTTCTGGCATTAAGCCACATCTTCTCTTGGCTTTGAAAGACTACACATTCGTTTCAATGTCCGCAGACACGGAGAAACAGCGTCTTTAAATCACACACGCAGACAGACACGCGTTTGCAGTATATACACACAAATACAAGCATACTCTCATATTAACCCACTGTGGCCTTAGAATGCGCATCATCCTCTGCACAGGCGGTAGATGAGGATCTTAGCAGGGACGACCACACCGACTTAAAGCGGACACGTCGGGCTCAGTGCTTGTGCACATTTGATGACCTGCTGTGCCCAACAACCCACAGACACAGGATGAAGAAGAACCATTCAGATGTGGCTCCCCTTATGTCACATACAGGCTCATTAGAATACATACCTGCAAACTCATGAGGGGTGAAAAAGGTGACAACGGGGGGGGGGCAGGTGGCTTTTTTTTTTGGGACTCTACACCACATCCCCGTTGTTTGATGACACCTCAAAGCTTTTATAACTACGGTCTTTTGATTGTTCTGACCGCAAATCTAAATAATAATAACAAACATTTTAAGAAAAAAAGGTCCTCTGAATAATTCAGTGATCAGGCCCTAATAATAGCAATAACAACTTTACATTCTCATTATATATAATATGGTTAAAGTCATTCATGAACCAACTTCTTTTTTTCTTTTTTTACTTGTGTGCTCTGCTAAGCTTTGAGCCTGTTCCATAATTCTGTTCCATGATTCTGTTCCATAATTCTGTTCCATAATTCTGTTCCATAATTCTGTTCCATGATTCTGTTCCATGATTCTGTTCCATGAACCTGTTCATGAGTCTGTTCCTGTTTCATGACTCTGTTCCAGGAGCCTGTTCCTTCGACGTGTCCCATCAAAGATGTTTTATTGCGAAGATCACCACATCGCATGTTCTCCGTGTCTCACTCCAATCTCATAAACGCCGGCCGTCCAATTTACCCCCCCCCCCCTATCCAAAACAAAAACTCTTCGGATCTACACTGTTCACGTGGATGACCTATTTTAATTTCAAAACGGCGAATTTCACCGAAAGGTGACAAGTTTGCAGGTATGAGAATATACCATTGGGGTACCCCCTCCCCCCCCCCCCTATATTCTTCTCGCAATCCAATCAGAGCAGATTTGGGATTTCTCTTAAAGAGACAGAACGGAGAGTTTGCCCAGTGTTTTGCTTTCATGTTGATGTTCCTGATGTTGTATCTTTCATGTAGATGACACAAAATCCAAATGGACAGGATGTGGTTGCCTTGACTTTAGTGTTTTAAAGGGTTAGAACACAGCAACCACACACACTGACTGATCAAGGCAGCAGAAGACTCACACGGTGCGTGTTCTGTGAGGTAAAATGACTGGTTTTGTCTGGTTGCTTTGAATAGAGCACAGAAAAAGAGAAATGTATCGAGTGCAACCGCCCAAAAAGAGGGCCAGTGTTGTTCTTGGAGACTAAAATGTGCACAGAGAGAAACTATTTGTTCTAATTGTATCAAGGCTGCTTCTTCAATACAACAAACAAAGTTATAGACCGAGCAGCGTTTACCCAAAACGTTCCTTCCTTTGTCACGGAACTGCACAGAGCTCCAGTCTGTTCTCACTTAAAGCCGCTGTGGACCACCCTGTGCCGGGCAGCACCGCGGGTCACCCTGGCCTTTAGGGAGACTTTGAAGGTGAAAGTGGCTTCGGCCTTGCAAGTAGAAGGAGTGTGAAGAGCCCCTTAAACAGAACACAACGGCCCCGACGCGCAAACGACCCTTTAGGCTACTCAAAATAAAAAGAGCACGCACTCTAATGAACGTATTCATATGCCTGAGATAATACCAGACCAGAGATAATACCTTCCTCCAAGCAGAAGATAACACATGGCTGGCTTGTAATGCACTAAATAAGACGGGAAAACCTTCCCCTCGTGATCTGTAGCGGACAAAATCGACACACGACACACGGTGAAGCAGACGTTGGAATGAATAGTTCTCCTGTTGCCAGATAGAGGAGATTATAATGATCACATACTCCACTCCACAATTTGGGGTTATTTAAGATTAATTTGACCGGCCGGTGTAACGCTAATAAAAAGCACTAATGAACTGCAGCCCAGAAACTCTTACCTGCAAAGTCATGGCTCAAATTAAACTCCTCATTAAACACTTAAAAATCCAAATGAAAAACGAGTGCGCTTAACAGAGGAGTCTCTCACCTCTACTCTGGATGCGCACATGCCTTTTACTACCACGGTGAGACAGTACGGAGCAGTTAGGGCTGAGGCGACCTGGCTGATATGCAAATGTATTCACCTGACCGGTGGAGTGGCCATCAGTTATTCAGTGGCCAGGCAGCATCTGTGGAGAAACAGGCAGCTCGATGCAAACGACAGCGAGGGCCCGGCTTTGTTCTGAACCCGGGGAAGGAGGCCGCATTGACACGACATGCAAATACAAATACACCCAGATGTGATGGAGAAAAGAGAAGAAAAGAGATGACATCAAAGAGAGCTACAAGATGTGCCAGAAATGCAGGGTTTTTTGGAAACCTCACTTTTCGAGATTTTATTAATGTAGACGGAACTAAAAAATGCTTCATGAGGCAACATCTTCTATTTTGACTCTGATTCCCGTCCCTCTAAACCTATTTTATACTCCTCAGATCGCCTTTTGATTGTGTGTTCAATGCCTCTTCACACGTTTGCCAGATATTTTTGTCTTGGTTTTCCTCTCACCGACAAGAAATGAACATCTAAAGAGTTTGTGTATCAAAGAATATAAAAGGACCTGGTAGGTGTGTATTTTCTTTTGTTTGGTTTATTGGAAATACCCCGTATCATCTGGATCACAATAATTGCAACATAACAATAATGTCCAGAAGGTCCATACACCCTTACACATCTGGAATGAAATAACAGGCGGTACGAGTCCAAAGACTTAGTATTAATCGTTTCGCTCAAAGTCGACTTTCAAGCTTTTGCTCAGTTGTTCTGCCAACAATTAGTTGTCATGGAGATGACATCCATCCACTGAGGAAGACCACAAGTATGTGGTTGAAAGCAACTTATTGGACCTGATGTTCAGTTTTTTCTCTCCTTTGATCTGACGAGTTGGGCTACTCCGAGTGTAAAAGCTCTGGTTTGGAACAACAGCGCTAAAGAAATGTTGTTTGCTCTCCAAAACCTCGACTCAAAACTGGTGATAGCGGAACGAACAAACTTGTTTTTACCTTGAAGACATGTTGCGCCTGATAGAGGATATTTATTTAAACCCAATTCTTTTCTTTCTCTTGATCCGAAACATTTTAAACCAGAAAAGGTGATCATTACCTCCCTCTCCCAGGCCTCTCATTAAAACGACGTACACATGGAGCTCCAATGTCTCCTCCAGGTATGAGCTCCACAACAGGGAAGCATCCCAATCACACCAGACTGAAGTCAAACTTACCATGAATTAGCGAGTTCCTAAAAACAGGTCAGACCGAGCAGTCATGGCGTGAGGTAATCGGTTGCTGGACGATAGCAGGCTGATTGAGGGGGAGACCAAGCTGGTGGGCTGTCTGGCCGGCTGGAAAGAGCGGATGTGAAATGTAACCACTTCCTCCCCTTGCTTCCTTATTTGACCCGCTCCTCTTGTGTTTCGCTCGCCGTCCCCTCCTAGGCTTCCTCGGATCTCGGTGAAAGGCTCATTTATGGACGTGAGAGTACAGGGAGCGGTGAAGGGTCAGCATCTGAAAACGGGGGGGGAACGGTCAACATCACAATGGGATCGGTTTATTCTGCAAGTGAAATAGAAATTCAGGAATTTCTTTTTTGTTGAAAACCGCACGGAGATATCTCAGTTGCTAAAGTAATGACACAAGTGCACACTGGCCAATGCTGCGACCGGATTTTCAATTCACTACATACTGTGTCGCTGCAGACATATGATCTAATATCGGCTCCGTCAGCTCATATCAATTTATTGACACAAACATCTTTGACGAAAAAACCTCTCAATTTGGTTTGTGACCCGATTTGTGACTTTAACGTTGACAAATAAACGTGTCAGTGCTCTCTGGTGGATAAATGATGTCACGGTCACGCTGGTTAAAGGCTGACACGATGAGCTGATGAATTAAAAAGGTCTTTCGACAAAAAATAAATAAAGTTGATGCTGAAATGTTTCCCGTCCAGTCAAAATGTGTGTATTCGGTGCTTTGCGGTTTTCGTAAGTTATAAACACATCTTTGGCATCTCTGCACGACATCATTGTTTGTGACATGCTATGAGACAAAAGATCAGGAAATGAACCATATGCAGTATCACCCTCATCATCTTCATCACATGTCGCTGTCCCACTCGTCGTGAAAAGGATTAAGCTCATCGGGGGTGTCACGACCCAACACTCAGTCGGATGCCATTAGCCGCATTTAGTCTCTGAGGGAAACTGAGTCAGAGCCTGAAGGCGACGGAGCTTCCTGGGTCGCTCTCATGCCGCGTGTTTGCATACAGGAATTACTGTTCAAAGCGCCTCGCTTCCTCATAACAGAAGAAGTCTTCTCATGTTGACCTCAACACTGGAGACTCTATCTTATCAGCTATCACCAGTGGACTGCAACTTAGTGACTAAAATCGGGAAACAAGAGACATCGAAGATCTTTTCTTCATTTGTTTGTCAAACAATTGAGTGATTTTGAAAACTATGTATAATTAAAAAATCTTATTGATAGTGGGTCACAGCGTATTATGTTTCTGCGATGCCTAAATTACATTTTATGTACTTTAGTTGTTGTTTTTTTGCCTTTGATAGCAAGATAGCCTAAATCAAAACTAAGAGAAGTTACATAAATAGTAATAAGATAATGTCTTTAATGTATTTTTTTTAAAGTTCCTAAGCGAGAGAGGCTTAAAAACTAAACTTGACCTTGTATATTAAAAGTCTGTAAGGATTTTGCCTCGCTGTGTGCAAAGAGAAGGCGTTTGTGTTGTACTAGTAATTGTTTCAATTGCATGTCCCAAGAGGAAGATGGCCACAGTCACTCAGTAAGGCGCTGAGCTCGAGTTGAAATAATTAAATTAAGCCATTGACGGAAAAATAATTTGGAAAATACCGTTTTTTGATCATCGATTAATTGATTTTCCGACAATTTCTTTTTTTTAAAGCTTTTCAATTGTGAACATTTGCTGACTAGATGTGCTTTTTCAAACTGTCCATCTTTGAGTTTTGGTAAGTCAGACAAAACAAAACCTTTGAAGACGTCATCTTGGACTTTGAGATGATGAATTTTCAATTTTGCCCATCAGGCAATAACCGGCTGATGAATAAATAATGACAGGGACCGCTATTTGCAGCCCTAAAACAAACCAGACAACAGATGAGTCTAATAGACATTAAATCATCTTATTGATCACGTTATAGGCCAGACTCCACATAACAACAAAGGAATGCACACTCGAGCTGTGTTAACTCTGACAGAAGGACCAGGAAATCATTTTCGTCTTGGGAAACTGAAGTTTGCATCATAACATTTCTTAACCCTAAAAAACCACAAAACACACATCTCTAACACCAGCTGTCTTGGCTGGTATTGCATGAAACTATACAAGATGAATGAGATGAAATGGCAACATAACCCGGCCACTTGCACAATACAGAAACAACTTTATTTTGTGGCCTTCATCGAGGTCATCCTCCCTCTGACTCAACACACCCATGGGAGACTGCAGCGTGGGTGCTCCCTCAGCTGTGCACGACGCGAGCTCTTGACAGCAGAGGAACACACCAACACACAGACAGCAGCAGCAACAACAAAAGGTCGAAATAAGTCACGGCAGTGGCGAAATTAACTTTCAACAGGAGAAGACGGTTTCTGGACCGAGCTGTCGCGGCATCCGCCTGAAGGCCTGTTCATATCTTCAGACAACAAGTAAGCAGGCTCATCGGACCCTGCTATCTCCCTCTCCCCCTCTCTCTCTCGCTCTCTCTCTCTGTGCACTAGCTCTGCTGGCTAGCTGCTCGCGCTCGGTCTCGCGCACGGTCCGAACCATCTGAGCTCATCAGCCGCAGCTGGTCGGACCGGCCCGGAGAGGAGAGGAGATCCCCTCCCTGACACCAGGGAGTGATACACGGATTAGAGAGAGGTGTAGGGGAGGAGGAGGTGGGGTGCACAGCGCAGACTGTCGCAGACTGTCCCCCCTCCCTCCCTCCCTCCCCAAGATATCAAACACCACCCACTTTCTGCTCGCTAGCTTTAGCAAACAGCCCCGGAGATCCGCTATCTCTCCGCACCGCGAGAGGAGGAGGTGTCCGCTAGCGCCGTGCTAACGTCAGCTAGCCAGCCCCGTGCGGAGCGTTACCGCGGAGCGTTTGGCATCTTACCCCCTTCCGTGACGGGCTGTCAGTGTCCGTGGGCGGTGGGTGAAAAAAAACGCGATGTCCCGCTGCTTGTTTAACGACATCGTAAACGGGAATCCTGCAGTGAAATGTCCATCGCCGCTGTTTTTTCTGCCATCCGCCCCACTTCAGCACCGAACGCCGCCGAGCCCCTGGATGCACTGCGCAGGCGCGCTGCCACCGCTGCTCTGTGGCTGCTGCAGTCGGCGAGGAGATGCACCGCCGAGGCTCCGCAGACGGTGTGTAACGCACAGAGGGTCACGTTGCATCCCCGCTGCACTACGACTCCCGAAACGCAAGGGTTTCACTTCAAGTCGACATGAAACGTGTACAAGACAACACGAATAAACCCATCTTTCCCAATCCAATGAGATTGTAAAACACAGTCTGTCTGAGAGGATAACCACAGTAAGTGGGTAATAAAGTTCAGACGACCCCTATTCATACAAGAGGAAATGTGTCCTCAGGTTATAAGCCAGTAATAAAGGTTATAAAAAGCTTCTTTAAACTCACAAACACAATCTCCTGAAGTGTTATACATCAAATCACCTCAGTATTGGGAGTCATCTTTGTCTTTTACTCCTCTCGCCTGTTGTTGTTGTTATAGTTTGCCTATTCAGTGTGTTTATAATGACCATAACGTGTTTTATGATGTATGTATACATGTTATTTCATACCATGTTTACAGTATAATGGTTCTACAGTGTATTATATAGACATGTGGTTATTTTGTCATAGTCTGTGCATTTATGTCAATATCTAACAATGGATTTTCCCCATACATTAAAGGATTAATAAAGCACTTCTTTGTGTTCTTTTTTGTCTTGTTCTTTCCATGTCTCTCCTTATAAGCAGGCATGACAATACAGTTTCATATATTCTGAGGTGTTTTTAAATGAAAGCTGCTCAGTAGAAACTGTAAAAATAAGCTGCACAAGGGCTGTGGATACAAGAAGAGACTGTGAAGAGACTGTAAAATAAAGCTTCTGAGGTACAAAACAATCATTTTGTAATCGCTTTTTAATGGGCAATCATTTTGTCTAAGGTCAGACCGTGTGTCAATGTTTTTACAGTTAAGGTCTATTTGAGACCAAAACCAATTCCTGACATGCGGAAGATTGATAATTCTAATCATGACTTAATGTTTCCATTCATTAATTTTTCTATTCATCCATTCATCGCCATATTATTAGAAATCTTTCGACACAAAGTGATCCAGAGTATCGTTTTCTTTTTTACTTATTTACATTTCGGAAGCTTGAACAGTCATGATTATTTCCACAACATTAACTCGAGGGTATATATTGGTATTGTTCCACTTTGTCAATTTGCATCTGCAGCGAGAGTCGCCTCAGCAGGGACGACTGTGCAAACTATATGTTCCTCCCGTTAACACAGGGGGGCATCACAACTCTGCTCTCTTTCTCTCTTCCACAAACACACACACACACACACACACAGTTTCGGGGGTGCAGATAGACCACAATCTCATGGATTGGTGCTAGAAGGCACAACAAATAGAGGAACTGAGGTTAGCATGAAAACCGTCCTGCAGTGGATGTAATTACTATATGTATCTGGTGTCTGGTAATTCGTCCTCTTTATGCATGCACATTTAGGTGTGAGGAACCTGTGGGAGGATCATGGCAAAGTTCATGACAAGGAAGCCAAAATGGAAAATATGTGTATGTTCCCTGACACCATTGGGTTAAAAGGGATCTGAAGGGTCTGGGATCAAATCCTGTTTTCTTCACACGCTGAGGAGTTCTGTGCTGATTAGCTTGTGAGAAGGTCAAGAAGAGCGACAAAAGCCGTACTCTGCTTCATCATGGCTCTAAACATGCAGCCGCGTGTTCTCTGGCAGAGAGGGAAACATCCAATAATCAGGTGCAGGAGTGTCTGAGGGATTATTAACATTTAAAAATTACCATGTCTGTGCATCTGGATTCAAATGCTTGGGATTGGGCAAAAAATGTGTGTGCCAAAAATGTTTGTGTTTGTAAAGGAATCATACGTGTAGATGCGCATGTGGGTTTGAGGAAATGAGATCTAGGGGCAGCTTTGGAAACACAACAGTTGTAAAGATATTTCAGTCTGGATTAAATTGGTGGCTCAATTGACTGATATTGCCTTCCCCAGAGCCCCTAAACCTGCAGTCCAGGACACAATCTTTGCTCGATGACTTTGCCTGTGGCGTTAATATCTCTCACCCTGTGTTCAATTGTCTTTGTGTGATTTATCAAACAAATTTCTGCAGACAGCCTTCTGGTTTTTTTCTTTTCTGCCTGGCGTTCATTAGTATGATGTGTGGGGGCCCTGAGATACAGAGAAGGAGAGAGACAGATGGACAGACAGCGGTGCTGTTTGGAGCATTCATATTAATGCTCACACTGTTAAATAAAGCTCACACAAGACCAACCCTTACAGCTGACTAAGGCTTTGCTTCCTTCAGCGTATGTGAGCAAATATCTTCAATTTTAACTTAACATTGAACAAATAACCCACCTCATGAAATATAAATTAGATGGCTGTTAAAATTGCAATAGCTGCCTCTCACCCAATCTGTTCCATTGGAAGGCTTCTGTTCAGGAATGCATTCAGTCACATTTTCTCAGTGATGGAAATGAAGTCTGCCAAGGCGAGTGTGTGTAGGGTTTATACCTTTTTCATGAGAGGGAAAGATAATATTCGGCATCTGTCCATCACCTAGCTATAAAACAGAAGTGTTTTCTTATGTGTAGAGATTTTTAACAAGCTACACCCAATTCCAATTTATTGCAGCTGCTCAACACCATCTTGAGCCATGTCACGAATTCCCCACCTTCATCGTTATATTCATCCTGCTTACATGTTTCATTAACTCTCCTGTCATTCCAGATCCTGTCACCCTCACCTGATTGTCCCTCATTCCCTTCACCTGGTCCTCACGCCCTTCTCACCTGCAGCCCATCCCCTGATTAGTCCCTCACTATTTAGCTCCCTCACTTCCACTTGTCCTCTGCCAGATTGTCTTGTGTGTCACCGGCAAACTTTCCAGCGAATTCCTAGTGCTAGTTCTGATCTGCCTGTTACGACCCTGTTTGCCTGTTAACCCGACTTGAGATTTTTGCCTGCCCCTTTTGGGTTTGTTGCCCTGTTTGACGGACCACGCGGTTTTGACCCTGCCTGAAACATTAAGTAAAGAGCCTCCTCCTGCATTCCTGTGTTTGTCGTGCTTTTGGGTTCCAGTACCTGTAACCATTACAAGCCATCTTCTCCACTTTGAGTCGTTACTTACCATTTCTCAATTCAGATTTTTACTTCAACATATATTTTATGAATCCGACCATCTTTGTCCATGTGGTCTATACGGTCAGTCTGTCAACCACGTTGGTCCACACTGAAATATCTCAAGGACATGGATTGTAATGACATTTGATATGAATCTTTCCCATACAGTGTAAAGACATATGACTTTAGTCGTCTCCTGACCTCACCTTTGCGCCACCATGAGGTCAACTATTCATGATGAATTACCTGCAGAACTAATGACATTCCCATCAGCCTTAGCTGCACCTTGTGCTTTATTGTCATTACCTTCACATTGAAAATGCGGAAGGTTATGTTTTTATCGCCGTGTATTTATTTATTTATTTGTATGCGTGTTCCTCGCATAACAAAAAAAGTTTAAAACCAAATCGCATGTAATTTGGTGGGATGATTGGTTATTATCCGGGGACCATTTGATTAGATTTTGGGATCGATAGGGTCAAATGTCAAGGTCATGAAAAGGTCAAAATCGTCTTGAATCGCATGAAATTTGGTGAGATGATTGGTTATTATCCGGGGACCATTTGATTAGATTTTGGAATCGATAGGGTCAAGGTCAAGGTCATGAAAAGGTCCAAATCTTCTTGGATCGCATGACATTTTGTGGGATGATTGGTTATTACCAGGGGACCATTTGATTAGATTTTGGGATCGATAGTCAAAGGTCAAGGTCAAGGTCATGGAAAGGTCACAATCTTCTTTTTACCATAGCACAGTAAATTTTTATCCAATTGGCATGCAACTAATGCCAAAATGTTCATAATTCAATGCCCAATCTTGTGATATGCGAATGTATGCGCTCTACCGAGTGCCCATTCTAGTTAACAAATGTTAGCGTGCTAACACACAAAGTTAAACGTGAACATGGTAGTACATGGGGCGACTGTGAGTCAGTGGTTAACAGGTCTGTCTTTCAATCAAGGGGTTGGCGGTTCAATCCCCGCCCTAGTCGATATGTCCTTGAGCAAAACACTTAACCCTGAAATGCGGCGTGTAGCTGTGTCTACGGTGTATGAAAATCTAAATGTAATGTAGTGAACATGGTAAGAATGAGACTTGCTGGAGCATGGCACGTTTAACGACTAGGGCAAGGTGTTGCCAGGTACCTCATGTTCCTTCCAAGGTATGGTCCGATGGTAGATTTGGGGATTTTTTTTAACGCAGGTAGAAAAATGCAAAAAATGCAAAGAAAGTGTGTGCAACATCAGTCCAAGCATACTGTTATTTATAGATATCCTGGTAATATGTGCAAAATCTGTTGCAGTTTCCCGATGGGGATCTTATCTCGGTGAGATGGCGTGACAGCTCTGTAATTGCCCCTTCAACGCGACCTCCCGCAGTCTGCACGCCGCTGTGCTCAGGCCTGAATTGCATGCCAGGATACAGGTGCAATTTTACTTATATTCTATATTACTATACGGTACCAGATGCATGTGGTATGATATCACTTTATCTGTGATATTGTTACGAGCTCAGACACTTAGGAAGTAGGACCCAATTGCACGACCCGGGAGACAGAGATAAAGTATTTGTAAGTACTTTATTTTTCGGTTCTGCAGTGAGCAAAATGAAAGCGCTCACGTAGTGAGGGATCAAAAACTTTTCAAGAGCACAACATAACCCGACCTGATCATGGCAAAAGACCAGACGAACTGACAAGGAACACTGGGAGACAGGGGAATTTAAGCACATGGTAACAAGACACAGGTGGGACCAATCAGGGCGGGTCTGACACTGATGAGCATAGGAGACAGGTGTGATGACAGGTGAAAACAATCAGGAAGCCTGGAATGAGAGAAAGCGAACATAAATGACATGAACCTCTCTAGCATATCTGTCGGTGCACAACAGTACCCCCCCCTCTAGGGCCAACTCCTGATGGCCCAGGCTGATTGTAAAAGTCGTGGATAAGAGTCTTGTCTACGATAAATGAAGCAGCTATCCAGCTTCTAGCCTCAGGACCGTAACCCTTCCAGTCTACCAGGAATTGCTTGCCCCTCCCCCTATTACGGACCTCCAGTAGCTTACGGACCTTGTAAACGTCACCCCCTTCAAAGAACTGGGGCGGTGGAGGGGGCTTGGAGGCGGAACAAGTCTGCTCTCACACACCGCTTGATTCTACTAACGTGAAACGTTGGGTGCACTCTCAAGGTCCTGGGGAGTTGCAAGCGTACCGACGCCGGGTTGATGACTCTGGACACTGGAAACGGACCCACAAATCTCGGAGCCAGTTTCTTTGAGGCGACATGGAGTGGTAAGTCTTTGGTAGAGAGCCAAACCTTTTGGCCTGGACTGTAGGAGGGAGCGACCCTGCGATGAACGTCCGCAACAGCCTTCATCCGAGCTGAACTTCGGAGAAGAGACTGGCGAGCACCAGCCCAAACTCTGCGACAACGTCTGATCATGGCATGTGCCGATGGAACCATCACCTCTTCCTCGTTGTTAGGGAAAAGTGGAGGCTGGAAACCATTGACACAATGGAATGGAGAGAGACCTGTGGCCGCCGTAGGAAGGGTATTGTGGGCAACCTCGACCCATGTGAGGTGGTCACCCAGGTGGTCTGGTCCGGGAGACGAGACAACGTAGCGTAGTCTCTAGTTCTTGGTTCAGACGCTCCGACTGTCCATTTGACTGAGGGTGATATCCTGATGACAGGCTGACGGTGGCACCTATGAGTCGACAAAACTCTTTCCAGAAGGCGGAAATGAATTGTGGACCCCTGTCGGAAACAATGTCATTAGGGAATCCATGGATCCTGAATACGTGATTCATCATGACCTCTGCGGTGACTTTGGCAGAGGAAGCTTGGTCAATGGGATGAAGTGAGCCATCTTTGAAAATCGATCAACCACTGTTAGAACCGTAGTCTTGCCTCTGGATGAGGGAAATCCTGTCACAAAATCCATCGAAATGTGTGACCAAGGACGATGGGGAATCGGCAGCGGCTGGAGCAAGCCCATCTTAACTTGAGATGAGGTCTTATTACACGCACACACCGGACAAGCCGCTACATACTCGGCCACATTTTTCTTCATGGATGGCCACCAGAAACGTTGTTGAATCCTGAACATTGTTCTTGCTACTCCCGGATGGCACGAAAGCACAGATGAGTGAGCCCAGTGGATGACCTTGGAGTGAAGAGCCTCAGGAACAAACAGCAGATTGTTGGGACACTCGCTAGGCGCTGGATTCATGACATTTGCCTCTTTAACGTCTGACTCCACTTGCCAGGAAAAGGCTCCGATCACCCGGTTAAGTGGAAGGATGGTCTTGGGCTCTACCGCAAGTGGTTCGGGATCGTAAAGACGAGACAAAGCATCGGGTTTTTATTCTGAGACCCGGGACGAAAAGAGAGTGTGAAGTTGAATCTACTAAAGAAAAGTGTCCACCTGGCCTGACGGGAGTTGAGACGCTTAGCCTTTCTTATATATTCTAGATTCTTGTGATCTGTCCAGACTAAAACGGTTGCTCTGCACCCTCTAGCCAGTGTCTCCATTCCTCGAGGCAGCTTTTACAGCTAACAATTCCTTGTTTCCCACGTCATAATTCCGCTCTGCCGTTGTCAACTTCCGCGACAGGTAAGCACATGGATGCATCTTGTTGTCTTCTGCAGAACGTTGAGACAGTACTCCTCCAATTCCCTCATTGGAAGCATCCACCTCGACCATAAACTGGCGCTGGGGATCTGGAATGGTGAGTACGGAGCTGATGTGAATCTGTCTCTCACAAGTTTCAAAGCAAGTTCCGCCTGGGGGTCCACTTGAAGGAACCTTAGGAGAAGTCAGAACATGCAGAGGAGCAGCAACAGAACTGAAATTCCTAATAAACTTCCTATAGAAGTTAGCAAATCCTAGGAACTGCTGAACCTTTTTCCTGGAGTCTGGTGTGGGCCACTGGGATACTGCACTGACTTTCGCAGGATCCATTTGGATATGATTAGGTGAGACTATGTATCCTAAGAAAGACACCTCTTCTGTGTGGAACTCGCACTTCTCTGCCTTGACATATAGCTGATTATCCAGTAGTTTCTGCAAAACTTGGCGGACATGGTTAACATGAGATTTAGCGTCTGGGGAGAAAATCAGTATGTCATCCAGATACACAAACACTGAAATATTCAAGAATTCCCGCAGAACCTCATTCACAAAAGCTTGAAAAACAGCCGGTGCATTGCACAGTCCAAAAGGCATTACCAAGTACTCATAGTGACCATTCTGAGTGTTGAATCCAGTCTTCCACTCATCCCCTTGTTTTATTCTAACCAAGTGATATGCATTTCTTAAATCCAACTTGGTGAATATCTTGGCCGTGTGAAGCAGTTCAAAAGCAGATGACATGAGTGGCAGAGGATAGCGGTTCTTCACCGTAATGTCATTTAGTGGACTGTAGTCTATGCAAGGTCTCAGAGACCCGTCTTTCTTTCCCACAAAAAAGAATCCCGCTCCGGCTGGAGATGATGAAGGACGGATAATCCCTGATTTGAGTGAAGAGGAGATGTATTCATCCATTGCTGTTCTCTCAGGTCTCGAAATCGAGTAAAGTCTCCCTTGGGAATGGGGCTCGGTAAGAGATCAATGGGACAGTCAAAATCTCGGTGAGGAGGTAGCGACAAGGCTTTAGACTTGTTAAACGCTTCTTTTAAATCATGGTAACAGGAAGGTACCTTGTGTAGATCAGGATAGTCAGGGTGATCTATAATGATCCTACTAGAGTCTGTTGGTGCATTAACAGGTTGCAGTTTACACCTGCCCTTACAATCCTCTCCCAGTCTATAACTTTCCTGAAGGCCAGTCTATGTGAGGATTGTGGATCTTCAGCCAAGGAAACCCCAAAATAATCGGGTGCTGAGTCGACTCAAAATATGAAATTGCATGCTCGGTATGGTCCTTATTTATAGTAATCCGTATGGGCTCAGTGCAATGGGTAACTGTGAACAACAAGCGGCCGTCTAAGGCACTGGCACTAACAGGATGAGATAGCGGGACAGTCTTTATTTTAGCTGTTTGACTAGGCCCCAGTCTATAAGGCTTTCGTCAGCCCCTGAGTCTATTAACACACCCTGGTCAATGGTCTGATTGTTAATACAAATGTCTACCTGAGTAACAGGTCGAGGAGGGAAGTCTGCGGAAACTTGCTCACCAGCGCCCTCCTTTTGACTGGTGAGCACGATCTTTCCCGGCATGAAGCGAGTTGATGACCCGGCTGGCCGCAGTAGAAACAGCAACCTCCCGTGAGACGGCGCTGCCTCTCCTCCAGAGAAAGCCTGGTTCTTCCAAGCTGCATGGGTTCACCGGAGTCATTCGGAAGTGTAGTCCTCTGATGGTCCGGTAACATGAGCTGGAAATCCTCCGCTGGCGGCGCGACCTCCGAGGCGAATTCTGGAAGCTGGGAATAACATCTCGGTTGCGTCGACGCCCTCTCTCTTCCGAAGACGGCTATCGATCCGGATGGCCACAGCGATGAGGGATTCCAGATCCCGGCTGTCTCCAGTGGAGCCAGCTGGTCCTTTATCGGTTCCGAAAGTCCTGTCATGAAGGCGTCACGAAGAGCCGGAACATTCCATCCGCTGTCCGCTGCTGCTGTACGAAACTCGATGGCATAATCAACCACCTGACGGTTGAGCTGACGTATTTGAAACAGTCTTCTGCTGGCCTCCGTAGCAGGCGATGAGTGGTCAATAATGCGCCTCATAGTCTCTATGAAATCGGCCAATGAGTAACATAGTTCGGTGTCTCTAGACCATTCTGCAGTAGCCCAGGCTGCAGCTCTTCCCGTTAAATGAGACACAATAAACGCCACTTTACCATGCTCAGATAAAAGGCTGCTGGGTTGTGTTGAAAATGCAGATCACACTGTACCAGAAAGGCTCTGCAATTCGAAGAGTCTCCGGAAAATCTCTCCGGAAGAGCCAGCCGTAACGGGAGGAAACAGCCTGACCTGGGTCGTCAGCTGGAGTATTGACAGGCAAATTCTCAGCTGTGGATGACGTCACCAGAGGAGCAGTCTGTTGATGAGTGAAAAATTATTCATTTGGGCAACCAGTTGTTGCATCTGTGTAGCTAATTCTTCCTGTACCCCGACCTGGCGCTCTCTCAGCTCTTGTATTTCCCGGCTGACTTTGTCCAGTTTTTCCTCGTGATGAAAAATCGTCACGCCCTGTACCGACAGAGCGGCGTGAAGCGTTCTTGGGTCGGCTGGGTCCATAATGTGGTCAGTTCGTTCTGTTACGAGCTCAGACACTTAGGAAGTAGGACCCAATTGCACGACCGGGAGACAGAGATAAAGTATTTGTAAGTACTTTATTTTTCGGTTCTGCAGTGAACAAAATGAAAGCGCTCACGTAGTGAGGGATCAAAAACTTTTCAAGAGCACAACATAACCCGACCTGATCATGGCAAAAGACCAGACGAACTGACAAGGAACACTGGGAGACAGGGGAATTTAAGCACATGGTAACAAGACACAGGTGGGACCAATCAGGGGCGGGGCTGACACTGATGAGCATAGGAGACAGGTGTGATGACAGGTGAAAACAATCAGGAAGCCTGGAATGAGAGAAAGCGAACATAAATGACATGAACCTCTCTAGCATATCTGTCGGTGCACAACAGATATCCATGAGGAAAAGGGCAACAGAGCTCATAGGGGATGTTTTAATTTCTGCCGCTGCCAAAAAATCTCAATCCACTACCTCGGTGGAGTATTGCTACAATCCATTTCAGTCTGAATGCAAAAACACGCTCATATATCTTCGCAGGAGGCTTTAATAAATGATGCATCCTACATTATAGATGTATCTTACAACATATTGACAGGCTGTAGCAGGGAAATAATTAATCGTATACAACACTGAGGCTTTTTCCAAATAGGAACGGAGCAACATTTTCTCACCACTCATAACCCTCCGGTCTCCCTGCAGTGAATATTCTTTGACCAAAAAAGCTTCTACTTTGTAAGAGTTGATGGTGTAAAATATGAAGTAGCAGCAGGGACAGTCTTTACCAGAGATGCAGCGGGAACAATGCCTGGGCTTTCAGCTTTAGAGATAAACTAACACCATATTTATTCTGTTTTGATGCTAAAACTGAAGCATATTATGATAGGACCATTTATTCTACACCACAGAGCAGATGGTTAATTGCTATAATCAGCAAAGAACTCCCCAGTACTTGCAGCGCTTTACTGGCTTAAACCCATAGGTTGACAGTTTAGTATTGCTATGTTTTAATGCAGTCTTGTCAAAGCGTAAAGTAGAAATTAAAAGCCAGAAAAATTGGAATCAGAAACGTTTTTTTTTGCCAAGTTCATTTGCCCATACAAGTAATTTGGCTTGGTGATTGGCGCAAGACAATGAACACATTGCAACAGCATAAGACGTCATTTCAAAATAAATCATGATAAATAAACTAACAAGTAAACCATACAAGAGTGTGTTCAAATAAGTCTGTTATTAAAGTATTATGTGTATTTAAAATGAAGAGTTGTGCAGATATGTGTGAAAGTATGTATTTGCCCTGGTCTGCTGGGTGTAAGCTATGCAGGTGAGAAAAACCAGCAGGGTTAGCGATGGCATAAAAACAAGATTAAGTGGTAAACACGTGGCTCTAAAATGGGATTACACCCACTTTTAATTTACAGTCTACGGTACAAACTTAAGTTACACAACAAACTTATTTTAACCCAGTTGTTCTTGAGTGTTTTTTTTTACATTCCTGCCATTGGAGGAAGAAAATGTCCGTTAACTTTCAAAATACGCTGATAATTTATAGCAATGGGATTGCTGTCTTAATTGTGAAACCTGAGAAAATAAGGGTCCAGTTTGAGCAAGATTAAAAACAACAGATTTAAAGGAACAGTTCTTTTTAGAGGTTCAACTTTCCGAAAACTTCCAAACATTATACTCTCCGGCAAATTTTTAGATTACAAGTATATGTTTTTTGTGAAGGGTTGACATTTTTATCTGACAGCGTTGATATACAGCTACGCCGCAGAGCGGAAGGTTTTCAGAGAAGTCTTGAAGTTCAGTTCCATCGCAAAACACGATGAGCTGATTCTCTGGAGCTGTCGTCTCTCATCATGCTTCTTTGAAATGTCAAAACCTGTCTACTACAGAGCATGCACATACACACACATGCACACACACACGCACACATACATACACATACACACACACAAACACACACACACTGACATGCTATCTCTGTTTAGCCCTCACTCTCTCTCTCTGAGACTTTGTCAAACCTCCCTAAAACTACATTAAATAATTAATCTTCATTGCTCTAAAGCTCTGCTTTATATTCATCATTCATTGAGTGTGCCAAGAGACACTCGGAAATATTCACCAGCATTTAACAAAACAATGAGGCTTTCCATCTGCTCATGGATGATTACCAAATTTGAAAGATAGATTTTTTTGTTGAACGTCGCAGTTTTTTAAATTACACTTTCTATACACAGAATAACAGACATGGCAATTTATGTAAAATTAGTCTTGGGTAATGGGAACTCTTATTTCCTCCCGAGTGCCTTCAAACTCCCTAAAACCCACAACTCACAATGGCTTTCCCTGAATTGAGTTGTTACCAGTATTCATGATCCTCAGAGACAAATAAAACATAGTGTTCACTCTTTAGCATGTTTTCATCCACATGTAAAGGTAGATGGATTTTAAGCGGAAATTTATTATCTTTTACATTTATTATCACTTTCATAACCAAACCGACGTATTAGGGCCATTGTGGTTAAATGCTAAATAATAATTACAGAGCAGGGGAAGGCGGTAGTATTCAGAGAAGTATTCAGTTTTTCAAAGAGAAAAGGTCGTAAATGGATGAGAAAGAAATGTGGATATTTAGTCGGATTAAAACAGGGGGACACGAAACTTTTGGACAGGGAGAAAGCAAATCACTATATTTTACAAAATGTTAAACTAGTTCTAGAAAAGCTTTCAGTGCATGTGCGCTGTTGTGAATCCAGTGTATTTTACATAAGTAGGTGTGTGTGTGTGTGTGTATGACACAAATAAAGATAGATAAATCGATATCGGACATTAACCTACATGCTTCATCACAATTTAAGAAATATAATGTCAACCACCAATTTGTTAAAGGTCACATATCTTCATGGTTCAGAATTCCGGTTATAGAAATAAAATACTTAAGATGTCTTACAAATCTTTGGGTTTTGATGACTGCGACTTTGTTTCCTCCTTGTTCGAGGTCCCACAGACCCCATCGCTGCATGTGTATAAATAATAATAATAAAAGGGAGAACTATGTTAAAATGGACAGAATAAAAACTACCTCGTCAGAGACACAGAACATAAAAGCATGCAGAGTAAATTAAATGTATAACAGCAGACACAGCCAAACAACAACAACAGACATACATGCAGGTAGTGAATGGTCGACCAGCAAAGTCGAGATATACGGAGACCTGACAACAGACAGGTAGTCATCAACAGACAGACAGAGACCTGACAACAGACAGGTAGTCATCAACAGACAGACAGAGACCTGACAACAGACAGGTAGTCATCAACAGACAGACAGAGACCTGACAACAGACAGGTAGTCATCAACAGACAGACAGAGACCTGACAACAGACAGGTAGTCATCAACAGACAGACAGAGACCTGACAACAGACAGGTAGTCATCAACAGACAGACAGAGACCTGACAACAGACAGGTAGTCATTATCTTTATCATTATCTTTGACCTTGTTTGCAAAGAGCCTCTCTGCATGGATACATAGTCTTTTTGCTTGCCAGCAGACCAGTAGAATATCATAAGAAACCATTCAAAGATATTTGAATAAAGTATACATCTATATATTTATCTATCTATAAAATAACTTTCATAGTGACAATACTTAAGTCTGCAGTTAGTTAGACTTCACAGAGGTATGTTAGTCCTCCTTTATGGAAAGTAACAGACATCTTATGAGACTTATTTGGATTTTGGAGATGTAAAAAGTCCTGTCTCTATCAGGCCCAGCCAGAGAGCGTCTGATTGGATTTAACCGCACAGAGGTAATCATTTTCTTCATCATTTCAAAATCACATTTATAAGCAATCCTCATGGCATTAGGAAATGAGGAGACTCTTAATGAGCTTTCTTCACTGAAATGGAAAAAGATCCATCCTGTCGGACCAGTTTGCAACATTTAAACTGAAATAAACTCGACGCGGTTGAAGCTGGATTTCTGCTGTTTTCTATCCACGGGGAACCAATGGAGAGGGAGATTACATTTTTCAATTAATTTATTTTACCTTCTCAGTGGTTCTAAGTACACTCATTTCCCTAATAGTCCACGTGATAATAGTTGAGTGTCATTCAATCTCTTCCCACCTCCCCCACCCCAATGTTATAACCAATGACTCATATACTTGTTGGTTTCCATAGCTACGCCTGTGTCTATCTCACCAGTTGGAGGGTTCTCTCCATCTCCTCTTTCTGCCTATTATCTTTCCTCTTCCTCTCATGTTCCTGTCTTCAATTCTTCCTCTTTTTTACACCCCTTTCCTCTCCTCCTCAGCTCCTCCAGTCTTCACATAACACCTTTGACACAAAGGACTTGCAAATAAACAAAAGGTCAAGGAAAAAATTTAAAAACAGCCTGAGGTGCTGCGTTAGGCTTTTATCCTGCTGGTGAAATATTGTAGCTGAACTCTTCACACACCATCACCCTGTGATCATTTGGCCGCATGATCCCCTGGTCCAAATGAATTCTTGTTTGAAGATACCATCATTGTGAAGTTATAATCGTGATGTTATTTCTGCTCGCCATAATGACCTCTCTGTCCTTGTTAGCGGTGCAGTCCACCATGAAGGCGCTGCATTCAATTTGCCTTCACACATTTGAGGGATTTACAGGAAATGAGGCATGCATTTGATCCAGTTTTATCTTGTTTCCAACAGCCTCAGTTTACTGCACACTCGCCAAAAGAGCTGTAATAAGTTACTACTGAAGCGCTTCTTCACATCGAAAGCATTGAGAAAGTACATGAGTGGTCAGTCAAGTAAAGGTCAACCATGTTCTCGAAGTAGTTTTGTTTCCTCCTGACTTTGTGTGAAGACATTTATTTTGAAATGACACTGTGTGTAAGGAGTTAGGAGTGAAAATGAGTGATACAATGGCTTTTTCTCTAATTGATAAATCAATAATCTATGTTTAGAAATTTGTTTCCTCCTTTAAATAGGTGTACTGCTTGACACTTGATGTATTTTACTTTGGCTAACAGTCTGTTGTCAGTGTACATGTATATTTAACATTGGACCATGATTGGATCCAAAATCGTTTTTACATCACAAAATGCTGCTCGTACGTCGATAATGTGAAATCAGTCTATAGTGTGAAACTATATTTTGCAGGCGAGCTATTTTATTTTTTTATATCCTTTTCGTTGAGTCCAGAGTTTCTATTGGTGCTTAATTCAGAGATATAGTTGAATCCTGGGTGGTATTGACAAAATATTCTTAAATATTTAACATTACTCGAGTTCAGAATAACAACACGTTATCCCAATACACCGGACGTTTGTGTTAAATGTGACATACATAAAGGTAGCTTGGCTCACTGCCTCTGGGAATGCACTCTCATTCAAGATTTCTGGAAAGGTATTATTACAATTGTATCTATCTGTATCAACAAACAACTTCCATTATGTCCAAAACTCTGTCTTTTTGGGTGTTTCCCAGCTAACTGTACACTTAACAATCGAAAAAGAAGATGGTCACATTTTGCCTTCTTGAACTAAACATAAAATTGCAATGGCTTGGAAATCTGTCCCTCTACTGTTATTTTAATTTGAGTGACTGCTGAAAAACAGTCAATTATGCCCCAAAACTAACCATGTCACTGAGACCTCTATTTTATATTTCCAAGTGTCTTTATGTACTTTTGATGTGCCTTGTAATGATTTGTGTTTGTGTAATGTGGGGGGGGGAAACAATAACAACATTTGTCAAAAAAATAATAACAACACGTTGCAGATGAAATATGTCTCTGAGAAAAGTCCCTGGGGTCTATCTCCTCAAGTATAGAAACACACCTCATACAACAACACTTGCACATGTAATGGGTATTTCTGCATGAGAGAGGGGGGCTGGGACTCCCTGTGATTGCAATCAGAGCGAGCGCTTGTACTTTGCTTGTGATCAGAAAGTAAATCTACCAGAACAAGAGAACGTGTTGGCTGAATTCTACTGAAGGCTCCACCAGGCATTCAATTTAATACATGCATTCAATATCCACATTTATTCATTACATTGTGTTACATATTTTCATTTGTTGTTGATACAACTTCCACCTTCTACGCATCTCATCTTCTCTCCCGCATTTGCCTTCACCATCTTCTCCTCTTTCCCATGTTTGTCCCTTGAACCCTCTCCTCCTTTAGCTCCTCTCTTCCATTCTACATCCCTCAGCACAAAGTGTAATGTGCCAAAAAAGGGTGGGAGTGTAAAAAAGAACAACAGGTGGGAGGAAGGACGGTTGTAGGTCTTCTTGTCTGGTCTCAACACCCAAAGTGTAACACCCTGTTCAGTGTGTATCCCCAGTGTCTCTTGATTGTTTATTCCCTTCACCTGCCCTCAGCCACTCCTGTCTCTTGATTGATTAATTCCCTTCACCTGCCCTCAGCCACTCCTGTCTCTTGATTGTTCATTTCCTTCACCTTCTCTCAGCCACTCATGTCTCTTGCTTGGTTAATTCCCTTCACCTGCCCTCAGCCACTCCTCTGACTCCTTGAATACTCATGCCCTACACCTGTGGTTTTGCCCCTTATATATTCTCCCTTTCTTTCCCTTGTCCCCTGCCAGATTGTCATCATTAATTCCTGTTGATTCCTTTCATTCTTACCTGTGGTAGATTCCCCGTCTTCTTAGTCTCTTGACTTTGCCTTCGACCTGAGTTCTATGTTTAACTTTTTCCTCAGTAAATAGTTTTTCTTCCACTTTACCTGGACTCCTGCCTGGTTCCCCTTGCCTAAGCGTCCGCCCCATGACACCCGTGACACAAATAACTGTTAATATTAGGAAAGTCAAACAAGATTATTGTACCGTGGCTGAGTTTTATGCTGGAAAGCGATCACTATCCTGTCTCACGAATGAACAATTAGGAACAACATCGTCAAGAGCACTTCCTGAGTGCCTGTCAAAGTGTCTTAACTCGCTCTAATCCACAATCACAATAAATGCTTTTTTATAGCAATTAGGCGTAGTTGTGTTGTAACAACTGTTTGAACAGCTTTTATGGCCAACGGGACTGATTAATTACGTAAGATATGTCAGACTTAGTGAAGAAAATATACATTTTATTATTATTCACAGTGCAATTTGTGAAAATCAATGTCAGTTATCTATCCACGAAAAGTAAGATGGAAGCTATAATTGCGACAATTTTTGCTGTGAGGAGACCAAATGACTCCAGCCTTGACAAGAAAGAGGATGAGTAAATAAGTCCAGTGATCACACTCAGTGGCTTTTCTTTACTGTAATGTTCATTCTGAAACAGGCAGAATAGACATTATGTGAACGAATAACCTCTCTACCTTTCCGAGGACAACCTTGAATGCAATGTTCTACCTTCTCAAAGATCCCAACAGGAAATTGAATGAAGTCTTTGACAGTGACATGGTTACACATCCGTTGCTATTTCCTCTGCTCAACTGTTACCTTGGTGCAAGTCTCAATGAAGTGTGTCCTCTCTTCAATTAAAAAAGAATAATTAAAACTAGATGGATGATCTTCCTCTGAGTCCCGTCTGCATCACAACTGCCTCTGCATTAACTCTAACAACCTCTTTAAATGCAAATAAACTAATTAACTACTTCATGTGGAAAACATCTCCTGCAAAACATAGCATAAATCTCGCCTAGAGGCCAGCTGCGGCCCCTCGTCACTGCAAAGGCTCAAAGGCCCTCAAAACCACATCCTCTCAGAAGACTTCACACTTCACTGTCTGTGAAGAAGGGGCGGTCTGTGGACGTCTGCCTCACTTCACAAAACATTAAGCTGGAATTATCTTCTTTTAAAATCAGATGTTTTGCTTATGTGGGTTGGAGCAAATCAGCATTCTTAAAGCTCACTTATAAACGTGTTGTAAATGTGTCTAATCTGCACAGAAGCAGTGATGTGGGGAAACGAGGAGCAGTGTTTTGTATCTGTTGAGGGCAACATTATATCCCCCTGCCTACTCAGCCTGGTCTCATCCACCATTTGTAAAATAAATGGACCTTTCTGGTGCTTGCATGCAGTATATTGTTGGTTAAATGAGTAGAGAAAAATGTATTTGTTGTTAAATTTCAAATTGCGGGAAAAAAATAGAGATACCTCCTGGAATGAGAGGCAAATGTGTGACGATAAGACTAAAGTCATGTATAATGTCATTATCATCAAACATAGCTTCATAGCCTCCCTTCCCGTGAAGAGAATGAGTTTGTTATCATCGTGCAAACAAGTCTACGAGTCCACAGCCATGTTAGTGGCTCTGTCTAGTAGCAGTTACGCTGAATCGCTATAGAAGTGATGATGTTTGGGAAGTATCATCCTTTCAATGTTAACTATCCTAGTTTAATGTGTTAACCTGCTAACATTAGATAATTGGCATTAAACAAAGGACAGCTGAGGGAGCGTCATTAGTTGTTCTGCTATTTGGTCATAAATCAAAGTATTGAACCATTTAAACTATTCACCTGATGATCATGCTCGGAAGAATGCTTGGTACAATTTATCCCGAGGGAGACATAATAGTGTTCGTCCAAAATTGCACGTCAAATTATCTGTTAATTGATGACATATCAAAAACTCAAATGATCAACTTTCTAGTAAATCTGGAATCGTCAGGGGTCCAACATAATGCGCCCGATGCATCAGTGAGGTCGATGTTGAGATATTTCAAAAGATAAGTGAATGTTTGGACCTGCTGGTGGCCCTAAAGGAACGGTCAGGATTACCCAATAAATCATTGGGAATCATTTTCTGGACACCATGAAAAGCAATCCGTCTAATAGTTGCTGATATCTGTCCGTCTGGACTGCAGCGGTGGGCCAACAGGCATTGCCAGGCCGCCAAGGAAGCTAAAAAGTAATGTTAGGCCTCTTCTTCTATAAAGAAAAGAATAGTCCAAATGGTATTTAATTGTCCATTAAGCCGGTCACAGAGCGCACTGAGTTATTTAAAGGAAGAAGTACTGAGGTGTGTCGGTCTTCATTGTTATAAAATGTATGCTTTAACTGTACACATCACCAGGGAAAAAGGGTTGCGATCACGCCGCTTAGTTGGTTAGAAATTAAATTAAAACATCTTGCACAAAATGTCAAATACATTCGTTATACCATGATGTGCATAGTAAAGTAACTGTTAATAAAAAGTGTTTTTTTCCCTCTTGTGTAGAGGAGCAATAAACCAAACGTTTCTATTTTTTATCTTGAGGTTGAACAGATCCTCAGATTTAGTTCATGATAATTGTTCTGATGAGACATGAAGTGAAGGTGCAGCGATGAAATCATAAATTCACTAAAGATCGGATTTTTGGTGCAGACGGTGACATTCTGCCACTAACTCTCATTGACTTTACTAGACAATTACGTGGAAACCCGTTGCCCAACATTCTTTCTTTGGGACCTAAATGCCTCGACAAGACGAAGACTGATGATCAACGCTTTCATAGAATTCCTAACCTGTCAGGGATGTCGTAGAGAGAGAGCGAGAGAGAGGAGACCTATACACCAACAACTCTTCCAATGAAATATTTAATTCTTTGATTACAGGTTATACCCACGAACAGAGCGACAAACACAAACACAAACACAAACACAAACACAAACACAAACACAAACGGTACAACGCCACACTGGTGAATGAGACACAGGGTTTAAATGCACAGGGAGGTGGAGGTGATTGGACACTGGGGAACGAGACACAGGTGGACACAATGAGGGCGGGGCCAGCAATCACACAGGAGGAAACAATCAGGACCAGGGCAGACAATCACAGGGAGACAGATGACACAAGGACTTCAAAATAAGACACAAAACAAGACAGAAACTCCGGATCATGACATAACCATGCATACCTGTAAAATACAGAGACTGCTCCACTATCACATTTCAAGACTAAATAAGCATGTTTTGCATCTTTAAAAACAGAGTACTACCTTGTATTGAACTGTTTCCCTCCATCTCAAATCTCTGTAGCTCTAAGTCAGCTGTGTCATTTGGAGGTACATGTTCTTCTTCTTGGGCCATTCCATTAGTTACACTATCAGAGACTGTTTCTGTCCTGAACATTCTCAATGTGTCTGTTTCCTTCTATAAGCTTTACATGTGGAGTAGGCTACTGTGAAGGAGAGTGAAAAAGCTTCACCTGTGCAGGGTGCAGGAAAATCACATAATCGACAGTGAAAGGTTACGTGTGCATCTTGACCTTTCTTGTTAATCTGAGATAAGTGGACTTGTGGAGCATCAATGGAGTTCAATCAGGAGAGACTGGTATTTAGAGTTTAACAAAAATTTATTAGAATTACATATTGAAATAGTGCGAAGTCTTTAGCGATTTGACTCCATCCTGAAGGATAAGCTAGGGGTAGAGATGCTGATATCTTCACAAGCACCTCTAGAAACAGAACAGAAGAAAACGTTGAGCTCCACTTTCAGCTCTACAACACAGTTGCAGACATTAAAATGTAAAAAATGTGCAAAAACCTAACAGACTAAGTTATTTCTGTTCAACATTCCACTCAATATTTCATCTAATTCGTGCACACAGCAAAATAGATTTAGTAATTCAATTCAATTCAGTTTATTTGTATAGCCCAATTTCACAAATTACAAATTTGTCTCGGAGTGCTTTACAATCTGTACACATAGACATCCCTGCCCCAAAACCTCACATCGGACCAGGAAAAACTCCCAAATAACCCTTCAGGGGAAAAAGGAAGAAACCTGCAGGAGAGCAACAGAGGAGGATCCCTCTCCAGGATGGACAGATGCAATAGATGTAATGTGTACAGAAGGACAGATTTAGAGTTAAAATACATTCAATGAATATGACAGAGTGTATGAATAGTTCATAGTAGGCATATTCCACGATGGAGACCTCCACGATCCATCAGGCAGATGGCGGTGGGGAGGAGGAGGGCGGAGTCTCAACAGTGGGCGGAGTCTCAACAGGACAGTGGCGTAGTCAGGGCAGGAATTCCACGACCCAGACCTCGATGATCCATCAGGCAGATAGATCTATGTCGTCTCATAGGGTCCGATGACCCCATGAGGCGTGAAGTCAAGGACTCCGGGAGAAAGCAGAGTTAGTAACGTGTGATTGAGAGATGAAAATTCATCCTTAAGGAGAGAAAAAAGAGGAGATAGGTACTCAGTGCATCCTAAAACGTCCCTCGGCAGCTATAAGCCTATAGCAGCATATCAAGGGGCTGGACCAGGGCAAACCTGATTCAGCCCTAACTATAAGCTCTGTCAAAAAGGAAAGTCTTAAGTCTACTCTTAAATGAGGTGACTGTGTCTGCCTCCCGGACTGAAGGTGGAAGCTGGTTCCATAGAAGAGGAGCTTGATAACTAAAGGCTCTGGCTCCCATTCTACTTTTTAAGACTCTAGGAACTACAAGTAGTCCCGCATTTAGTGAGCGTAGCTCTAGTGGGGCAATATGGTACTACAAGCTCCTTAAGATATGATGGTGCATCACCAATCAAGGCTTTGTACGTTAAGAGAAGAATTTTAAAAGTGATTCTTGATTTTACTGGGAGCCAGTGCAGAGCAGCTAGTGCAGGAGTGATGTGATCTCTTTTCTTAGTTTTAGTGAGAACACGAGCTGCAGCATTCTGGATCAACTGGAGGGACCTAAGAGATTTATTAGAGCAGCCTGATAATAAGGAGTTGCAGTAATCCAGTCTCAAGTAACGAGCGTGAACCAATTTTTCTGCATCTTTTGAGACAAGATGTGCCTGATTTTTGAAATATTACGTAGATGAAAGAATGCAGTCCTTGAGATTTGCTTTACGTGGGAGTTAAAGGACAAGTCCCGATCAAAGATAACGCCAAGATTCTTTACAGTGGTGTTGGATGCTAGGGCAATGCCGTCTACAGAAACCACATCACCATATAATTGATCTCTGAGGTGCTCAGGGCCGATTAAAATTACTTCGGTTTTGTCTGAGTTTAACATCAAGAAGTTGCAGGTCATCCATGTTTTTATGTCTTTAAGACATGCTTGAATTTTACCGAGTTGGTTGCTCTCCTCTGGTTTTATCGATAAATATAGTTGAGTATCATCTGCATAACAATGAAAGTTTATGGAGTGTTTCCTGATAATATTGCCCAAAGGAAGCATGTATAAGGTAAATAAAATTGGTCCAAGCACAGAACCTTGTGGAACTCCGTGACTAACGTTGGTGGTTATCGAGGCGTCATCGTTTACAAATACAAACTGAGATCGATCTGATAAATAGGATTTAAACCAAATTAGTGCCGTGCCTGAAATGCCAATCGACTGCTCCAGTCTCTGCAACAGGATGTCATGGTCAATGGTGTCGAATGCAGCACTAAGGTCTAACAAGACCAGGACAGAGAGGAGTCCTTTATCTGCTACCATTAAGAGGTCATTTGTAATTTTCACCAGTGCCGTCTCGGTGCTGTGGTGTTTTCTAAATCCTGATTGAAATTTCTCAAATAAACTATTATGATGTAGAAAGTCGTACAACTGATTTGCGACCACTTTCTCAAGGATCTTGGAGAGGAAGGGGAGGTTAGAGATCAGTCTGTAGTTAGCCAACACCTCTGGATCCAGAGTGGGCTTCTTCAGGAGAGGTTTAATAACAGCCACTTTGAAGGAGTGTGGTACGTGGCCTGTTAGCAGAGACACATTGATAATATCTAATAGAGAGCCGCCAATTAAAGGCAAAACGTCTTTAAGCAGCCTCGTCGGGATGGGGTCCAAGAGACAGGTAGACGTGTTCGAAGTAGAAACCGTTGAAGATAATTGGTCACGGTTGATGGGAGAATAGCCTTCCAAATATACACCAGGGCATACAGCGGTTTCCAAGGCCATTCCACTTGAGGACAGATTGGCACTGGTTAAGGGCAAGAGAATATTAATCTTGTCCCTAATAGTTAAAATATTTTCATTAAAGAAGTTCATAAAGTCATTACCACTGAGGTCTATAGGAATACTCGGCTCCACAGAGCTGTGACTCTCTGTCAGCCTGGCTACAGTGCTGAAGAGAAACCTGGGGTTGTTCTTATTTTTTTCTATTACTGATGAGTAATAGGCTGCTCTGGCATTACGGAGGGCCTTCTTATATGTTTTAAGACTATCTCGCCAAACTAAGCGGGATTCTTCGAGATTAGTTGAACGCCATATCACACAGTGGTTTTACAAAACATGAAAGTATAAATAGTGACCACTTAAAAGTGGGAGCACATCCATGCTGAGACAATACTCTTCTGTTGATGTAACCTTTTGATATAAAGGAACATTCATTGGTGCGTCCCATTGGTACTGCGAATGACGGTCGTAAACCCTGAGATGAAGGACGTTATTCATCTGGTGGAAACAGGCTCCGGCATCAGACCAACAGACCTGCAGTTCACTAAAATGTTCTGCATCTCCAACATTGCAAGAAAAATTGTCTTACTTCCTTCACAAATGACCCCTTTTAAAGAATGCAACAGAGAATAGAAAAGTATTTTTACTTCCTATGAATTAATCAAAAGCTTAAAACATAAAACATGTCTCTCAATGTCTCTCAATGTCTCGGTGGTACTGCCAGGAAGCTTAATGGCACATACTCCTAACATGATAAACACCCATGTGTCACACCTGACCTGATTCTACATTATCAACAGGTGTTAGTTTCTAAATGTTTTATTTTAATTACCATTAAGGTAATTTCATGTCTAAACATCGATCCGCCACAAAGCATATTATTGCTATTATTGCTGCCGTTAGTTTGGGGAATGATGGAGTTGTGTTGCATGAGGGTCTCATGTGTTCACCAACAATACTGCAGGGGCATCAGTGAATATATAAACTGTGCCGGCAGAAAAAACATTTTGATTGAAGCTCAGCAGAAGAAAAGACAGAAGAGTTTATCGTCATTTGCGTATGTGTGTCGGTTTGTGTGTGTGTGTATTTGTCTGTGTGTATTCGCCCTCATCAAGTTCAAGTTTTAAGTTTCAAGTTTCAAGTTTCAAGTTTCAAGTTTTTTTTATCCCCTTATACAAAAGCTTTATCGTTCGTGAAATTCTTCTGTTGAAATTTATGTATCTTAAAACACCGACAACCGGTAGAAGACAAAAAAGATAGAATGAGAACAAAAAAAACAAGTAAACACAAAAAAAGAAGAAAAGTAGTAACAAATAGTATACGTATATACAATAGATATATATAAAGCTCAAGTTTCAAGCCTTTTATTTTTGTCACATCCCTTTTATAAAAGTATATGTGCAAACAAAAACAGCAGTGTAAAAATAAAACAGCAGTAGATGAGAATAAAAAGAATAAATGAGACACAAAAAAGAAAGTATATCACAAAGAAAAAAACAGTATTAATAGAATACAATTAAAACAATGTAATAGAATACATCATGGCAATATATAATATATAAAATATACAATATATTATGATATAATATATATATATATATATACATATACATACAATGTAATAAAATATACACTTTTTGAAGTTTATATATATATATATATGTATATGTAATATATATATACATATATATATATATATAAACAATGTAATAAAATATACCATGGCCATAGATATTCACAGAATATGTTCTGGTGTGTAGTGTTAATGAGGGTCTCAGTCCTTGTTCAGCAGCCTGATGGCCTGACTGAAGAAGCTGTCCCTCAGTCTGTTGTCAGTTCGTTTGAAGCTGTGCACTTGATACCTGTCGCCTGCCTGACAATTAGAAGGGGGTGATGTTTGTGGCGGGGTGGTTATTGTCTTTCATCATCTTCATCATCCGCGTTTGGCGTTGGCCTGGCCACGCACCGCTGGCTTGTGTATATGTCCAGGATGGAGGAAGCTCACCTCTCAGATGTACTGTGCCCGTGCACCACCCTCTGCCAGTGCCCTCTCGCTCCAGGGCGTTACAGTTACGTCTGAGCCGGTGATGCAACCTGTCAGAACACTCTCGATGGTACTGGTGTAGAATGTTCTGAATAAAAGGAGTCGCCGTCCTTTGGGGACTTACCTCACCTCCAGCGATGTACTCAGCCGACCGCACCCCTCTGTAGTGCCCCCTCACGCCCAGCGGTGCAGTTCCCAGACCAGACGGTGATGCAACCTGTCAGAATGTACTGTGCCAACCGCACCACCCTCTGTAGTACCCCTCTACGGCGGCTCCAGGAGGCGGTGCAGTTCCCGGTACCAGGCAGGTGAACACTCCTGGGTACTGTGTACCGTGCTTTCACCCTCTGCGTGCCCTACGCTCCAGAAGTGGCAGTTCTCCGTCAGACGGTGTGATGCAACCTGTCAACACTCTCTCGATGGTACTGGTGTAGAATGTTCCTTAAAGAGTCATTGAGCCACTTCCTGGAACACATTAAGTCTCTTTGTGTTTGTGTGAACACATACATACTGTGAAGGGTCGTTGTTCTTTTCCAATATCGGCTTGTTGTTACGTGCCAGGGAACACTATTAGAGCTCAGAGAAACATCTCGCAATCTCTCTCCTTTCAACACAACAGCTCATTTGTCCTCTTTGGCGAAGCTGCATCTCCAGATGACTATTTTGTAATGTTTGCTGTGGTGGTTGCTTGAATATGAGCAGCCCATAACACTAAAGTGAGATCCAATGCTAATGTTGTGTTTGTTATTGCATCGTTACAGCCATTCAAGATGTCTGTGAATGTCCCTGCTCGCTTCTGTCCATCATTATATTCACCGAGAGCTCTCTCCTTTTCTCCGTTGCTCCTCTTTGCTCTCGGCCCTCAGACATCTTGTTGTCTCCTTGTTCTAAATGACTGCTGACCTCTGTCGCTGATGGCTTCACCCGGTAATCTGAGCCCAGATTTTTGAAAATGCTCTAAACCTGTTGTGTTTTGTGTTGAACTTCAGGACTGAATGTGAAGAAGGATCACAGAGAATACTGGTATATACCCGTATATATCAGTAATGGCAAGCATTGTCTTTATCTGTCCTATATTTACCATGTGGAATGTACATGAATCACTAATGGAACAATTATTTCACAGAATGTGCCACACAACATTGACATTATGATAAAGTTACAGATACATTAGAAAGAATGAATCAGGGTTATTCTCTTTTTTGTGTGACTTAAGTCACTAATACAAAATTATACTTTTAAAATGTACCCAAAATAAATATCATAACATTATATGTTTAAATTAAGGTCAAATGTAACTCAAATGAATAAAATAAAATAATAATAATAATAATTCATAAAAATACCACCTGCAAACAAATTGATTGGTGACGAAGGGACGGACATGCTGAAGGAAGATAAAAGTGTCAACAGTGAGTTTAAATCTAAAATGACGTTTGCTGCCTGGTGGGAATATAACAAGGCTTTCCATCAGCTCCAATCAGACACAAGACAGCCTGTTGACACATGTCGACAGGACGGAGACAATAAGATGGAGCGCTTCCTTTTAGGATTAAAGGACAATGCTGCCCGGGAATGTGTGTGTGCTGCTGCTCTGTGTGTGTGCTTGTTTATAAAAGCAACAACCCAGAGACACTCATGACTTGCGTGCACACAACTATAAAATATGGCTAAAGAAAAATGACCTTGTATGAGTAAAGTAAGTGGAGCTGAGGGATTGCTGAGTGTTGTTTCCATGGATACGGAAGCATACAATTCAACAGGATGACCTTCGTTGGTATATCTCGTCTGAAGGGTTTTAAGTTTGAACAGTATTACAGTATCTTTCGAAAGCAAACGGACGTTGAGTCACATTCAAGAACTGCTTGGAGTGTCGGATTAAACTAAACTGTATGCACAAGAGAGAAGTTAAATCTCTGTGGGACTCCAGTCAAACTACCTGGAGCCAAGCCACTGCACCTACTGTATATCCGTGAAGGTGTTAGGGTGGAGCGGATTTTGCACAAACGTTAAAATAAAGTGTATGCAGAAGACAGTCATGTACGTGTTCAGATGTGTGTCATATTCACATTCAGTGTTTGTCATCCTCGGCTGTGATTAAAGAACTCTTCAGATCCTTTACTTAAAGCAGCTATCATCAATATCTTCACAATAGCAATTACATAATGTAAATATGATAGCATCACCAGCAGCATTTTTTTCTATTGGATTCTGCATAATATTGTCATTTTGAGACACGTTAATGCTCCAGAAGAAACTCATTTTCTTTCAGATTTGATATTGCAGAAAAACAACATTGACTTCAAGCAGAGGGAACCGGAAGGGCAACAATCCTGCCTTTTATATTATTAAAAGGGGTGATGATGAACCTAACGTGAATTATCATCTGAATCTGCAGCTCTCTTTGGCTTGACGGTACTTTACTGCAAATCTCAGCTCTTGTTCCAGCTGTTACAAAAACGATAGCTGGAGAACATATTGGAGCATTCAGCCGCTAAAGAGACAGATAATTCCCTCAGGAGTTGATACACGATAGAGCTGAAAGAGAGAGGGAACTTCAAATGGATGATAATGTTGCTCTGTAACGGCTGCGTGGTAATCATTTGCTAACACGCCAGTCACATTTGTAAATAGATAATAATATGTCAATGTTTGGCTCATGGCTTGCTCTGCTGCCCCCAAGTGGGAAAACAAATCTGTTTCAGTAAAAGCAAGAACGACATGTACAAAAACTCCTTCACAAATTTAATCTTGAATCTATTTTGGACTGATTGGTCTTTAGTAAAAGTGCAGAATTCTAATCAGCAAAAAGTTTTGCAAAAAACTCATGTGGAATAGACCCTTTCAGAGTGTTTCATTAGTGTTATATTGTGGTCTTATTATTCATGATGCTTTAATGTACACTACCGTTCAAAAGTTTGGGATCACCCAGACAATTTCGTGTTTTCCATGAAAACTCACACTTTTATTTATCAAATGAGTTGCAAAATGTATAGAAAATATAGTCAAGACATTGACAAGGTTAGAAATAATGATTTGTATTTGAAGTATTAATTTTTTTCTTCAAACTTTGCTTTCGTCAAAGAATGCTCCTTTTGCAGCAATTACAGCATTGCAGACCTTTGGCATTCTAGCTGTTAATTTGTTGAGGTAATCTGTTGAAATGTCACCCCACGCTTCCTGAAGCACCTGCCACAAGTTGGATTGGCTTGATGGGCACTTCTTGCGGACCATACGGTCAAGCTGCTCCCACAACAGCTCAATGGGGTTGAGATCTGGTGACTGTGCTGGCCACTCCATTACAGACAGCATACCAGCTGCCTGCTTCTTCCCTCAATAGTTCTTGCACAATGTGGAGGTGTGCTTTGGGTCATTGTCCTGTTGGAGGAGGAAATTGGCTCCAATCAAGCGCTGCCCACAGGGTATGGCATGGCGTTGCAAAATGGAGTGATAGCCTTCCTTATTTAAAATCCCTTTTACCTGGTACAAATCCCCCACTTTACCAGCACCAAAGCAGCCCCAGACCATCACATTACCTCCACCATGCTTGACAGATGGTGTCAGGCACACTTCCAGCCTCTTTTCACCTGTTCTGCGTCTCACAAATGTTCTTCTGTGTGATCCAAACACCTCAAACTTGGATTCATCTGTCCATAACACCTTTTTCCAATCTTCCTCTGTCCAATGCCTGTGTTCTTTTGCCCATACCAATCTTTTCTTTTCATTGGCCAGTCTCAGATATGGCTTTTTCTTTGCCACTCTGCCTAGAAGGCCAGCATCCCGGAGTCGCCTCTTCACTGTCGACGTTGACACTGGCGTTTTGCGTGTTCCATTTAAAGAAGCTGCCAGTTGAGGACCTGTGAGGCGTCTATTTCTCAAACTAGAGACTCTAATGTACTTGTCTTCTTGCTGAGTTGTGCACCGGGGCCTCCCACTTCTCTTTCTGCTCTGGTTAGAGCCCGTTTGTGCTGTTCTCTGAAGGGAGTAGTACACACCGCTGTAGGACATTTTCAGTTTCTTTGCAATTTCTCGCATGGAATAGCCTTCATTTCTAAGAACAGGAATAGACTGGCGAATTTCACATGAAAGTTCTTTTTTTCTGGCCATTTTGAGAGTCTTATCGAACCCACAAATGTGATGCTCCAGATAATCAACTAGCTCAAAGGAAGGCCAGTTTTATAGCTTCTCTCATCAGCAAAACAGTTTTCAGCTGTGCTAACATCATTGCACAAGGGTTTTCAAGGGTTTTCTAATCATCCATTAGTCTTCTAAGGCGATTAGCAAACACAATGTACCATGAGAACACTGGAGTGATCGTTGCTGTAAATGGGCCTCTATACACCTCTGGAGATATTTCATTAGAAACCAGACGTTTCCACCTAGAATAGTCATTTACCACATTAACAATGTATAGAGTGTATTTCTGATTGATTTAATGTTATCTTCATTGAAAAAAACAATGCTTTTCTTTGAAAAATAAGGACATTTCTAAGTGATCCCAAACTTTTGAACAGTAGTGTATAACCTTTTAATAATGCTGCTCGATGAGGAGGATCTAATTCAACCACGAGACTGTGCATTAACGATAACGCTGTTTTATAGCTGACATTTGTTTTCAAACAAAACTATAGCTGTCGTGTAAATGTAATGGAGAAAAAAAAGAGAATACAATGAGTACAGCACTCAAGAAATATATCATTAATACCACTGCCTTTTGCTCTGCAGCAAACTGAATAAACACGGAGGAAATACTGCTCGAAATGCGTCTCTCGTTCTCTGAACAAAGTTTTTTTTGCAATGTCGCAGATTAAAAGGGGAGAACATATGTGGGTTCTTCTCTGCTGTCTGCTGCAGTGTGACTGGGCTCAGTGATGTAGTAAATAACCCTAATCTTAAATAGACTTGAAGGCTGATTCCAGCCCCCTCTGATGGTCATTCTATGTAAATAAAATGTTTAAAAAAGAAAAGAGGTTAATACATGAAGTACAAATGTGCTGCTGGTTATAATAAATATATTGTCCACTATGCAGTTTTCAGTGTGAAATTAAATCTCTAGTCTTTTTTTACTGTGTGTAGGAAGGTGAAGTACTTGAAGAAGAATATATAAATTGAGTCCTGCAAGGAGTGTGATGTATAGAGTTTAGAGATGCATGTCTCACAGAACAATGCAGAAATAATTAGGTGAAAGCAACATCCTTCTTCTGCAGCAGCAAACTGAACTGTGTTGTTTAATTACTTTATCCCAACTGTCTGTATCCATTCTGCTGGATAACACCTCAGTTTCTATTAAATCTAACACTGTTTACACATTAATTTCAGAAAGCAGACAGGACGATTTTCCCCTTCTCAAAGAAATGATGTATTTTGTTCAGAGTACCCTTTAAAGCCCAGACGTGCTGGCATTGAACTATTCAGCTGTGCCAAAAAGTGTTCTCAAACTTTCTTTTTTTAACTTTAAGTGCTCATACCGTATTCTACCTGAGCTTGATAGGATAAGCATTACAAACATATACACACATAAACCTTTCCTCAGGCTGACTGATTGTGCATGTGCCGACACATGGATCCCCAAAAATTATTGTCCACCCGGGAGACCTTTGTTGTCAATGTTGATTAATTTGTCACATGACTTCTGCACTTCAGCAACGCCACTTCCGAAATTATTTTAACCTAAATCCCGATCTTTTCCTCAACCAAACTAAGTTGCTTTCTGTGAACACAGAAATCTTTTTTGAAAGGACTGCACGTATGAAACAAACGGAAATTGAGTTTTGTATTTTTTGTAAATATTTATGAACCGTTACAAAGAAGAAACACAAAAAGAATTGAACACAGATATGTGGTTTGGTCTTTCCATGTAAACATCAGCGTAGCTAACCAAATAAACACACCACCAACCCAACAGCCAACCCTAATCCCCTTTAGAGTCTTAACACTGAAATGTAATGCTCAACTTGGTTGACTGTATTTTTTCCCTTTTATTGGGCAAACAATATACATGTCCAAGCGCTGTGAGCTCTGCTGTTTATGAATATTCAATGGCAGAGCTTGGTTTTGATGTTTACCTGAAGATGTTCACTCTCATATTCATCTGTTCACTGCTGGCGTATGCTGAAAGCTGACAGGAAGCACGTTTTATTGCTGCCTTTGCCTGGCATTTGTCTCAGACTATATAGTCTGTATTAACAGCACTGCATATTGAAGGGCCTTTATTGTCTCTATAAGTGTAGCTGGAGATTGAAAAGAAAGTGATGAGAGAGAGAGAGAGAGAGAGAGGATGGTACTCAACAAAAGGCTGCAGATTGTAGTCACAGCCATGTCGCTATCGAGGACTCAACCTACATCCTGTAGCCTTCACCGATATCAGGAATTAAAATCACAGCGGTTATTCTCGCATAATAGTTGAATAAACATGAAATGTGAAGTAAAGGAAGAAGCAGATTACAGATTCATTACAACCTCAGTAGAGAGGACAATAAATGAAGTTTGAAGCACTTGATGCCAACCAGTCTGCATTAACTAATAAACTAAGTGTTTTTGTTTCCTAAAACTAACTGAATTGTATAACATTAACAGCGGTTGAATGATACGAAAAGGTCGAGACATTTTATTTCGATAAAATGGGTCTGGTCAAAGTAAAATATCAATTATACCACAAATAGAATATTGGTGTACTAGCCTGTAATTTAGCCAGCATATAAGTACACATGGCAATGCATTCACTTGTCTGTATACACCCTATCCACAAATCCACCAATATGTGATTCCTGGACTTGTTATTCCAAAATCATAACGACTCATTTGCTATACAATGCTCCACAATTCTGTGATGTTGGCTGCAGATATTTGCTCTGATTTCGTCAAAACAGCATCAGCGAGGAGGCTTTTACTTCAACATTTAGACTTGCCAGGATAAACACCAGTGATACTAAACATTAACAATGGATCTGTTCCCTTCAGGTGTCCAGGAACGCCATAGCAGTGTGGCAGAGGACAGCATGCACAATACTAGGACTCTGAAACTGAAGCGGCTAAATGCAACAGAGACATCTTCTATTTCGTCAAAATGTCAAGATGTCTCTTAAAGGAGTTGGATGGGGTTGAGATCAGGGCTCAGTGCAGACCAGTCAAAACCTACCATTATCATTTTTTAATGGAACATGTTTCTTACATGGTGGCAGTATTATGTTGAAAGTAAAAAGCCATCCTTGAACTGTTGCCACAACGTTGGTTCAACCACTGGGACGGGGCCCACTAGGGGCCACGGAGGGACTGCCAAGTCGTTAGATGACTTAAAAAAAAAATTGTGCTCAATCATTTGCTTCAGGAACCTCTGTTCCAGGACCAGCTGGCTCATAAACCGTTTCTTTCCCTCAGGTCAACAGCTTCAACTCTGCTCCACGTTGACTGCCCCCCCCCCCCCCCCCTCCCTTCCATCATCGACGACCTCTCTCCACACCCTTCCCCCATTCACACTGCACCTTAAATGTCTAAATATAGTCACTTGCACCTTTGGGTTTTGGTTTGCTGTTTGTTTGGTTTGATGTTTGTACATGTTGTTCATATATAGTTGTACATTTCCACTGTTGACCATATCTGCACTGCATTTTATATTTTATATTTTAGATTTATGGTATACGGCTTCTTTGCACTCATATGCCCCAGTGGCTTTACTGTGCAATGACAATAAAGACTAATCTGAATTCACACAAATACATTTGTAATCAATTCAATCAAAGCGTGACTTTAATGACCAGCGTTAACCTGATGGGTGAGACATAATATGTATCTTGGTTATTACAGCTGACCGTAACACATTCTTAGAACCCAGATTTTTTTTCTTCTCTTTTTCGTCATGTTGTCATTTGGTATGCGGGTCCTGTGAGATTTTCCCTGATCTATAACATAATTGTGTATTTTCATTGTTATCAATACTCTTATTGAACAAGTGAAGAACATTATTCAAGTGAATATACTTATTTCCGAAGTCTGTTAGTTGCCTTTACGTTGTCTTTACCTTACGCTTTTGTTGTTGTTGCTTAAACCATGATCCTTCCTGAACCTTAACCAAAACATTGGCACTGCTTTGAAATAAAAAGCCGTAAAAGCATGACATCATTTGCCCAGCTGCACTTGAGGGAGCGGGGATGCCAGCTGTGAAGGCCTTCTGCTTCGGCTTGATAATGAATGCCTATTTAAAAATCACCACTAGACACCTGATTGTTGTTGTGGACAATAATGTGATTACCCTGTACTAGGAAGTGAGTGCCAAGCTGCTTGTCTGCCACTCAGTCCCATTATCTTATTGGACCAGATGGATGTGCCAGTTAGCCAGTAACAAATTGACACATCCGAGGTTTTTTATTTTGTCTGGCTTCCTCCTTGTGCCACCTTGAGCTGTTAACATCTGTGTTGGGAGATTCTGAGTATATTTAACTGGCAAGACTTATTGATAATTTAAAATCTGTTACACTATTTTTTGGTGAGGCAGAAAATGGGAAAGACTTGGGGAAAGCTGTTGAGTCCCAGAATATAAACAAAGGGGATCAGACCAGAACTGAAGGGCTCCCCTCTGGAGTCCGAGTCATACGTGGCGATTGTCCACCAAATGCCTGATGACAGCTTCATCATTCAACTGAATTATATAATTAACACTTATGAAATGTTGAGTTGATAATTAGTTGGTATTATTTCACAGCGTCCTTCCTGCCTAGAACTAATTATTCATACACTCTGTCATATTCATTGAATGTGTTTATGTAATGATTCCTTCTGTACACATGACATCGGTTGCTTCTGTCCATCCTGGAGAGGGATCCTCCTGAAGGTGTATTCCCTTTTCCCCCCCTGTAAAAATGTGTTTCTTCTATTTCTTGGGAGTTGTTCCGGAGGTCCTGGGACAGGGATGTTGTGTGTGTACAGATTGTAAAGCCCTCAGTGGCAAATTCATAATGTAAGATTTTAGGCTATATAAGATAAACTGAATTGAATTCTTGCCTAGAGAGTCACATCTGGGAGGATGATACTCTCTTAAAGGTTATTTATTAATACTCATTAAGTGGCATTGAAATGGAAGAAATGATGAGATAGAGGATGCATACTGAGCTCGGTACCTGTGTGGGCGTGTGTTTGTGTGGGTGTGTGTGTGTGTTTGTGTGTGTGTGTAGTCAAGGAAAAGTCAGACAGGATACCAAGAACTGTCAAGTTATAAGTGTGAGTAAATGAACAAGGATGCCAGATCTGCCAGCAGCTCTTGTGCTCAACAGACATTTTCCATCTTGAAAAATAAAATAAATACATCACAGACTATGGAAACAAGTGACATTAATATCACGGCTGCATGGAGAATAATAAATGACAGACAACAGATAAAGGTGTGAAAAGTATGCTTGCAAATCCTTTACTTCTGAACCATGAGTTGTCAGTGAGCTGGTCTGCACTGCGTTCTCATTGGCTGATGATCAGCGCTGAGTCACGCCCCTCTGCATCTGATCCAGGATGAGAGGCACCTTTCAAGTAACTGCAATGTTGGCCTCGACTTGCAGCCAGCTCGACTCTTTCGAGGTCCCGAGACACGCGGGGTCACACATCACAATGAAGATCCATCTTGTCAGGCAGCGCACGGACCAATCGGCGCCCTGCGTTGAGCTACTGTGTGTGACACAGCATATTGGGGCGATCCAAAAGTCACGTAAAGTAATATAATTACGTTACTTTGATATTGTGACACCTGGATTAGGTTTCTGACAACATGTTTGTTAAGGTAATCAATAATATTATCGTAATACATTCTTACAGTAACCCTGCAAAATCAGAAGAAAAAAGTCATATATTTTGAGCGTCTGAAAGTCGTATTTTCTGTTGAAGTTCCGGTCTGTTGGTCTGTGACAGTCAAATGAGCGACAGACACAAGTTTAGAGCTCGGCGATGTTGGTAATCTTCATCTGGAAGCGGGGACGACGTTATTTGTTGGTACAGAAGTTTAATGGTGCTTTTCAAATGTCGCCCATTGAATGTAGCGGAACGCAATGTCCTCCGGTGAGACGGTTCACTGCATCACCCAACGAGTGCTGACTCAGGCTGAGTGTCCTCCAGCAGAGTAAAGTGCCCTCACATTTGCCTTGTGGCCTCTTTTAACTAAAAATGGAGATCCTGACACTTTTGTTCTCTTATCGAGCCGAGAGGAGAACAAAAGTGTGAGGATCACTGCAGTGTCTGGACGTAAAGCGACGAGAAGCCGGCGCTGGAGTGAAGTGACAGAGAGAATACTAAAAAGCACAAAAGTCCTTCCACGCAGTGAGGGCATGAATACAAAGAAGAATGGATGATGTAGAGAGAGAGAGAGAGAGAATACGATATGATGTTGGTTGAGAGCTTGATGGTCGGGCTCGTGATTGGTTCTCTCTAATTGGCAGTTTTCTAACGCTGCAGCCCTCCAGCTCTTTCTTTATATTGGAAATATTATTCAGACATGTATTCAGTGAATGACTTTGAACCACATTGTTAGCTTCATTGCAAGTCAATCAAAAATGAAATACATTACGCAACGCTTTTCTAACAGCATGCTCTATTCACCAAACGTTTTATTTGGGCTCCACTTTCCACTTTCCAGTTCATTGGTTGATCATCACCTGCCAACAAGCAAAGCCAAAACAACCTTTTACTCATCCAAAATACCCAAACTCTTAGTGGATACATTTATTTCCACGAGAATATAAAAGTCCAAACCCAAAATGTAAGATATTACAAACATTTATTGATAATATTCTTCATAATATATTCTCTATCTTAAATCTCATTCCATCAATGGGAGAGAGAAAAACATGACAAAGCAACAAAGTCTTCGTTCTTTCAACTTCATTTTTTAAAACTGTGACATGTTTGTTAATATTTAGAACTAATTTCAGATAACATCTGAGGATGACTTAGAAACAAACAAGATGTTTCTGTTCTTTGAGAACAGAGTAAATCCTGTTTTATTTGCTAAAAGAAATGAAATATACCGACAGTGAACAGTTTGAATAATACATGTCTTTTGGTAGAGAACAGTGAAAATACGGTGTTGTTGTTGTTGTTGAACATACTTTTTACAGAAATGATTGTGTCTTACTTCATTGACAAAAACATGTCTATAAAATATTGAAATGTAGGACATTGTCAACGCAGCCTGCTGTGTTGTGCAGTGGGATGATGTCATAGCCTCTTCTGTGTGGACCGAGGGGAGCACGTGTTGTCAGATATGAGCGGAACCAATAATGTAATCCTCGGTTGCTGCACAGAGGCTGGTTCTTTGGACCCATTGAAAGATGTTCAATGGATGCACTCTGGGACAAATTTGTAATTTGTGAAACTGGGCTATACAAATACACTGAATTGAATTGAATGTTTGCTTCTCGCCATCAGCTGTGCTGGTGATGCTCATCCGTAACTTAAAACTAATAATGTTGACGACTACATTGATATGGTGAATAATTAGTCGATCTTCACCTGCTATTTAAAAGAGACTCACTCTGAATCATGTGGAACTTTGAAAGAGGACCGTAAAACAAAATGAAATGCAGCCATGACACAAGGTCACAAGGTTTCTGCACTCACAACGCCAAAAGGTACTTCAGAAATGAGTCATTCGGATCCCGTCATGTCGTCGACCTTGAGGCCATTGCAGCCGCCTGGTTGGTGAAACCGATTTGGACAGATTCTCCTGGACACATCTTTGGAATCTAATTTTTCACAACTCGGCCTCCACCATGTGCCTGAATCTCTCACAGAGAAACTACTCAGAAATAGCTGTTGACATTTCTCTCATTCTCTTTGTTTGAGTATGAAAGGTAAAAAATCATTCTGAGTTGCCTTTAAGTGCTTCCTTGTTTATCTAGTTTTATTCACCGACTCCAGTTTTCTGTGTTCATGGCTGCTACTTTCTTTATGTGCAGCATGCTGGTTCAAGGTGGAAACAAACACACTTGAATAATCTCTGTTCACACAAAATACATATTTTTTCCTGCTTGTGTTTGACCTCCATGACGCTGAAGTTGAAACAAAATAATGATTTTCTATTTTGTTCTTCTCTGGAGCGGCCTTGGGAGTTAGATATGAGCAAATAGACACATGCTGTTTATCACACTTTTGGGAGAGGCTAATAAAAAAACTAAAAGCTGTGGAAGTTTCACGGAATAAGCAAAGAGGCTTCATCAATGACAATTACAATACATTCATTTTATGAAAACGTGAACCTTGGGTCACACTAACTGACGTCAGGGTGACCACCTGTCCCTGCAGTGCGTCCAGGTCTAAATCAGATGATGTCACAACACGTGTTCTGCATTTACTCCCCTTTGAGTTGCACCCATGTGTCTTCATTCGTTTTGAGATTTGACAAATCCAGGGGGATCAGACCTTGAGGAAAAACTGAAAGGGAAGATACAGAATATGCATTGTAAATCATGAAGGGTGAATATGTCAGGTTCTTGTCACGGGGTGAGGCTCAGGCGCAGACAAACAGGCAGGACTCAAATGTGAAGAACAAAGACTCTCTTTAATGAGACAAAAGTTCCAAAGAGTCCAAAAAAGGGCAGCCAGGGAATCGGGGTCAGGGCAGGCAGGGTCAAACAGGCAGGTCAAGAATATCCAGCGCACAGGGAAGACAGACCCAAAGACAACAACGATAGACAACAATCCAACAGGAGACAAGGGAAAGACTGACTCAATATATAGGGGGGGAAACAGGTGTACGACATCAGACACTAACGAGACAAGAGTGGCTGAGGGCAGGTGCAGGGAATGAAACAATCAAGACAGAGGAGACACAGAGGAGACATAGGAGACACAGGAGAAACAGAACAGGGTGTTACAGAATAGTAACATAGCATTACATCACACGTTCAGTTGGCAGAGGCTTTTGTTGAAAGCACGACATCCTCTGTGCTGTAAGAGTGAGAGGTCGTCAACAGATGTGGCTAAAGTACTGGTTTTGTTCTTAAGCGGCTGCTGCAAAAAGGAGACGAATGTCTCGCTCATCAAAGCAGCGCTCCAGGGCGAAAGCTCTGTCGATGACTTTAGAGGCACAATCTGTCATCAAAACCTGTTATATTACAAAACAACTCATCTCTTCTCCAGTAAAACACACATCCCTAAATCTGTTTACACTGGCAGTCTGATGGTGGAGGATGGAGGAGACTAGGAGTGAACAGGAAACGGGGGAAGAATGCTTTCTCGCTTCACACATGACGCACTGCACTGATGGAAAGGAGAGGAAGATCAACATGTGGCCCCTGGGCCCCTCTGGCAATGCCGGCTTTGTTTGACAATATTCATACCACAGAATGACAAGGACAGTGTACAGGCTGATGCAGAGGGCTTCATCTGGGGAACAATGAAGTAGCTGCTCGTCCCTTGTTTACACTAACTGGAAGTATTGCAGAGGTGGTATTCCCACATATGACATGAACATAATCCACGACCACAGGACATGCAGGAGGATTACGTAATGTTTTCCCGTGGTACAAACTGTCTTGAGTGTCGTGGTACAAATGCTGAGGTAGGCCGACATAAATATTACAATTATAATGCTAGCAGCGTGGCTTTCATGGCAATGTCAACTTCTTGGTCAGTTGATCAATATATCTAAAATATATCACATATCGTTTGAATTCAGTTGGATAATATAAACTTGTGGCGTCCTGTGTTCATTATGTGTACGACTAATAAAAAGTTCACCAAAAAGACTTCTCTGCTGCAATTAAATAATAGTGACAACCAATTACATTTAAAAATGACTTAAATGTAAAGCCAATATCTTTGCAAAGCAACGCTAGAATTGAACATCACAGGGTAGTAAAGAAAGTGGTCGTATAGTGAAGATATAAATAGGATATTATCTGTTAAAGTTTCAGGTATATCAGGTCACATTAATAATACAGCGGTTTAAACAAATTCCCTCATTTAGACTGTAGTAATATTAATATGCATACTAACCAATGTCATCATGATGTGTTAATTGCTTAACTAATATAAATGAACTTGTTGGAAAAACTGTCATTCAAATGGATTCAGTTATATTCCTCTCTGGTTCTTGAGGTAGAATAAGCCTCTGATTCATTCATGCTGGTTGGTTAACTTATGACCGTTGTTCCTCTGTGGCAGTGCTTTTTGTCTGGGTTGGTCAGCGACGACATCCCGACTGTTGACCTCCTAAATCAATCAGCCAAATGTCCCGACAGTTTGGGGAAAGATGAGCGTTCTGTTGGGCTCAGATACCGAGGGTGTGCTGGCTGGCAGTTTTTTTATGGCGCTGACAAAAGCTGCAAATTGGCTTGTTAGCATTTCTTTGTCTTCTTATTGTTTGTCTCCTCTGTTGTCAAACCTGTTACCGACGCTAAAGGGAAGTCATCAATTGCAGTGCTTTGTACTTCAGATCAAACAGTTTGAATTTGAGTCTTTGTCCTCCGAGCAAAATACGAGTCCCTCGAGGACATTTCAACAACCGTGCAGACTTGGGATGGTTGCTTGTATAAACTTCACCAGATGAAATATACAAGGTGACAAATGTTTGCTACCAGCGAGCTGGAATAAATATTCGGGTTTTTCTAAAAAGATATGAATCAGAGTAATATCGGAAGATGTCTGACGAAACCCTCCCTGCGAGGCCGTTGGAGGAATACTTCTGGTAAACCGGCGATGCTCGAGTCTGTTTCTGTGTTCGGTAACAGAAACCAGTCACAGGGCGGCGGGGAATATTTTCCAATGCTGTTGCCAGGTTCAGCGACACGCAGGTAATGTGAGGTCAAAGCGTGCAAGAACTTCATAAATTAAAAACTCTAGTGTGCATGAAATGCCCATGTTAAAGCAGCTGGTTAAAGTACTGAAACCTGCCTGTCTGTGCACTTTATCTCATATTTATATTCCTAATTCTCACTCTCTTGATTGTTGTTGATTGTTGTTTTCTGTCTATTGTTGCACCACCCGCCATGACAACTTCCTTGTATGTGAACACATACTCTGCAATAAAAGGTTCTGATTCACAAAATGCTGAGCAGCCCAGTTGGAGAGGTTGTTGGATTGGATCTAATTATCTTCAGGTCGGTTTCAGGTTGTTGTTTTTAACGGATCTGAAAAAGTTCATATTCAGGTTCTGGTAGGTTTCCCACAGGTCTGATTCAGGTTTGATCAAACGCTCTGGACCTGTGAAGACTCCTTCAGTTCAGACTCAAAGTCTCTTTCCAACTGAACACAAACAGCCACTAATATCGTCGCTTTTTCATCAGTGGGAAATGTTACGATCTGGGACTAAAGACTCGTCACAGGTATTCATCAGCTCCAGCTCCAATCGGGTCTCTCCGGGGCTTTCTTTGTCCTCTCTGCAGAAAAGTTTAACCCTTGTGTTGCCTTCGGGTCAATTTGACCCGATTCAATGTTTCACCCTCCTGTTACCTTTATATTTACTAACATATTTTACCCTTGAGGTCAATATGACCCCAGCTATTAAAATCTCCAGAAAATTATTAGAATTAATATTGTTTTCCAAGTTTAAGTGTGAGGTACTTTATGTTTGTTTGTTGACTCCCGAAAGAACACCGACATTAAACATTGAATCGGGTCAAATTGACCCGAAGGCGACAGGAGGGTTAAGCAGACCTCGGACTTTGGAGCAGATTAGTCTGCGATGACTTTAAAGAGGGACGGACATTTTACGGTGGTCCTCGTGCTGCTTTAGAGTCAAATGTAACACCAGAAACAACCAAGAGACGTATCGATCACTGGCAATGGGAAAGGCGTCTATCGCCGATTCTTTCACACGTTTCCCGATAACGAACAAACACGCAGAAGTTTTCCACTTTGGTGGAAAAACTGTATTTGCAGACTTCGCACCAAAAGCCGACGCACAGACGGCTCAGAGTAAGCCGACAACATCCAGCGGCTTCGTGCATGTGCGTAGATTGTCTGTCCTTGTGTGACAGCTCAGAGCTTGAGGATTTCACGAGTGAACTTGAAGTGTTTATTTGTTTTTTCACCACACAGGAAATAAAGATGCACGGGGTGCATCATGGCACAAAAGACCCAGTGGCCAGACACGATGTGGATCCTGGTCGTGTCTGTGCCTTCTCGGAGGGCTGAATCTGAATCTGACGCCTCGGGAGCACATCAAGCTGAAATGTGTGAAACTTGTGAGGGTCTCTGAAGGAAACATATGCTGTGACTGCAAGTCTACGCTCCCCACAGACCCCAGAGGTTTACTTTTTGCAAGCTGTTCTATCACAGATACTAATATCTGATGAAAAATAATGGGTTGTAATCGATATATTTATCCAACTAACTCAATTTGAATATAATCCACATAATCATGAGACGGGAGGAATAAAGACCACAGAAACACACACAGGGGCGGCCGCGAGGGCAGGGCGAAGGGTCAAACTAAAAAAAGGTCTTCCGGCTTGTTATATCTGATTTGTTTTTTTATAGATAAAGCAACAAACAGCCTGAGGTTCTTCACTTTCTTTTCTTGAACCTATCTATAGTTGTGTTGAGCAAAACCGAATTGTTTCCTTTGAAGTTTATTTAGAAAAGAGTAATGTAGAAAATAAGAGTGGAAATTGAGATGCTAGAAAAACACACAAAGAATGAAAACGGGCACTCGGTAGAGCGCATACCTTCGCATATCACAAGATTGGGCATTGAATTATGAACATTTTGGTATTAGTTGCATGCCAATTGGATACAAATTGACCGCGCTATGGTAGAAAGAAGATTTTGACCTTTTCATGACCTTGACCTTGACCTTTGACCCGATCAATCCCGAATCTAATCAAATGGTCCCCGGATAATAACCAATCATCCCACAAAATTTCATGCGATTCGGTTTAATACTTTTTGAGTTACGCGAGTAACACTCATACAAATAAATAAATAAATAAATACACGGCGATCAAAACATAACCTTCCGCATTTTCAATGCAAAGGTAATTAGGAATAACTTTTTTTAAAGATATCATAATAGATAGCATAAATTAGTCCATACCGGTAAGGAGTCATTTTTCCTAAAATAGCATACAAACTGTTGTATAAAGATAATTTATTCTGGATGATTTCATAAAGTATCTTTGTTTTCTGTGGTCCTTTATAAATACTAATTTGAAATACCAATGTTTTGGAGTCATGGGAGTCAAAGCCGGTTATTATAGATTTAATAGAATAAATGGGTAAAATGTTTTCCATGGGTCCCTTTTTAAAATGTCACACACTGTCAGGGACACTCTGTCAGGTACTTTGAAGGATACAGACAAAGCTTTTCTCATCTGTCGATTTTCATTTATTTTATTCTTCCGATGACATTCAGAGAATAAACATGTTGCTCTTACAGTCCGTAGTCCAAGAACAAACACACACAAACAAGCACACACAGGTCACCTGTGGAGCCCCAGAAGAAGCTGCTTCTGTGAAATGTAATTTTAATCATACAGGACAAAGACCCAAACACTTCAACTGCTGAGATATACAGACGTTATGGCAGTGCTGCAGAGGAAAAACGATGACATTAGTGTGATTCAAATGCTCTAATGCATCCATCATCAACAGCTTCTCTCTTCAAATTGCTTAATAAAGTCTCTCTGCGGGAATGAGGATGAATAACTATTTGTACTTAAGAGGAGGAGGAAATCATTTTTGTAATTCATGCCACTTATTTTTGAAAATCAATTACCTCATGTGTCTTAAAACAACACTCACATTCCCACATGTACAATAAAAGAGTGACTGGTTGCTTTAATCATTCATCTGTATAGTGTCTCTGAAGCACTGCTGGAATTGTTTTGGATTAATCATAGTTAGTTATTTTATACAGATTTTACTCAAATGCAACCTTTCCTCGAAAATGAACTAATTCTTATTAAATCAACACAACTAACAAAATAACCAATAAACCTTTTAACATTGTAATACCTATATTTGTATTTTCTTATCATTGAAATTATATATATTCTTTCTAATCTTTTTTTACAATTTTTATTTTTATTTATTCTTATAAATTCTAAAGATTGCACATTAATCTTTAAACATCCTCTGAGAGTATTCCACCCCCACATTTCACTGCACATATTGAAGATATGAGTATGTGACAAATACATTTCATTAAATAGATATAACTCAATCATGTTCCCAGTAAACCAAGGATGGTAGTGCTCTGTGGTTGTCGTGTACGTGCCGCCATCAGCTGACGCTGAGGTAGCTGTGGACACCATCCACTCCACTGTGTCTGCTCTGCTGAATCATCAGCCTGGAGCATTCATGGCTATCACTGGTGACTTTAACCACACCACATTGGAAAAAGCTCTGCCAACCTTCCATCAATACATAGACTGCCCAACAAGGAACAATAAAACTCTGGACTTGCTGTATGCTAATACTAAGGACGCATACAGCGCCACTGCCCTTCCCCCCCTCGGCAGGTCTGATCATGACCTGGTCCGGCTGACACCCAGGTATGTTCCGCTGGTGAAGAGGCTGCCTGTGACCACCAGGACTGTGAGGAGGTGGTCTCTGGAGGCTAACGACGCTCTACAGGACTGCTTCGAGTCAACGGACTGGGATGTGTTGTGTGGACCGCACGGGAGGACATCAACAGTATGACCGACTGCATCACGGAATACATCAAGTTCTGTGAACACACCACCATCCCATCACGGACTGTGCGCTGCTTCCCCAACAACAAGCCCTGGATCACCAGGGACCTGAAGGCGCTTCTTAACATGAAGAAAGCTGCTTTCAGGTCTGGAGACAGGGATGAGCTGAGGAAAGCCCAGCGCAACCTAAAGGTGAAGCTCAGGAGGCAAGGACTCCTACAGGAGGAAGCTGGAGGCCAAACTCCAGCTGAACAACACAAGGGAGGTGTGGTCTGGCATGAAGCAGATAACTGGCTTCAAGGTGGGAGGAGACAGCCAGGGGCTCCTGGAGAGGGCCAACGAGCTGAACTGTTTTTTCAATAGGTTCAGTTCACAGCCCTCCCGTCTCCTCACACATCACACCTCCCAAACACCTCCTCCCCTCTGTCCCCCTGCTGAGCTGCACATCCACCGAGCCCTCAATAACAATGGGCTCCTCCACCCTCCCCCCTCTCTCTGTGACGACTGACCAGGTGAGAAGACAGCTGGAGAAACTACACCAGCGCAGAGCTGAAGGTCCTGATGGCATCAGCCCCAGGGTCCTAAAGACCTGCGCCACCCAGCTGTCTGGTGTCCTGCAGCGCCTCTTCAACCTCAGCCTGAGGCTGGGGGTAGTCCCGGTGCTGTGGAAGACGTCGTGCCTGGTCCCTGTCCCAAAGAAGTCAACACCATCTGGCCTCAACGACTACCGACCGGTCGCCCTCACCTCCCATGTGATGAAGGTGCTGGAGAGGCTGGTCTTGGCCCACCTCCGGCCGCAGGTGAAATCGTCGCTGGACCCTCTGCAATTTGCTTACCAGCCTCATGTGGGAGTGGACGACGCCATCATCTACCTGCTGCAACGAGCTCAGTCGCACCTGGATGGAACCGGTGTCTCTGTGAGAGTCACTTTCTTTGACTTCTCCAGTGCATTTAACACCATCCAGCCACTGCTGCTGAGTGAGAAGCTGCTGGTGGCCGGTGTGGACGCGTCCACCATCTCCTGGATCACTGACTACCTCACAGGCAGACCACAGTTTGTCAGAATGGGCCGTGTGCTGTCTGGAACGGTGGTCAGTGATGTTGAGCCCCACAGGGAACTGTTCTGTCTCCTGTCCTCTTCACCCTGTACACCAGTGACTTCCAGTACAACACGGAGTCATGCCATCTGCAGAAGTACTCTGATGATTCTGCAGTGGTCGGGTGTATTAGGGATGGACGGAGGAGGAGTACAGGGCAGTGGTGAGTGACTTTGTAAAGTGGGACGATGAGAACCACCTGCGGCTGAACGTGGCCAAGACCAGAGAGATGGTGGTGGACTTCAGGAGGAAGGCGACAGCTCCTACACCTCTGAGTGTCCTGGGAGTGGACGTGGACATGGTGGAGGTGTACAAGTACCTGGGCGTCTCCATCGACAGCCGACTGAACTGGAAGGCCAACATCAACGCTGTGTACAAGAAGGGGATGAGTCGACTCTTTTTCCTGAGAAAGCTTCGATCCTTCAACGTGTGCAGCAAGATGCTGGAGTTATTCTACCAGTCGGTTGTGGCCAGTGTGCTGCACTTTGCCATTGTCTGCTGGGGGAGCAGCATCGGGGCCGGTGACACCAGCCGTCTTAACAAACTGGTTAGGAAGGCTGGCTCCATCATCGGCTGCCAGCTGGAGCACCTGGAACAGGTGGTGGAGAGGAGGACGTTGAAGAAACTGGTGTCCATATTGGACAACCCGGACCACCCTCTCCACCACCTCCTACAGGGACAGAGGAGTACTTTCTCCAGACGTCTCCTCACGCTCCGCTGCCACAAGGAGAGATACAGGAGAACATTCCTGCCGACGGCTATGAGGCTCTACAACAGTTCACCTCTTGCCAGATCACCCTAACCCTTCTTATATTTTGTGTTTTGGTTTTTTATTTTATTCTTGTGTGTTGCTGCTACTGACTCGACAAATTTCCCCTTGGGGATTAATAAAGTATATATCTATCTATCTATCTATCTATCTATCTCTCATTTATTTTCCAACATGCCAAGCCCCTCTTCACACTGCTTGGAATTATCTTCTGATGGAGAAATATTGAGTGTATATTATAATGTTGTGCCTGATAAAAATATGTTTTAACTACAGGATGTAACCCTCCCTCCAGTTTGATGAAACACTCGAATTCAAACACAACTGAAGACATGAACTCATGTTTTCCTAAACAGCTACAGCAGTCCTGCTATTCAGCGACCTCTTCCTATCTTATAAGAAAAGACAAATCCAGAGCAGCAACACGTGATCTAAAGCTGATATGAGGTGGGTATTTTACAAAGGTACAGTCTTCTTGGTATAAAATCCACTATTATATTAAGATAGACTTGAAAAATATGAACATATCCTAAGAATTGAACAACCATCTGGGCCTTGTTTGTGTTCATATGGACTGTAGCGCCTCTCCATTGTTAAATCATACCTAACAGCACAAAACACAACACAGCTGGAGGTTGACCTCATTCAACAGAGTAATCAGGAAATATCCACAGAGGTGAAATATCAAGCGCAGAACTGAAACGTTGACATATCTTCCTGTGAAAACCCAACGGGGGAGCAGCAGTGGTAAAGCATCACGTCACATCTGAATGAAACGCTGTCGCTGATTTGAAAACATCGTCATGCATCGGCATCAAGAAAGCTCCGTCCCTCCTGCTCCTCTGGTTTTATCAGCTAACTCACAAATACAATTAGCGAAGAGGTTTTTTTTGTTTTTAATGTGTGGATTTAGTTGATTAAAGCGACTGAACAAACACACTTGCAATAATGACTTTATGCTCATGTTGAACAGCTTCTCTCCAAACAGGCCTCCAGCACGTTTAGGAAATGATCTTTGCCCATTCCATGTCTCTCTGAAACAGTAATGAGACAAGCAGGGACATTATCTTGATTAAAATCAATCCCTATTGCATTACCCGGTGCATTCCCTCGCTCAGCTGCTCTGATTAGAATACAGCACAGGAAACAGGAATCAGAAGTGAGGAGACTTATCGAAGCGCTACACGTACATACATGGATAGATTGACAGATAATCCCATTCCTCCTCACTGTCCATTACTGTCCTCATTGTACATGCTGCTGTCATCATGTGTATAATTCAACATGTCTTACATGCTCTGCAGTGATGGTGGTTGCTTCATTGAATAGAGATTGTACTGATAGAAGTACATTTCCAGGTCATGTTAAATCATGGATAGTCTGAAGGTACAATCATATTTATATTATATATATATATATATATATATATGAATTTAATGTGGGTTAATATGGCATATATGTGAGTGTGTGTGTGTGTGTGTGTGTGTGCGTGCGTGCGTGTGTGCGTGTATGCGTGCACGTGTGCCCGTTTGTGTGTGTCTGTGTGTGTGAGACGTGATATGCAGTAAAGCACTTTGTAAAACTGTCCATTAAAACAAATACAAACAAGACAAGAGGAACAAGGCAAGAAGGACAAGTGAGATTTAATGATGGGGGAAACATATGTTAGGATAAGAAAAGGGAGGATGAGATAAACAAAATATAAAGAAAGGGAAAAAGGGAAGGAAATGATGTATGGGGGGTGGGGGAAGTAAAAAAGGAAAGAAGAGAGGACGGAACCAAGGAGGGAATGAAGGGAACGAACTCTCATTTTCACGTCGTTGCGTTTGTTGCGCGCGAGGCTCGTTTAGTGAACGGAGATTCGCGCAGTTCTCGTGCTCACCCTCCTCGCACGCGGCGGCATTCTTCGACACGGTAAAAGGTTTGAACGCTGTGAACACCCGACGCTGTACAGGCGAGCACCCAGCGGGGCGTCACACCCGGAGCAGCACCCTTACACCGAACGCGCACCATGGAGAGCGCGAGCAACTTGTCGTTCGCCTATCACCGGGGCCAGCTCCCCGCGCTCCACGGCAACACCAGTTTCTGTGGGAACTTCACCGACAGCAACAACACGAGCTTCGCGGAGGCGAGATGCAACGGGGAGCGCGGGATGACCGGCAGCCCGGAGGGCGACGCCACTCCGGTTATCATCGCGATTGTCATCACCGCGCTCTACTCCATCGTGTGCGTGGTGGGGCTGGTTGGAAACGTGCTCGTCATGTATATCATCGTCAGGTAAGAGAGCAAAGTGCTTGCGACACACCGTGTTAGGCTTTCTTCCTTCTTCTTTTTACACTTTCTTTATGAACCACTTGTAGCTACATGTCATAGTGTGTGTGTGTGTGTGTGTGTGTGTGTGTGTGTGTGTGTGTGTGTGTGTGTGTTTATGAGGCCGAGTGAGACCATGTGAATGCAGTGTTGACAAGCAGCTCAGCTTCGTGCCGTTCGTGCGTAAAATGCCTCCCATCTCGCAGCGAGTTGCTCCAGCGCGCGAGGGGATGCTGCGTTTGGCACACACCAGTTGCCAGAGCAGAGGAATAATCCATGGTGTCTGTTTCATGCACAATGTCGTTACACAACTGGAACATCGCTGTGCGATGTGACACAATGCAGCACATCACTCCCTTGTGAGCGCACAACATCATGCACCATTAATCCAGACAGATGCTTCTTGTCTTCACTGTTGCTTCTTCAGTGGCGCGTTCCCTTGTCTGCTCATCCCACTTCTTTGTCAATCAGGGGAGGGTTTGGGAAACAAGCATGTGCCATGCACACAACTGATGGGCTGAAAGTTAACCCGTTATCTTGCTTTCGCGTTACTGGTTATGGACAAAAGAGAAGTATGTCGGCGAGTATTATTTGGTCTCTAATACGTAACAACTTAAACTACTAAAACTACATGTTCCAAAACGTTGCCCATTCTTTCCACTTCGAAAATCGAGACCACTTTCAAGCCGAATCTGTAAACTCACATGTCGACATCTTATTAATTGATACAGTTTCAAACTAATGTAAAGCCATCACGATATCCATACAGGGGAGCTTGTATCCTCTTTAATAACCTGTCATAAGAAGTAAGAGATCATAATTCATGTTGAGTGGCGCATATTTAAAATATCACTGGCCACTTGCTCATTTCTTTTATGTGATCTCACATTTTACACACTAAATGTACTTTTTCTCTTAAAGAAAAAGATGGATCTCTTGCAGGTGGAAATAACTCAGTAGGCCTATTAAGAAGGTCTATCCTTTCAAGGTCTCATAGATGCTGGAATCTACCCATTTAATCCATATAAAGAATATAATGAATAACTTCAGACTTCAGAGATTTATTTTGATTTGGTGCTTCCCCATCGAAAGCTGACGAGCCTCTTTCAGGTGCGAGTTGATTGGAGGAGGAGAAGGAGGGCTGAGAAGGTGAGGGATGCACTCAGAAATAAGATGGACAGGAGGGGAGGCTTGAGGAGAGAGAGATGGATGGTGATTAATGAGGGAGCGGAGAAGGGTGGAGATGAAAGAGAGTGGCCGTTTTTCCACCTTGTGATTACCCACTTCGAAGGTCTGATAGAATCCGTGGAGAGTGGCCGAGTGGAGGGTTTGCTTTCAGACAGGTGCTTGAATTGCTTTGAAATTGACACAACACCACTTCATTATATCATTTTTGAGAGTTAAAAGAAGAGAGGACGTCTCTATTTTTATTTACTTCTCTATTACTGCGATAATACATCACCGTTGAAATCTATTACACCGATTATTCTCCCCACTTCTCCACCCTTTCCAGGGCAGATGCAGCATCAAGCAAATGCTCATTTGCTCGACTGCACACATCCTATTCAGCCTGAGTGCTTCCCCAAATAGTTCTGTTTTGCTAGAGAATGCCCACTATGTTTTGAACCCCAAATTACTTCCAGCAGATCTGCACGCCAAGCCACGGATGGAAAGTATTAGAATACATTACTCAAGTAAAAAGCACTGTTACTTTAAATAGTATTTTTTTCTGAAGTTAAAGGAAAATTGTTTGTTTACAAAAAAGTCCAAAAAGAGTAGGTGGGTAGTCAGTGTAAACGTTAGTGTTACCATTTTTAAAGGGAGGCTATATGTTGATGATGTTATATGATACAATTATTACACTTTAAGTCCATGAAATAAACTGCAATAGCATGTCAAATTATACAGACTAGTGGGATTTTCAAGTTTGAACAGCACCACAGAGCGTAATATTCGCAATACATTCCTTTTCTGTAGAGGGACATTAGCAGCATGTGCATACAACTGATTATCTTTTATAAATAGACAACTACCTTCCTCATTGCAGCCTCAGTAGAATTAACTAGACATTAGGATAACAATCAATAACATTTGTCCAGAAGCAAAGTTTCGCCTTGACTGCAGTAAGATTAGAGGTTGTTCTAAAAAGGGACCCTGGGGCTCAAAAACACGACTGCTTGTCCACAGGGATGCCAGAATACACACAAAGTAGTAGAAAGGATTCTGATACTGGGAACTTCGCAGATGATGGAAATCAGAATCCGGATGCGGTGAATTAAGTTTAACAATATTTAATGGCAAGAAGTTTAAACAAACAAACAAGGCTCCGCCCGACCTAATACCCACAGGCTCCTCCCCCTGTAAACACCGGAGAGCAGGTCTGCAAGACAAAGGGACCGGAACAAGATCCCATACCTGATCGGGGGTGCTTTCTGGTTGGCTAAGATAAACAATAACATGTCTGGGTTAAACATGACGTCGCTGCATCGAGACGTCACACGTCCGGTCAGCTGACTAAAAAGTTCCTACCCCATAAAAGTGTAGTATGTTACTTTCCGGATTAAAGTAACGTCACAGGCTTCAACCGGCTTCGACATTTCTGAAATACTAAACTAACATTCATTCTAATGCGACATACATATAAACATTAACTCTTGCCATTTACATTCATCATTTAATAGAGAAAACAGTATTTCCATTTTGCTTCATAATACATTCATAATAATATTCTCCCGAATATTTCCTATTTATAATATCTTCCTATATATATTAATTTTAAGTATAAGCCTTCAGAATCAAAATCAACTATTTCAACCTAACAGTAGCTTCCAATAACCTGGCACTTTGGCGGCAGCATGAAGCATCACGAGACTGTCGCCACGGAGATGTCGAGACACAATTAACACCACAAACACCAGAGCAGAGCGAGAGCCTGTGAAGCCGTTGCACGTTGCGTGGTGGCACAGACACGAGAGTCAGCACACGTTCTCTCTTCTGTAACCTCTGTTCACTTTCTCCGCTCGTTCATTTTCAAAGCATGATACCACCAGTTCAGCCAGCCTCTCTGTCCCAGTATAACCAGTGATTCCATCCAGCATTCACGCCCCACTGGGCTCTTCAAGCATTTTGAACGCTTTAGGCTGAATTAGCGCTCGGCAGTCACAACTTTGACGGGAATTATTGTCAAAAGCGCAGAAGGGCCTCGCACACTGAAGGTCGAGGTCCCTGCTGGAGGATCCACCATGAGCAGCGCGCGGTTGTTGTTTGATCATTGATTAAATATCAATGCTGCCATGTTTTTTACATTTTCTTTACGTATGCTAATCTCATATCTCTCATAATAATGTCCCAGGTCCTCCTCAACAGCTCTCTGGTGCCCTTCAGTACACAAACGGGCAGCTACGTCTTTTCTGCTGCACTTCTTACGTTGTAATGGGGGACACTTGGAATGTACTGAAGTAAGATACGTGAGATAAAAAATGTAAATGAAATGTATGTCTGCAGCTGTCTGGCAAGGGTACAAGAGTGTTTATTATGTATGAGTTGGCATACGAGCTTGCATTATGTATTCCACAGTAGTTTGTCTTCAAAGATGATGACATTACTTGAGCTTGAGCTCTCTCATCCTTGGCTGTTTTGTGGGCACAGATTTAGGGCGACACCTGTCCCTTGCCTTCTCTTAATTGAGATGGAAAGGTACTGACTCAACCAGCTGTGTGTGTGTGTGTGTGTGTGTGTGCAGGTATTCATGAAAAGATTTGTGGATTTCGACTGAATGAGATTTTTAGGAGATTGACCCATTGCTACCCGACACTTTTTGGGACTAAATCCTGGATGTAAAAAATATTTCGGGGTAAAAACAGGGAAAAAAATGTTCCTATAAATCGGGGTATGCCAATACACTTTTAAAACCATTAAAAAGCAAAAGCAGTATGTGTTTACATTCCAATGTTAGATGATCTCCTTCCAACCTCTCCAGGGAACGAGTATCACTAACGCTGACCAGACAAAACTAGCCGGAAAATAAGGAAAATCTGAAACTGTTACACGAGAGTCTGAGGAGGTGGAGCCAGTTCATTGTCGGAGCTGGCTGATGCTCCGCTGTGATTGGCCAGTGTGTGTTCGAGAAGGGTCAATTGGGAGGAAGGTAAAGGTTATGTCTCATTCCTCTGAAGAACCACAGCCCGTCGGGTTCATTAACATTCAGAAACCTCGTTCTCTTTCTCTCTGTGTCAATAGATGGAGGGTGAACAGCCATTAAGCTGATGGTACACAGTGAATGTTTACTGTTAAGTGTAAAAGTTGTCTTAAACTCTTCACCCTCTAGACAGTCATGGCCTTAAATTCATTCCTGCTATAATAAATAGAGCCATCAATGGATGAGGGATGTTTTTTCTCCCCCCCCCCCCCCCCCACCTATAAATCACTGACCTAAAACTAACCTTGAAGCCATAAAGCATTTCTGCCTCCCTCTTTATCTCGCTGTCCCTGGTCGGTTCACCCTGCACTAACATCCGCAAACTTCTTGTGGGCAAACAAACACGAGCAGAGATCCGCACGCTCAATCGGAAAAATCAATTGCGGCCGAAAAGCAAACCGCTGGGTTCCACGAGGAATACGACAGAGTGCTTCCTGTTACCATGGCAACACTGGAAAGGCGTTTCGAGCATGATGAAGGCAGAACGGCTTCATCCCCCTCCGCATCCCCTTGCCTCCATCCACCATCCAGCTAGATGAGCAGCTCTCCCTGCGCAAGGCTTTTCAACACCTGGCGGCCACTAGGGGCCCGCTAGTACCACTAGGGGCCCGCTAGTACCACGACACAATGCGACCATGAGCGATTCTGTTACCTCTTCCCAAATGTTCCAATGACCCTGCTCCAGAATGTCGGAGCAACTTCTAAACATCTGAGCCTGGAGCCCAGTCACGTGAAATACGATGTTATGATGAGCGTCTACACAATCTGCTTCACTGGACTGATGTCGCAGAACCTACACTTGATCTGTTTATCTCCGAGGGCTTTCTCGGCCCGACATGACAAATAGTCTCAGGCTGACTTTCAAACAAGCTGCTGCAGTCTTTCGGTGTGCTGTCGACAGTCGGGTTAATGTCTGGCAAAAAAACAAAAATCATTCCTAAAATCATTTGTGGTGCTTGTACCGAGATTGTAACCAAACAACACACATCTTTGTAGATTTAAAGGATAGCCTCACAATCTTTCAGTGTTTAAAAAACAATAGTGGCATACCCTTATATACAAAGCATGTTTCATGTAAGTGATGGGGGGGGGGGGGGTCAAATCGATGGTAAACCGTGCATAAATTACTTCTAAAGTTCAGCTGAAGTTAACTCTGACTCTTCTTTTCAGGACCAATTTCCTTTCAGTCAATGCTCAGCAAGAGAATACTGTCCAAAGAAATATAGAAATGGAAACGCATACGAAAAAGACGAGAACTGGAAGCCGTATATTCACTGCTGCTGAACTTAATAATGTATTATTAGGTTAGTATATGGACAGGAGGGATGATAATAGCAAAGAGAATAATCCAATGTGCATACAGGCATGTCCGTGGTGTGATGAGACCTGCTTTGATCCTTTAAAATCAGCCACACATGCAAAAACAAAGATCAGGTTTTTTTTAATTATTATTGAAGAACTATATTTAGACAAGGAGGAGACCCCGGGGAAGACGGCCAGGACACGCTGGAGGGATGATATCTCCCAGTTGAAAATGTTGCGGGTTAAAGGGACGTCTGGGTCTGCTGCCCCCGCGACCCGACCCCCGGATTAAGCGGATGAGAATGGATGGATGGATGGATTTAGATTCCTAGAGGTTTACACACTATAATGATCAACTACAATTAACAAAAGGTTTTGTGGCATAAAAAAAAAAAGGCTTCTCCCCCATTTACATACATTAGTCCCAGGATATGTATCCTTTTTGTTTCCATCAAGAAAGATTGCATACAAATCAACCCTCTGGATCACTGACTTCATTTTAAAGCGTCTCTTTGATGACGGGCTTTTGAAAAGATCCGGCTTGCTTTGAAAAGTGTGGACACCTTTACGTACTCAAGCAAATCCTCACACGTGGCAGATGCCAGGTCTTTAAACGTGACTGTGAAGACACATATGAGCATCCTTTTGGTGAACACCGAAGAGGTGTGAAGATAAACAGACTGAGCCGTGAGCTGTAAACATTCGAGGCTGGGCACTCTGACCTTTTGTTGTTATTCAACAACTGCAAAGCGCTGAACATGCAGCGATGGTGCACAATGGCCTTGATTTCTTACTAAATAGCTGAATAATTGCTGTGGATTTTATGTTGGGTTATTCACGTTTGCTTTAGAGTACTGTCAGGTCTTTGTGACGGGGTGAGGCTCAGGCGCAGAGAGACAGGCTGGACGCAATATAAATAAATAAAAAAGCACTCTTTAATGAGGCAAAACAGTTTACAAAAAACAAGGTCCAAAAGGGGCAGGCAGAGGATCGTCGGTCAGGGCAGGCAGGATCAGATACGACAGACAGGACGACGGGAAAAAGACACGGAACTAGAGACGACAATCCGACAGCAGACAAGGGAAAGACTGACACAATATATAGGGGGGGAAACACAGGTGTACGATTAAACAATTAAGACAGAGAAGACACAGAGGAGACATAGGAGACACGGAACACAGGAGAAACAGAACCGGGTGTTACACTGACAAACTCACCGTGCGCAATGTGAGTCGAGAAAATTGTATTTAGGGTCCTCCAACCCATGGGTATCGGATAAAGAAGATTAATGGCTTCACTTGAGAGTTTAGCCAAAGAATTTGACAGCTCACCGTGAGACTCGGAGAGAAGGGAATGGTTCTTCTTAATCTCTCCCTCACAGCATGGTGGTACAGGTGGTAATTTCTTGTTGGGAGACACTTATAAGTAGACAGTGCAGAGAGGTCATTAGTCTGTCCTTCTTGTGTGTGTGTGTGTGTGTGTGTGTGTGTGTGTAATTGCTTCTTAACATCACTGGACACTGCTGGAGAGTGAGAGTCTGGATTCAACAGGAGGTCTCTGTTGAATCCAGGAAAAAAAACAAAGAGCGAACGTCACTCACTCACGACCAGTTTCATACGGTTGTAACACCTTTCCAATGGGACAGACCTTGACTGTGGAGGGTTGGCAGATCACAGCAAAAACATCCAGAGGGCATTTCTTTGAGGAATGTAGCGATGGTCACTGAGGAGGTCTGAGACAGAACGAAGGAGTGATGATTGACCAAAGTCAAGGGAGCAAAACACACATTTTGTCTCTTTCTCTGCTTGATGATTTATGGTTGCTCGCAGCTCTTTTGTCCATCTGCCAATTACAAAGGGACTCACCCACCTACCCCCATTCTGCTCTTTATGCTCTCTGACAGGTATGGTTAAACATGTCCTTCTTCACGGGGTCTCGCGGATTCGTTCTCCAGATTCAGTTTGACAATGTTGTTACACCCCGCCTGACTAACAGTCTGAAAGCCTTTTGGATGTCTTGGGATCTTTTCAACAACAACAAGAGGGGCTTACTGGTGCCAAAGTGCCTTGGGTGAGCAGACCAAACAATCCAAAGAGGTCAACTGAAGACCTCCGGCGCATCAATCGTTGCACTTATTAAATGTGCATTCAACACCGGGGGCGAGCGGAGAAGAACCCGTTTGTAGAAGGTTTCTAGCACATCAACACATCAAGTGTTCCTAAGCAACAAGCTGGTCGACTTTTCTTGAGGCATATCCAAGATCACAGAGGATTTGGCCTCTAAATTGGTTTCCTTTTGTCATATTTCCAGTGATGAAAAACCCAAATAATAGAATCACAACAAAGTGGGCAACTTTTTTCAAGCCCATGAAAAGAACACAATGCAGTGGGTGTGGAGTACATGTGGTGTGTGTGATGTATGCCATTGTTATCTAGCTGTTCCCATTTGGAAGCTGAAGTGTTTTGCATGATAGATTCGAGCATCTCTCAACGGGGCCACTTTGGGGTTGTTGTGGTTTTTAATGCGAGACAAATAACAGTGTCCTAAAGTACAGTCACTTACATGTCCTTTTTTAAGTTTCTTTTGAAATTCTAACAGATAATTAGAAAAACACAGACACATCATAACATGAAATCACTTTCAGACCAAAAACAATTTGATTACAATTTCGTAACTGGTTGTTTTGGAGTTTGCATGTAAAATTACATGTAATTTATAGAATAATTTTTGTTCTTTTCCATTCCATTATCCGAACCGCTTATCCCATTGAGCCGATCCCAGCTGCCACTGGGCAAAGGCAGGGTCCACACTGGTCGCCAGTCTATCGCAGGGCACATATATAAAGACAGACAACCATTCACGCTCACGTTCACAATTTTTTGAGTGTGCAATAAACCTCAGCTGCATGTCTGTGGGCTGTGGGAGGAAGCTGAAGAACGCGGCCACGAGGAGAACGTGCAAACCTCTCTGCTGTGAGGTGACCGAAGCCGCCGTGCAGCCCTGTTTCACTTCTTAGTTTACACAAATTTAATTAACTTCCGTGGACATTAAGAGTTGGAGGTAGGTTCATCTGGTTCTAGATGTTTTCTTTGACTGTGTTGACTGGGTTATGATGACTTGAGTCTTAGTTTTGGTTTTATTCACGCTGTGATCTAAAAAAAAAAATGTTTTATATTGTCTGGCACTGTTTTATGTTGTATTGTCTGAAACTTTGTGTAATATCCTACTGCTGCTGTCTTGGCCAGGACTCTCTTATAAAGGAGATTCTTAATCTCAATGAAATTAAGAATCTCAATTTAAAATGAATAAAATAAAATCAAAATTAAACTTGTTCTGTGCAACAAAAAATGCAAATTCCAGAACATTACATACATACATATATATATATATATATATATATATACTAAAATAATCTGTTAATATAACACAAATAAAAATATTTGATTCCGTTAAGTAGACTAAAGAAAGCCATGAAGCGGCTACAAAGACAGGAGATAAATTATGTGATGGACCATGTCTGCGGATGATTTGAATCCATTACAAGGTATTTTCTACCACCTCTAGCATTAGCATGTGTGCACGTACACGAGTTTCCACCCCACTGGAGTCCGTCTTTATGTGTCCATGGGGTTGATCTCCTTTCATTGATTTCAGTCAGGCCTATCACAAGTGTTCAATATGTCTCTCACTGTTTATCATTGGATGTTTACATCAAAGAGCACATGGTTGATCTGGTGTGTGTTTTTTTGCGAGAGGCAACAGTTTACATGTTGGGATGAAGGGGGAAAAAAACAATACAGTTGATTTCCTGCAAGTCAGTTGTGTGCACCCTCCAAGAACACAATTTGTCTATCACAAATGATCAAAATGTGTGTTTAAACAGAACAAAATACAAGAGGAAAAAAAGAGAACATGTGTAATGTCACACACTCCTCTGTTTATCACTCCAACCTATGTTTCAATTTGACTGTTAGTATTTCTGCACTCCTAGTGAAGATAACGATTGAAGTAAATTCGAGCACATAACACATGCTGTGCTTACTAATGCAGTCTAGTGCAGTCGGAGCTCCATGTGACCACTTTCTCCATCCCCCAAAAAATACTCTTTCCTGTCGCTCAAGTGTTTGTGTCTGGATAATAATCTCCAGACCCTCCTTTTTTTATTTCACTTCAGCCGACCCTTTTGCACGTACTATATCTCCTCATCAGACACAAACACCTCATTTGAAATCAAGGATTCGGGTAAATAAATAATGTTCTCACTCATTATGAGTTTCTATGACAACACAGTTCTTGTAATAATGAAAGGTTGAAAGAATTTAATGAAATGGCCCGCCTATTTAGGATAAAGCGTGTGTGTGTTAAGTATGGAGGACTTAAAATGTCTTAAGTATAAATAAATAAAAAAATAAATGCATGAATATATACAGAAATAAATGCCTAAATAAATGTATACATAAATAAATACAGGAATAAATAAATACATGCTTAAATAAATGTATAAATAAATCAATGCTTAAATAAATGTATGAATAAATGAATGAATACAAAAATAAATAAATACAAGAATAAATACATAAATGTATAAATAAATAAATAAATACATACAGGGATAAATACATATAAGTTATACCTAAACAGGACATCATTAAATAAATAGATTTCTCTATTCATTTTAGCATTTATTTATTTATTCCTTTATTTATTCATGCATTTATTTATTTATTTATAATTAAGACATTGTAAGTCCTCCATAGTTGAGCCAATCCCAGCAAAGGCAGGGTTCACCCTTGACTTATCATTGACTGCAATACCTTAAGAACTATTAGAGCTATTAGCTATATTCACATTCCCAGATTATGATATATATTCACGCATCCCCTGACTTTCATCGAGTACATAAGTGCACATAGCCATACGTCAGGCATGAGCGACGTAACAATAGCCTAATACATCAAGATAATATAAACCTTTGCAAAACCTTTTCATCCCATAGTGCCACTCTGCCCTTAATATCTCTGGGTGAATGAGGCCGTCGTAGATTTGTTCGAAGCAATATTGTAATTCACGTGCTCATCGCTGTGATGGAGAACCTTGATTATCATACACGCAGTAAAAACACAAATCCTAGAAACACATGGGCAGCTCGCAGTCGCACACCATCCACCGTGCTCCCCTCGGTGTTAACGGTCGGAGCCAGAGGCGAACAGATGTCTGCTCACATGAGCAGCCTTCGCTCCTGCAGGCCTTAATGGTTTATCCGAACCCTGAAGAAGCCCATGAATCATCCACTGGGCTACACCTACGCAGGCCAGCACCGCAGACCAATGATGAATTATGTTTATCTTGCCGCGCAACAAGGGCCATGGAAATAAATCAGCTGCTGTTCCAAACTGTTGGCCACCAGTGTGACGCTTTCTCCTCGTGACATTTGTTGAAATATAGTTTGTGCCAAATTTACATAAACAAAGCTCACACTGGTGTTTATGTGGTAATTTTAAATATATTCTCTTGATATCGGTTAGCATTCCAAAGTTATCCATTTCAAACAATAAACACAGCCACAACACCCCAGATCATCTTTTACGATTTAAAATACATTAACCATGCACAGGATATTAGCCGTGGTAAACAACACATCTTGATACAGATTCATTTGTATACACTTTTGTTTCTATCTCATTCAACACAAATGAATAGCCTCAGCTCTTTTTCTCCGAATCACTTTGCTTTTATGTTTTATCATCGGGCGGTTAACTAAATCAAACTAAAACCGAGTTATGGTTCTCTGAAGGTTCTTTCGGGGCCGGGGCCCCTGAGTTATACCACAGTGGGGTGATGTACAGCGGCTGATGTTCAACCCATTAGACGTCCTCAGAACATATGAACACTGAAAAACATCCGAGCAGATTTTCCGTATATGTACAAGATGTACACGGTTTCATTTGTTGCTGCCGAGCCTTTTAACTCCAGAAATACATTACAAATTCTTTTTTCAATGTTGTGTCCATGGTGGACATAATGTATTCTCTCTCCTGTCTGGTTGTCTCTTGTGTGTTCACGTCGCTCTAAAATGTTTCGGTATCCAAGTCGGGTCTCAGATTTTATTGGCAGCAAGAAATAAATTGCAACGTCTGTTTGTTATTGAACTAATGTGGTAAGCCTGGTTAATCCCAATGATACACACAGAGCCCATAAAGAGTGTTAGCGTCTAAACATAAATGTACAGTCAGTAACGTTTAAAATTAATCTTGAAGTCTAAATTTTAAGTTTTATTAAAAATCGTCCTACTGGAGTTTTTAAGTTGCAGGAGGAGCAACCTGTGTTAACGGCAAAAGGTTTGTCCAAATATTGTTTTAAGTTCAATATTGTGCTTCAGAAATGAGAAGAAACAAGAGAAAAGCTCTTAGCTCCTGACATCTCATTCCCAATGGAAGTCGGGGATGAAAGGTCTTTCTGGGGTCTTTGCATTGAGTGACGGACCTGGAGCTAGCAGCGATGAGGAGAAAACGTATACGGCTCTGGGAACGGTAGCTACCTGCCAATCACAAGGTGGCTCCGCCCTGAAACATATCCTGCTTCATGGGCTCTAAATGGGATCATAATTTACTAAATGAACATCATGCTGTATTGAGAAATACTTGAAACTAGAGATTGAGACCACAAACTCATGTTCACATTGTTTACTGAGATAAATCACGTATTTTATCATAGATATCCAGACAGTCGAACGTCTTTTTGCCCCTGCTGGTTCGGAGAATTCTATCTCAGAATTGGCCTTTTATGATTAAGGCCCATTTAAAACAGTAGATGGTGTTTTGAGTCATTTGTAACAATTAAGAGTTGAATAGAGACTCTTAGTTTATTATAGCAAAGTACAGCGATATTTATTCCAAGGAAAAGAAAAGATAAAAATGTTTACAAGTTATGAAAAAAGACAAAAGAGTTCTTTTGTATGTGAATATATAAACATACATGCAGTATACACACATAACACTGGCTGTTATAATTAATATAACCAGATGGATTATGTTCAGCCATATTCATGTTCTTGCAGTGCAAGATCAATTCATATTTCCTTTTGAACTTATCCTAAGGGTCTGGCTTACTTGTGCCAAGTAAACACATCTAGGGAGAAAATTGAACATCAAAGTGAAAACAACAATATTACACTCATTGCAGAGGTCTAAATGGATTGTAACGCGGAACAAGACCACAACAAATGAAATCAATTGCTCTTGTGCCTCTTGCAGCGCCAGCAACAAAAATGACATCTTAGATTATTCCCATGTGTGTAATATTCTTTCGAAGGCAAAAAAATATCAAGATAAATAGTGGGTGGTAAATCATATCTTTACTTGTAGATGATTACATTAGACTCAAACCATCATCAATAAGGTGATCACTTTTCTTATTCCTTAGATCAGTTGTTTCTTAAAAAATTTTCTGGTCCCTTGCCGCTCCATCAATTAAAATGTAGCCTAATTTTCTACCCTGAATATTAATATTCATTAGTATTCTGTTATATTAATTTTAAAAGCATGTAATTGAATGCAAGGTAACAGATTTAATAAAAGTGGGCAGTTTGAATATCATCGTTATTCTCCCAGGGAGCAAAAAAAAACCTTGGGAATATAAATCATCACCTCATCATGAGTGTTAAATACATTCAACAGTTCCAAATGTGTTATTTAAACTTCAGTTCAGTCTTGTTATTGATCAGAAAGACACTTTGAAGATGTAGGTTTCATATCAACAAGGGAGGGGGATTATGAACACCAATCATTTCACTTCAAAGTCAGAACATTTCAGGAAAGATCGTCTTTCAGCGGTGAACCCTGCGTTTGCTGGGATTGGCTCAACACGCACGCTTATTTTAAAAAGGATAAGTCGTTTGGATTATTGAATGGAAAATAACTCAAACAATCAAATCACTCAAAATATTACATCCAAAACAACCAGTTAAGAAACTGTGTCTGACAACTTATCATAACAGCATGAAAAAGTGTTTTTAAAAAAGCAATTAACATAAGACAATTACAATAATACAATTAACAAGAACACCTCAATGCCCCCCATTAAAAGATAGAAAGATGTGCAGGACCCCTCTGCGCTATATCTGACCCGACCGCCCACGTCTACAAATGCTGCCCTGAACGTATCGCCATAGAAAATTACATTCTGAGAACTCGAGGGCCCAAAACTGGAAAGTAAATCTAGTTTGAAATAATAATAACCAACTAAGCTTTTTTCTGTGTTTTCCATAATACAGTTTGAGCAGCAGATGAGGCTCATTGGGGAGCCGGCCGAGACGTTAATGTAATTTTCTTTTCAATAATTTGTCATACAGTGTCCATTGAAGATGTTATTGGGTTTTTAGTCAGGGTAGAAGTAAAGTTGAAGTATTTTCTCATTATACAATTTTGCCAAAGAAAACCAACCAATTATCAACTGCCCTACTTTGTATGTAATTAAAGTTAGGAGATGAGCACTGTTTTGTGTCAAATAATTTCGATGTTTAAATAATTCGCCCTCGGAGGCTCTCTGACTGGGAGAAACTCTGATTTGAGTTTTCAAAACCACTGTCGTACAAGACTTAC